>NW_006921604.1:19088735-19099105 GCF_000298275.1 Orycteropus afer afer
AGATGCAATGATGGGTCGATCTCTCCTCATCCAGAGCAAAGAAGAATGAAGAAAACCAAAATTCATGGAAACAATTAGTCCTAGTGACTGGTACACCATCTGATCTGCAGCCTATACAACTATGAGACCAGAAGAACTAGATGGTGCCCAGCTACCACTGTCAGCCACTTGGAAGGAGATCTATATAGGAGACCCTTGATAGAGCGGGAGAACAATGTGGAAAAAAACTCAAAATCATTTGCAGAAAAAAAAAAGTCAGAGACCAGGTTTGCTGGTCCGATAGAGCCTGGTGGAACCACTGAGACTATGGCCCCAAGCTGCCCTTCAGGTCTGGAATTGAACCCACACCTGTGGTTTCCAGCCAAACAAAATATAGGCATATGAGTTGAACATTTATCTCAAGTAGATACACTCCTTGGAGAGAACAATCTTGGGAGAAAGAAGGGCTGCTTATGCACAGGGAGACAGCTCAGGGGGCAGGAGTGGAGGGATGGATACTGGGAAGAGGTAACTATGGGGAGGAAATTGGAGGGGAGCTGTTGCATTGTGGTAACCTGTGGTGAATGACATGAGACAAAGTATAGGTGAACTGCTGTATGGAAAGTGAATTTGCTCTGTAAATCTTCACCCAAATCACAATTAACAAAAAAAAAAGAAGAATTATCTTGTAATGCTTTGTTTTGTTACATATCTATATATGTGATTCCTTTCAAAGTTATCAAGTCTTTCAAGAAAAGACTGGAACTTATTTAATTTTGTATTATGCATTATGTTTATTTATGTGGTTGTGCTCTGGTGGCGTAGTTCCTAAGGCATTTAATTGCTAACTAGAGGGTTGGCAGTTCAAAGCCACTCCTTGGAAGGAAGACTGGGCAATCTACTTCTGTAAAGATTTATCACCTTGGAAACCCAGTGGAAGTCTCTATGAGTCAGAATCTACTCAATGGCAGTGAGTTTGGTTTGGTTTGGTTGCTATGAAATTTTATTCATTTCTAATATGTGCCAGGCAATGTGCTAAGCACACTGGCCCCATCACCCTGGAGGAGGCAAACAGATAAGAAGTAAGTAAATAAATAATTATACATTGCAATTAGTGCTATGTAGAGAAAACAGAAAGTGCTCAAGATAAATAATGGAACAGAGGAGAAGCTTAGGAACAGCCCCTATGTGGAAGGGGCATTCAAGAGGAGTCTTAGAAGGAATAGAAGCAGCTAGCTGTACAAACACTGAGAAGAAAAGCATTTCTAGCAGAGGTGTCTTGTACACAGCAGACACACAATAAGTGTTTCTTGATTTGTTGGTAAAAGTTTATATAAGTTAATCTAAGACATTCAAATTAGTAAGAAAATCTAGTCAAAGGAAGTTGATGTTCACTTTCCAGGAGGTTTCAGGACATAATATACCATAATAGGAGGAAAGATACCCCAGATTCAAACAGGTTTAATAGAGACACTTTTATTAAGCCTTGGACAGGACAAAAACAAAACAAAGACAATCATCCAGGATGAAGGAAACCATCAGCATGTAAACAATACAAAAAGCTGAATAGAGTCCACTGAGTCATGACCGTGGGTCTAATTAGATACGGTTGAAAAAAAAGGGGGGAATCATTGCAAAATCATGGTAGGTGGCAGATCAATCCATCACCGTTGCAGGTGGGACTGTTGTTGTTGTTGTTATTTGCTGTCGAGTCGGCCCCGACTCATAGAGACCCCTCCTTGGGTTTCCGAGGCAGTATCACTACGGAAGTAGGATTGGCCAACCCAAAAGACCATGATTGGGAACTGAAGATAAGAAAGGGTTATAGGATTGGTTCTGGGCCTTGACTGCCTAGCTAGGTGGTGGTCCAGATAGGCTGTGACTTGTGACCATGCAGCCTTAGCCACAAGGTGACTACCAAAAATTACCAAGACCCAGACCTTAATTTAAATTAGAAAAGGCAAGTTCCCTAGTTCTTTGTGTGAGGATTATCTACTTTCAACCATTCTCTTCCTGAAGGCAAATTGCCCCTCCCTAGGCTTGTCCTGGAACTTGTCTGTTACAATGCTGGTTTAATAATCAGAAAGAACCCAAATAGCATCTAAAATTTATGTCAAGTTTCAAAATGGAGTTAGGGCTCCAACTACACACCACAGCCTTCCACACAGCCAAGTGCTTTAGAATTTAAGTTCTAATACAATACATATGGGCTTCCTGTCCCTGATGGGCCTACCTAAGACATTTAAACACCCTCCTGATTCAGCACTCTCTTTCCCTCAAGCCTTCTCCTTCTAATCTCATTTCAGATCTTTGGTCAGTGCTCAGCATGTGTTTATATAGTAACTGAAATATTAGAAGGAGCTCTGGTAGCATAGTGCCGAAGGCATTTGACTGCTAACCAGAAGGCTGGCAGTTCAAACCACCTTGGAAGGAAGACTGGGCAATCTCCCTTTGTAGCAATATCGCCTTGGAAACCCAAGGAGGGGTCTCTATGAGTCAGATACACCTTGATGGCAGTGAGTTTGGTTCAGTTTTTTTTTTTTTTTTTTAAGTTTTCATCCACTGTTCTTTCAAGATAACTATTTCTAGTATTTGGATTTTTCTCAGCACCATGGCAGCACGGTAGAGACAGAATATCAATTTCTTACATTCTTCCCTTGAAGTAGCCTGCTATATCATCCCACATCACAAAAGTGCAGAGTGAGGGGGGCGTAATCACCAGATCCCAAAGCTTTTGTGGTTGACTTTGGGTCACTTAACTTTGTGTCATGTCTTATGAGGTAGAAAGGAACTGAACCACTGCAGAATGGTGAGCCACGTTGCTCTCACTGTTCTGGTTATGAAGCCATTGGCTCTCAGCAACCAATCTACTCTTGAAGATCTGTTTTGTGATTGTGGGGCTGTAGTTGTTGTTGTTAGGTGACATCCAGTCATCTCCGACTCATAGCAACTCTGTGTGCAACAGAATGAAACACTGCCCAATCCTGCACCAGCCTCATAATCCTTGCTATACCTGACCCCATCATTGCAGCCACTGTGTCAATCCATCTCATTGAGGATCCTCTCCTTTGTCACTGACCCTCCACTTCATCAAGCATGACATCCTTCTTCAGTGAATGGTCCCTTCTGACAACATGACCAAAGTAGGTGAAACCAAGTCTGGCCACTCTCACTTCCAAGGAGCATTCTGGCTGCACTTCATCCAGGTTAGATTTACTCACTCTTCTGGCAGTCCATGGTACTTCCAGTATTCTTTGCTAATGCCACAACTCAAAAGCATCAACTCTTCTTTGATCTTCCTTACTCATTGTCCAGCTTTCACATGCATATGAGGTGACAGAAAATACCATGGCTTGGGTGAGGCACACCTTAGTCTTCAAAGAGAAACATCTTTGCTTTTCAGCACTTTAAAGTCTTTTGCAGAATATTTGCCCAGTGCAATACATCATCTGATGTCTTGACTGCTGCTTCCATGGGTGTTGATTGTGGAACCAAGTTGTATGAAAACTTTGACAACTTCAATGTTTTCTCCATTTATCATGATGTTGCTTATTGGCCCAGTTGTGAGGATTTTCATCTTCTTTATGTTGACGTGTAATCCAAACTGCAGAGTGTAGTCTTTAATCATCAGTTAGTGCTTCAAGTCATCTTCACTTTCAGCAGGCAAGGTTATGTCACTTGTGGGGCTAGGAATCCGTAAACTACATTGTCCTGGTTTCCTATTAGACTCTGTCCATAGGGAAAAATTAGATGGAGATTGCACTGCAAGAAAGTGTTGAAATACCTAGTGAAGCTGGTTTTTCTGACTAGACTCTGGCTGATATACTTACACAGGGATAAATATTTCTCTTATTAGTTAATCAATAGTGTCCATGTACTCAGGAACTTGTAATGTGTCCTTGACTATACTTGATCGCCTTAATGACTAAAGTGCTGTGGTAGTTAAGGTGATGTGTCAACTTGGCTTGGCCTTGTTTTGAATGGCTGAGCAGCTAGATGTATTTATTCCCCATGATGAGACTGGTAGTCAACTCCATGGTGGAATCTACTGTGAGAAGCTGAATAGCTGCCTGAGGGATGTGGTCTACCTTTAGCATATAAGAGGAAGCTTTGGGAAAGGTCTGGAGTTTTTTGGCAAGCTTGGATACTGCATTTAGCTGAGTCTTCTTTCAGCAGCCTGCCATGTTGCCTGACAATCTTAGGACTGTTTCTGAACTTGAATTAGTGGTCTGCCATGTTGGTTGATAATCTTGGGACTGTGCCATTTTACTTGGTGACCTTGAGTTCGTCAGCCTCAGTAGCCAGCAGCTGCCTGAGTTAAGAGACACCTCCAGCTCCAGTGGGCCAGGAGTAAGAGGCAGAGCTGAAGCCCAAGTTTGAGGGATTTTCACCTAGCCCCTAATGCTAGCGCTTTGAACTCAGACTTCTAGCCTTCTAAACAGTAAGACAATAAATCCCTGTTTGTTAAACCACTCACTTTGTGGTATTTCTGTTATAGCAGCCCTAGAGAACAAAAGGAGGTGTGCCTGACCCAAGTCATGGTCTTTTCAATCACCTTGTGTGTAAACAGGACGATGAAAAAGAAGACAGGAGAAGACTTGATGTGTTTACTTTGTGGTGTTGAATATGGCATGGACTATCAAAAGAACAAACAAATGAGTCTTAGAAGAAACACAATCAGAATACCCCTTAAAAGTGAGGGTGGCAAGACTGCAACTCCCTTAGTGCAGATACATCATCAGGAAAAATCCTAACATTTGGTAAAGTAGGTCAGCAAAAATGAGGGAAATCCTCAATGAGATGACACAATAGGCACAACAGTGGTCTCAAGCATACCAGTGATCACAGAAATAGCACAGGACTGGGCAGTGTTTTCATTCTGCTCTGGTGGCATAGTGCCTAAGGCTTTTGACTGCTAACCAGAAGGTTGGCAGTTCAAACGCACCAGCTGCTTCATGAAAGGTAGATGGGGTAATCTACTTGCATAAATATTTACCACCTCAGAAACCCAATGAGGGTCACTATGGGTCAAAATTGACTTGATGGCAGTGAGATTGGTTTTTAGTATTTTTTGTACATAAGGTAGGAGCCCTGGTGGTTCAAATAGGTAAGCTCTTGGCTACTTACCAAAAAAATTGGCAGTTTGAACCTACCCAGTAACTCCATAGGAGAAAGACCTGGTGGAAGATCATGGCCAAGAAAACCCTACGGGGCAGTGCTACTCTGTCACATGGGGTAGTCATGATTCAGAATCCACTCTACAGCACCTAACAACAATAGCAACAACATGCACAATGTAGCCATGAGTCAGACCCTGCTTGACTACAACTAACAACAACATACTTAGCACCCTAGGAATGGAAAAGGGAAGATACGGATTAAAACATCTGTAACTCTTACCTGATGCACACAAGCAGCATCTGGTAGAAAGATGTGCCTAACCATCTCCTGGAACTTTTTGATGTTATTGCTCTCCTTCATTTTTTCCTTCTTCCCTTGGGCCCTTCCTTCCTTCACCAACCACGTTGTGTGCTTTCTCTGTGCCAAGCCCTGTGTTACACTTCAAGGGCCTCGAGAAAACTCCAGTCTAGTGGAAGTGAAAAAAGAGTATAAAGGGAACACAGATGAAGGTTCCATTACACAAATAACAGGAGCAGATGGAAACTTTCTTAAAGAAGCAGCATCTAAGTCCAACTTTTGAAGCTCCTCAAGCAGTAAATTTGATACTAAATAAACAATAGGACAGATTAAGATATGCTATATCAATAGACATCTTACTGAAATATATGTTGTTGTTGTTCTTATTGCTATTAATAGGTTCTGAGTTGTAGCAATTTTATGAAGAACAGAATAAAATGTTGCCCACTTCTGTACCATCCTCAAATCATTGAAATGTTTGAACCCACTGTTGCAGCCTCTATGTCCATCCATTTCATTGACGTCTTCCTGTTTTTCACTGACACTCTGCTTTATCGAGCATGAGGAATTGGTCCTTCCTGATAACATGCCCAAAGTACAGGAAACAAAGTCTCATCATCCCTGATTCTAAGGAGCATTCTGGCTGTATTTCCTCCATGATAGATTTGTCATTCTTCCGGAATGAAGAAAACAAACTCACTGCTGTTGAGTCAGATTCCATTCATAGCGACCCCTCCTTGGATTTCTAAGGTGGTATCCTATGACTCCACGGCAAACAACAACAACAACAAAATCACTATGGAAGTAGATTGCCCAGTCTTCCTTCCAAGGAGTGGCTAATGGGTTTGAACTGCATCCTTCTAGTTAGCAGTGTCTTAGGCACTGTGCCACCAGAGCTCCTGTTCATGGTATATGCAAAATTCTTCACCAACAGCATAATTTAAAATATTGGTTTCCACCACTCATCTGTCAGTTTGTTGTACTGTGGTGCCTTGTGTGTTGCTGTCAGGCTGGAGGCTAAGCCACTGGTATTTCAAATACTAGCAGGGTCACCCATAGTGGACAGGTTTCAGTGGATCTTCCAGGATAAGACAGACTGGGCAGAAGGACAGAGCTATCCACTTCTGGAAAAAAATTGGGCACTGGAAAACCATATGAATATCAGTGAAACATTGTCTGATATATTACTTTATGAACACTTTATGAAAACTTTATGAATACCAGTTAAACATTTTCTAATATAGTGCCGGACTATGAGCATCTCAGGGTTCAAGGCATTCAAAATATAACTAAGGAAGAGCTGCCTCCTCAAGGTAGAGTTTACCTTAAGGACATGGATGGAGTAAAGCTTTTGGGACCTTCATTTGCTGATAGAGCAAGACTCAAAATGTGAAGAAATAGCTATAACATCCACTAATAATCAGAACATGGAATGTATGAAGTATGATTCTAGGAAAATTAGAAGTTGTCAAAAATTGAATGGAAGGCTTAAAGATCAATATCCTAGGAATTAGTGAGCTGAAAAGGATTGGTATTATCCATTTTAAATCAGACAGTCATATGGTCTACTATGCCAGGAGTGATAAATTGAAGAGGAATGGTGTCACACTCATTGTCAAAAAAAAAAAAAAAAAAAAACTTTTCAAGGTCTATCCTCAAGTATAATGCTGTCAATGATAGGATAATATCCATACGCCTACAAGGGAGACCATTAATACGATTATGGTGGTTAAGTTTGTGTGTCAGCTGGGCCTGGTTGAGTGGCTGGGCAGCTGAATGTAGTTATTCCCCATGGTGAGACTGGAAACAAACTCCATGGTTGAATCTATTGGAGCAGCTGAGTAGCTGCTTTGGGTATGTAGACTTCTTCCCATATAGAAGAAACCACTTTGGGACTGCTATCTAGCTTATGAGGAGCTCTGGTAGCATAGAGGCTAAAGCACTTGACTGCTAACCAGAAGGCTGGTGGTTCAAACCCACCAGCCACTCCTCGGAAGGAAGGTTGGGCAATCCTACTTCCATATGATACTGCCTCGGAAACCCAAGGGGGGGTCGCTATGAGTCGGGGCCGACTCGACAGCACATAACAACAACATCTAGCTTATGGCACACTTTAACCCCATGTGCAGCCTAGTCATTCAGCAGCCTGCCATGCTCTGCCAATCTTGGGACTTTTAATGAACTTGAATTAATGGCCTGCTGTGTGGTTTGGTAATATTGGGACTGTGCCTTATTACTTGTCAACCTTGGGCTTGTCGGCCCCAGCAGCCAGCAGCTGAATGAAGAAAAACCTCCAACTTCAGTAGACCTGGAGCAGGAGGCAGAACTAAAGCCCAAGGTTGAGGGGCTTTCACCCATCAAGAGCCTGGCACTTTGGACTCGAATATAAAGCCTCCAAACTGTAAGAGAATAAATTCCTTTTTCTTCCAGCCATCCCATTTGTGGTATATTCTTGTCAGAGCAGTACTAGGTAACCAGAACAATAACGGGGTAAAAAAAAAAGAAAAGAAAAGAAAAACTTCATGTCCACTGATTCAATTGGA
The DNA here is from genome assembly GCF_000298275.1 of Orycteropus afer afer. Lineage (NCBI taxonomy): Eukaryota > Metazoa > Chordata > Mammalia > Tubulidentata > Orycteropodidae > Orycteropus > Orycteropus afer. Next base: position 19,096,676 of record NW_006921604.1, read on the forward strand.
CTCATAGTGACCCCTCCTTGGGTCTCTGAGGCAGTATCTCTATGGAAGTAGATTGCCCAATCTTCCTTCCCAGGAGTGGCTAGTGGGTTTGAACGACCAGCCTTCTGGTTACCAGTCAAATGCCTTAGGCACTGCACCACCAGATAATAAGACTATTATTCAAATTTGTGTACCAACCATGAAAGAAAAAGATAAATTGAAGATTTTTACCAGCTTCTTGTGTTTTGTTTTTTTGGTTTTTTTTTTTCAATTGTGCTTTGGGTGCAAATTTACAAAGCAGATGTGTTTTACATTCAACAGTTCATGCACATTTGATTTTATGGTCCAATTATAATCCCCAACCATAAAAACTCTCCTCTCCTCTCCTCCCTGTGATTACCCACTCCCTGTGCCCTTCTCATCTATTTATTCCTGTCTATCCAGATTTCCCTCTATGTGAACACTACCTCTCTGCCATCTCATGGTTGATTGAACTAAGGGTTGCATCGCTTTAGGGTAGGTGGGGACATCTCCCTGGGGTAGGTGTTCTGCATATAGCTCTTTCTATTGTTGAGCTGAGAGCCAATCCATGGAAGTGAGTCCAAGTCCAGGCCCAAAGGATAACCTGGGCCATAGTTTCAGGGGTCCCACCAATCCCTATCCAACCAGTAATTCTGGTCATTTTTATGTTTTTGAATTTTCTTTCACATTTTTCCTCCCATTCTAACCAGGATCTCCAATTTTGATCCCTTTCTGAGTGGTTGGCATTGGTAGCTGGGCACCATCTAATTCTTATGGTCTCAGGTTTGTGAAAGCTGAGGTCCTCATGGTCCATCATTTTTTACCAACTTCTGCAATCTGAAATTGACCAAACATGCAATCAAGATGTATTGATCATTACTGGTGATTGGAATGTGAAAGCTGAAAACAAGGAAAAAGAATCAGTAGTTCGAAGATATGGCCTTATTGATAGAAATGACACTGGAAATCACATGATAGAATTTTACAAGACCAATGATTTATTCAGTGCAAATATGTTTGTTCTTTTTTCTTTTTTAAAAATTTTTATTGTGATTTGGATGAAAGTTTACAGAGCAAATTCATTTTCCATACAACAGTTCATGTACATTTTGTCTCATGACATTGACTGCAATTCCCCATAATGTAATAGCTCTCTTCCCACTTCCTCCCCATAGTTACCTCTTCCTTATGTCCTTCCTTCTCATGCACTCCCACCCCCTGAGTTGTCTCTCTGTGCAAACATTGCCCTTCTATTCTCTCATAATTGATTGCTCCAAGTAGTGTATGTACCTGATATAAATGTTCACCCCATATGCCTGTCTATTGTTTGGCTGGAAGCCATAAGAGTGAATTCAATTCCAGACCTGAAGGGTGGCTAGGGGCCATAGTCTCAGGGGGTCTCACCAAGTTCTATGAGACCAGCAAACCTGGTCTTATTATTTTTTATTTTTTTATTTTTTTATGATTTTGAGATTTTTTTCCACATTATTCTCCCATTCTACCTAGGATCTCCTACACCAATCCCCCTCCATCTAGTTCTCCTGGTCTCATGCAAATACCTTTTTTCAAGAACATAAATGGCAAGTATACATGTGGACCTCACCAGATGGAATACACAGGAATCAGATCAACTACATCTGTGGAAAGAGGCAATAGAGAAGGTCAATATCATGAGTCATAACAAGGCCAGCAGCCGACTTTGGAACAGACTATCAATTGTTCATATGCACGTTCCAGTTGAAGCTGAAGAAAATTAAAACAAGTCCACCAGAGCCAAAATATGACCTTAAATTTAGAGAGAATCTGAAGGATATATTTGATGCATTGAACTCTAATGACTGAAGACCAGACTAGTTGTGGAATGACATCAAGAATATCATACATGAAGAAAGCAAAAGGTCATTAAAAAGACAGGAAAGAAAAAAAAGACCTAAATGGATTCAGAAAAGACTCTGAAACTTGCTCTTGAATGGAGAGTAACTAAAGTGAATGGAAGAAATAATGAGTTGAGTTAAACAGAAGATTTCAAAGGATAGATTGAGAAGATAAAGTTAACTATTATAATGAAATGAATAAAGATCTGGAATAATAAAAACAAAAGGGAAGAATATGGTTGGCATTTCTCAAGCTGAAAGAACTGAACAAAAAATTCCAGCTTTGAATACCAATATTGAAGGATTCTATGGGCAAAATATTAAATGATGCAAGAAGCATCAAAAGAAGATGGAAGGAATACACAGTCACTGTACCAAAAAGAATTGGTTAATATTCAATCATTTCAGGAGGTAGCATATGATCAAGAACCAATGGTATTGGAGGCGGGGCAAGATGGCGGACTAGGCAGAAGGATTGCACAGCCCTCTTCAACAAAGAAAAGGGAAACCAATTAACACAGACACAGAAGATAATCTTGGACCCCTGAGCCTTGAA
>NW_006921604.1:19125566-19129776 GCF_000298275.1 Orycteropus afer afer
TTGTTATGATCCACACAATTAAATGCCTTTGCATAGTCAGTAAAACACAAGTAAACATCTTTCTGGTATTCTTTGCTTTGAGCCAAGATCCATCTGACAGAAGCTATGATATCCCTTGTTCCTCATCCTCTTCTGAATACAGCCTGCACCTCTGGAAGTTCTCTGTCAATAAACTGCTGCAACCATTTTTGAATTATCTTCAGTAAGATGTTACTTGCGTGCAATATTAATATTGTTCAATAATTTCCACATTCTGTGGGATCACTTTTCTTTGGAATGGGTACAAATATGGATCTTTTCAAATCAGTTGGCCAGGTAGCTATCTTCCAAATCTCTTGGCATAATCAAGTGAGTGCCTCCAGTGCAGCTTCCATTTGTTAAAATATCTCAATGGGTATTCCATCAATTCCTGGAGTCTTGTTCTTTGCCAATTCCTTCATTGCAGCTTCAACTTCCTCCTTCAGTACCACTGGTTCTAAATCATATGCCACCTCCTGAAATGGATGAAGATCAACCAGTTCTTTTTGGTATAGTGACTCTGTGTATTCCTGCCATCTTCTTTTGATGTTTCCTGCATCATTCAATATTTTGCCCATAGAATCTTTCAATATTGCAACTCAAGGCTTAAATTTTTCCCTCAGTTCTTTCAGCTTCAGAAATGCTGAGAGTGTTCTTCCCTTTTGGTTTTCTAACTCCAAGTCTTTGCACATTTCATTATAATAATTGGCTTTGTCTTCTCGAGTTGCTCTTTGAAATCTTCTGTTCAGCTCTTTTATCTTGTCATTTCTTCCATTGGCTTTAGCTACTCTCTACTCAAGGGCAAGTTTCAGAGTTTCTTCTGTCATCCATTTTCGTCTTCTCTTGTTTTTTCATCTTTTCAGTGACCTCTTGCTTTCTTCATAGATGATGTTCTTGATGTCATCCCACAGTTCTTCTGGTTTTTGGTCATTGACATTCAGTGAATCAAATCTGTTCTTTAGACGGTTTCTAAATTCATGAGGGATATATTCAAGATCATATTTTGGCTCTTGTGGACTTGTTTTAATTGTCTTTAACTTCAAGTTGAACTTGCGTATGAGCAGTTGATGGTCTGTTCCACAATAGCTCCTGGCCTGGTTTTGGCTGAAGATATTGAGCTTTTCCATCGCCTCTTGCCACAGATGCAGTCAATCTGATTCCTGTGTGTTCCATCTGGTGAAGTCCACATATTCAGACACTCTTTGTTTTGTTGAAAAAGGGTATTTGCAATGAGTAAGTTGTTGGTCTTGCAAAATTCTACCATGCCATTTCCAGCATTATTTCTGTCACCAGGCCAAATTTTCCAAATACCAGTGATTCTTCTTTGTTTCCAACTTTTGCATTCCAGCCACCAGTGATAATTAATACATCCTGATTGCATGTTTGGTCAATTTCAGATGGAAGAAGTTGATAAAAATCTTCAGTTTCCTCATCTTTGGCTTTGGTGGTTGGTGTATAAATTTGAATAATAGTAGTATTAATAGGTCTTCCTGGTAGGCTTATGGATATTATTCTATCACTGACAGCATTGTACTTCAGGACAGCTCTTGAAACATCAGTTGTGATGATGACTATCATCTCATTCCTCTTCAATTTGTCATTCCTGGCATAGTAGATCAAGTGGTTGTCTGATTCAAAATGGCCAAAACCAGTCCGTTTCAGCTCACTAATGCCTAGGATATCAATCTTTATGTGTTCCATTTCATTTTTGACAACTTCCAATTTTCCTAGATTCATACTTCATACATTCCATGTTCCAATTATTACTGGATATTTGCAGCTCTTTCTCCTCGATTTGAGTGGTGCCATGTTAGGAAATGGAGGTCTCGAAAGCTTTATCTTATCCATATGAGTAAGATCAGTTTTACTTTGATGATGCAGCTCTTTCCCAGTCCTATTTTGAGAGCCTTCTAAGCTAAGTGACTCAACCTCCTCCTCTGTATTGGACAATGTTTCCAGACTATTCATAAAGTTGCGCAGTAATGTATCAGACCATGTTTCTCTGCTTTTCATAAGGTTTTCCCTGGCCAATTCTCTGAGAAGTGGATAGCCTCTTTCTTCCTCCTAGTCTGTCTCAGTCTGCAAGCCATGCTGATACCTGTGCACCAAGTGCACCCTGCTGAATTTGAAACACCAGTGGCACAGCCTCAAAACTCACAGCAACATGTCTCCACAGTAGGACAAACCAACAGACAAGTTTGTCTTCCTTAACTGTTGGAAACCTCTCCAACATCCCCTTACCTGGATCCCTACTGCTGCTTCCCACTCTGTCCGGGTCCCCCTGGCCTTTTTCTGTCCTTTTCCCTGCATTCCCACCTTGCCGCTTCGGAGCATGGCCTGGGTTCCTTCTACTCACCTGGATCCCTGTGGCTGACTCCTCAAAAAAAAAAAGTGGGAGGAGCTAGACAAGGGAAAAAAAAAAAAAAAACCTGTTACCATCGAGCAGATTCTGAGTCATGGTGACTTCATATGTTACAGGGTAGAACTGCTCCATGTGGAAACAGATTATCAGGCCTTTCTTACACTGCACCACCGAGTGGGTTTGAACTCCAATCATTTAGATTAGTAATGAAGTGTAAACCATTTGCATCACCCAGGGACCTAGACATAGGGAGAAGTCATCTTATAGCTAGATGAAGAACCTTAGTCTTTACTCTGCAATCAGTGTTAATGACTGTTTGATTGAAATATTTAAACACTAAATTACTAATGTGAACATTTGAGAAAAAAGTTGCTCAGTTTTGGCAGAAACTTGAAGACTTGTTTTTTTAAAATCCATAATACTATTCCACTAATACATGGCCTGGCTTTGAGGGTACAGTCAGGATCCTACCAACTAACCCAAAAAGAATACTTAGTCACAAACCAAACAAGTCAGATGCAGCTATGTTTTTTGTTCTACTGTCTAAATATTTAAAGGGATACCAGAATTTTGGTCTAAATTATCTACGTACTTCGTACGTAGATTCTCTGTTTGCTTTTAGGAGAGACTCAAGGGAAAAAATAAATATTTTTAAGATTAAGCATTGATCATAAAAAGTCTACTTTTAAGCAACATTAAAATTATTTGCATCTGCTTTTCACCCATATAAGAAATATTTCATACCTAAAAAACTAGTGAAATACCATCAAGTTGGTTTATTGGGTTGTTTTCTTTTATTTCATGAACTGTGGTATTTTAAAGGGGGGAAAAATAAATTAAATATATCATATATGTAGATACAATCATTGCCTTCTGCCTAATACAGGCTGAGTAATCAATAAATGGTAGCAGGTTACTCCTAATCTAATGATGAATTCTTCTCATGTGTACACAGACTTCAGCCAAGGGAGGACAAAGATTTTTGAACTTCAAAAAAAAAAGTGGGAGGAATCACAATAAATATTTCATTGTCTAGTCAACCCAGTTTATGAAGCCTGATTATCTCGTTCAGCCTCGGGAGATTACAAGTAGAAGCATCCCAGATGTTCTCCTTTCCAGCCAAACTTACCACTACATGTATGACAGGGAAGTGACTCAGCATCTCCACTCCCGAAGCCCAGCTGCCAGAGTAGAAAGAGAGAAAAGAGAGCCACAGTCACCATGAGAAAGGCCTGGATGTCACTAGCCCCCTTCTGGCAGGCTGCTTAGCCAGTTCCCAAATTGGATTAATTGACCAAAGATTGACCAAGCTGTATTCTTTTCTAGTTTCTACTCTGTTGGAAGCTGTGATGGTCTGGGACTATGTGACTCAAGAGTTCTTGAGGCAGCAGGGAGCTAATCACCTTCAGTTCCACATGTCAACAGGCATCTTGAAAAGGATGATACTAACTGAACAAATATTGGACAAGAGTATAACAAAGGTTTCTGAGGACTTTGTGTGATCCAGGGCAATCTTGTGTCTCTCTTTGAGCTACACAATCTTGTGGTTGTCAGTAACAATGGGGCCATATATACTTGCTTTATTTGTTGTTGGGCTAAATTTTTAAATTTCTAATACTTATTATAATTCTTCTGATACTGTCACTTTTTCCTTTCCACTTTGGATCACATTTATATGTTTTAGGTTATCCTTCTACCAGTTTTCAATCCCATCTACTCCTTAGATGTGGTCATTGTGACCACATCCCCAAGTACACTGCTGTCATAAAAAACATTAGACCTAATTGAAGTAAGACAGAGCCTGTTGCTGTTGTTGTTGTTAAGTGCCGT
>NW_006921604.1:19132091-19140470 GCF_000298275.1 Orycteropus afer afer
CCTCTTGCCACAGATGTAGTCAATCTGATTCCTGTGTGTTCCATCTGGTAAAGTCCACATGCACAGCCTCCGTTTGTGTTGTTGAAAAAAGGTGTTTGCAACGAACAAGTCGTTGGTCTTGCAAAACTATATTCTAATGTTCTACTCGGTGCTGGATTTGCAAGTCCCTACTCTCAAAAAATTCTCTACCAGGAACACCAGACATGAAAAAACTCAAGTATATTTCTGTCATAGCACTACCTGACTTCTTTTCTTGTATGTGTTTATTACCTTTGTCCTCATGGAAATTCATTCTAGTTGAGGAGAGCTCCAGTGAAATAAATCTCGTGGCTCTCCAAATATATCCAAATATCTTATTCCTTCAGGACTTCACATCTCCTATGTCCTTAGATGAGTCAAATATGACTCAATGGCAGTGGTTTTTTTTTTTTTTTTTCAATATCCTTCCTAACTGTGTTCTTACTGATTGCTTATCATATAATAGGCACTGCTCAGATGGTAGAAATATAGGCACAGTCCATTTATGGACAGAGCCTAGTACTCTTCTTATTCTGTACAAAACAGCCCTCATGAGTCAGATCAGCCAAGCTAAGATTCCTAAAGGGCTGTCCTAGGAGAATTCTTATTTTTTGTTTTCCTTTTTTTAAACCACAAAATCTAACTTTTAAAGGTAAATTTGATACCCCAATAGCCTTAACCAGAGTCTTAATGGCAGAAAATGAATTAGCACAAATGAGAATGGGTCACACATAGTACCTCAAAGTATTTGATTGGTCTGTATTTACTTGGCAATCTCAGAAATTATAGTGATTTGGGTTGTCCTACATATTTTGTGTTTCTAGTCCAGTTTTCAAGGGACGAGGATTTTCTAGTGCTGTAGGTAATGCCTAAGGCATTTGACTGCTAACCAGAAGACTGGTGGTTCAAACCCACCAGCCACTCCTCAGAAGGAAGATTGGGCAATCTAGTTCCATAGAAATACCACCTCGGAAACCCAAGGAGGGGCCACTATGAGTCAGAATCGACTCGGATCGACTTGTAGGTAACTATAAATTGTTCATTACATACTGACCAAGGTTCCATGAATTACTTGTGCCTGCTAATGATCAAGTTAGGAGCTCTGACAGCATACTGCCTAAGGCATTGACTGCCAACCAGAAGGCTGGCGGTTCAAATCCACCAGCCACTCCTTGGAAGGAAAGTTGGGCAATCTACTTCCATAGTGATACTGCCTTGGCAACCCAAGGAGGGGTTGCTATGAGTCAGGTCTGACTTGACGGCACACGACAACAATGATCAAGTTTGGGTAAAAATAGAATTAGAACATCAATTAAATAAAAATAAGTTGTAAGATACTGGATTTCTGTGTGTTTCTCACAGTAAATTATGTGCAGAATTATTATAATCAGAATTTTCTACTACTGCTAGAAAGACTGAATTATTTTACCCATAAAATAAGATTTTGGGGCAGATACTTGTGTATGTACTTTGACAATAATGAGGAGGGAGAAAGGCTTTTGATACTTTAAGGAAAAAAAAAAAAAAGTTACCTCCTCTAAAAAAAAAAGGTAAAATAAGGCCTAATTGCCAATTTACCCGACTAGAAAATATGCAAATGGAGTTTGCAATGTTTTTCAGCTAGATTTCATGACCCTCCCATAGAAAGATTAATGTAAATTTGCCTTTTTAGTTATGTCATTTTCATTAATTCCACTGTGATCTATAACTAATAACTGTTAAGTGTAATTTTGACAGTGTTTAGAAAATAATTGTGGTGAGATAGCATTTAGTGGTTGACTTTGTCCTACCCCCTTTGTGTTTCCTCTTCAGCTCTGCTCATTCACAGCCCCTCCAGAAAACAGACATCGGCCATCACACGTATTAGAAGGGACAAGGCATTTCTCATGCTTTTACATTCTTTCATTTTTGTTCCATGCTATTTTTCCTTTACTTATATCTAATTCTTTAGTCATTTCTCTTTGAATGGAACTGATTATAAATAAAGCATTCATAAAATGGTCATAAGTTTTAAAGTGTATTTGACTTTACAAATAAAAGTCTTATCCTACCAAAATATCTCCTAAAGCCACTGACAATTGGTCAATTCTGACTCATAGCAACCCTAAGGACAGAGTAGAACTACCTTATAGGGTTTTGAAGACTTTCCCATCTTTCTCCTGGGGAGCAGTAGGTAGGTTCCGACCTTTTCATTGGCAGCTGAATGCTCAGCCATTGCATCACCGGTATTGTTATGTGCCGTCGAGTCAGATCTGACTCATAGCAACCCCTTCTTGGGTTTCTGAGGCTCTATCACTACGGAAGTAGATTGACCAACCTTCCTTCCAAGGAGTGGCTGGTGGGTTTGAACCACCAGCCTTCTGGTTAATAGTCAAGTGCCTTAGTCACTATACTACCAGAGCTCCCTGTTGTTGTTGTTATGTGCCGTCGAGTCATACCTGACTCATAGCGACCCCTCCTTGGGTTTCCGAGGCAGTATCACTAGGAAGTAGGATTGCCCAACCTTCCTTCCAAGGAGTGGCTGGTGGGTTTGAACCGCCAGCCGTCTGGTTAGCAGGCAAGCGTCTTAGCCACTATGCTACCAGAGCTCCCTAGAGCTCCTTAAATGTCTCCGAGGCCCTGTTATTCTGATTTCTTGTTTGCTTTTTTGTTTGTTTGACGAAAAGCAGGGAACTCTCTTAAGACTTGCATCTAAGCTACATAGACTCAGAAAACCCCAAAATGAGGTGGTATTGGCATGCAGAAGAATATCAAATTCCAGCTCCTATTGTTTTAATGAGGAGCTCTGGTAGCATGATGGTTAAGTGCTAATCAAAAAGTCAGTGGTTCACAAGAGAGGTGAACTTCAAGTAGCTTCACAAGAGAGAAGACCTGGTGATCTGCTGAAGTAATGAGTTGGAATTGACTTAACTGCATACAACAACAACATTGTTTTAATATTGCCTTGTTAGTAGTCAGCATACTGAGCAAGTACAAACAAAGGAAAACGATTTCAGAATGAATTTTATGGGGAAAACATAGAAGGTTTTTAGGGATTTGGGAAGACATTTAAAAAGCAGGAAAAAGCCAAAAGAGAGCTCAAAAAGAAGTTTTTTAAGGTCCCTAGGTAGCACAGATGGTCAGCACCCTACTAGAAGCCCAAACGTTACCTGTTTGAACCCATCCAGCATACTGTGGAAGATCCAGGCCTAGAGATTACAATCAACCCAACTCCGGAGCCTATGGAGTCTCTGTAGATGAATACATAAATAAAAAAATGCCTTGACAAAAAGAAGTTTTGTAAATGGAAGGGCTGGGCCATCGTGAAAGAACAGAATCACGTTTTCATAAACAAGCCTGAGAATGATAGGTGCCAGAAGGATCCAATACGCTTAAAAAATAATATATCACAATGTATTACACTTTGATAAAAATCTTCACCCATGGTTTTACTAGAGAGCAAATCCTGTCTGAGAGCTGAAGTTTGGGAAGAACGATGTCATGGGATCAAAGAACTACATAAAGAAGGACAGAATTTGAAAACACTAAAAATTTTTAAATTCCTTAAAAATTTCACTCATGGAGAAAGGTAAGAGATCTTAAGGTAGGGGAGGGAAAAAAAGCAGTCAGGAAAATACATGTGGAGGAATGAAAAAAAACATATGATAAAGTCATATTCCAGGATGGAAACAATGCATAGCTTCCTAGCAATACATTAGCCAGGCTCACAGCATACTAGAGAGAAAAACCGCTAGAAATGACATGAAGACATTTCTCGTGCAGCAGTTCCAGTTTGGGGTGTCCCCCCACCACCACCAATAGTTCCAGTTTTCAGTGTGGATGCTTCAAGGAGATCATATCCAAAAACTGAACCTTGGCTTTCCTGCATCACTTCTAGTTCAGAAGAAAGTATCATGAGTATGAATCAAAGCATTTTTTGTTTTTGTTTATCCAGAAGCCAGACCCAGGAAAGCAGTGAAAGATGTCTCCTGATGGGTACTACTCCAAGATTTAAAAAAAAAAAACAACTCACTATCATCAAGTTGATTCCCATCCCTTTTGGGTTTCTGAGGTGGTAAATCTTTAAGGACATAGATGCCCCATCATTCTTCAGTGGAGGGTTAGTGGGTTTGAACTGCCAACCTTCTAGTTAGCAGTCAAATGCCTTAGGCACTGCACCACCAGAGCTCCAAGATAAAGTTACCATTAATTCATTCAAAAAATCCTTCGGGGGCACTAGTAGGCACAGTAGAGTAAACAGGAAAACTCTGTTCCCATGGGACTTGCACTAAGAGGCATCCATCACTTTTGCTCTGTTCTGTCACATCTGTCTAGTGTGCAGATAAAGCCTGTGTTATGTTTCTCTGCATCCTTCTTTTGCTGTGCCTTTTAAGAGGTCAGTTAAAACAAAAGGACAATGTTTTGAAACCACAAGTGGCTCCACAGGAGAAAAGACCTGGTGATCTGTTTCCATGAAGATTGCAGCCTAGGAAACCCTATGGGGCATTCTACTCTGTCTATTAGGGTCACTATGAGTCGAAGTTGGCTCTATAGCAACAAAAACAACAAATTCCTTGATATCTTGGACCAGTCCTTTCAAGACCATCTAATCATAGCAATACAAAGTTTGTACAGTTATGGACAAAAAAAGTCCATGGTCAAAATGGTAGAGGAAGCAGAGGGCTTCTGTGGTGCAGTGAATAACTTAGTATAGCTTTTCTAGCCATAGTCTTTGTAACTCCCACCAGATTACTGGGTGGGACCATGAAAATAGGGTGTGTAGAACTCTGATGTTGGGATTGGTTAGTTTTGTCACTCTGCCAGGCCTAAAATGAACCCTGCTAGAGGAGCTCTGGTAGCATAGTGCCTAAGGCACTTGACTGCTAACCAGAAGGCTGGCGGTTCAAATCCACCAGCCACTCCTTGGAAGGAAGATGGAGCAATCTACTTCCATAGTGATACTGCCTCGGAAACCCAAGGAGGGGTCGCTATGAGTCAGGTCCAACTTGATGGCACATAATAACAACAACAGAAGAAGGGGGGGATCTCACTGTCATCAAGAGACAAGAGCTGGAGGTGAAATGGAGCACTTCCTTGGACCTAACATCCCTGCACTGGATCACCTTGGCAGAGATGCCCAGCAGAGAGAGACTCTCAGCAGAGAGATGCCTTGGGATGCTGATGGTAACTCCGTCTTCCTCTTATAAAGTTAAAGGAGGTAAGAAGATGCCACTTCTCAGTCCTTTTAGCAGTTGTCCTGCTCAAAGAATTAGATCCTGAATGTGTTCCTAAACTTAAATTATAGCCTCTTACTTCCCTAATAAACCCCATAATCGTGAGTTCTGTGTGGCCATTGCAATGAATTATTGAACCCAGCAGAGAAGAAGTGAGTACTGTAAGGAGGCACGGTTGGTGTCAGAACTGGTAAAAGTCTGGATGGTGGCGACATGTCTGGCCTCATAGGAATAAGCCTTCGGCTGTCATTGGTGATTCTGTCTTCCTCTTGTGAAGTTAGAGGAGGTCAGAAGATGCCGCCTCTATGTCGTTTTTGCAGTTGTATCAGAAGCAGGGTTCATTGCAATAGCTCCAGACTCACAGAAGCATGGGTAGTGATACTGCCTCGGAAATCCAAGGAGGGGTTTCAGTGAGTCGGGTCCAACTAGATGGCAAATAACAACAACACCACCACTGTGGATATTGAATGTTCCCTTACCTAGTTGTAGGTTAGAAATGAATATTGGATATGGATAACAGAGTGCGGGTGAGTCGGCCTTCAGCTAATACTTGATTGAATATGTTAAAAGGGGAAATAGAATTTGCCTGGAAGAAACATAAGCTTTTGTTTCAAACCCCTGTATAGAGTATAGGGGATTTAGGTGGAAAGCCTAAACCCCATCCAGAACCTTCACAGTCAGGAAATTTGCATTTGAAAAGACCCACCCAGAACTACAACAGAAGATTTGCATTTGAAGACAAGATTTACAAAGAAAAGGAAATAAATAAATAAATAAATACTGTTTGCCTTTTGAATTCCAAGTGTTTTGGCTTTAGGTGCTTGAAGGCAGGAAAGTCAAGGCCCACAAGAGAAACCCCTTCCAGGACTGGAAGTTAAAGGGAACCAGTGAGTAGCAGGCATGTCTGCTGCTTGCTTTTGACCACCTGGGTCCGCTTGATGAGTGAAGTGGGGAAAGTGCGATAATGAAGAAACGACTGATTCTGGTACTCTTTGACCTAGCACAAAAGGTTGGCTGGTCTGAAATGGAAGTATTTGTGTGGACTCCTGAGCCCATGGACATTGAACTAGTTCCTGAGGGCTAGAAAGGAGAGAGAAAATGTGCTGGCTGGTCTGAAGTGAAGGAAGGAGTGTGACTCCCAAACTTGCAGCTGGTATCCACGACCTAGCTGGGATGGCTAGGGCTGAGCCAACCAGAACCCAATCAAATGAAGAGGAAGATGTTTGACACTGAGCTGGTGTTAAGTTGCTGCGATTTGAATGGCTTTCTCTGGACTGGACTTTGCTTATTTATGGACGTAGACAACCAAATTTCCAAGCAGAACAGAAGATTCTTCAGAGAGAAAGGAACATGTTTGTCTCCTCAGAGTGCTGGTTTGATAAGGACATGCAAACTGGAATCTGGCTATTTTAAATGGAGGAAGATAAAAGCATGAAGTGGCTGGTTTACAAGCTTTTATGGGTGTGCTTATTCTTAAACTGATTGTGAAGGGGATGTTAATCTTTGAAGTATGAAAGGGACAACGGCTAGAAAAGCCAGAGGGTGACCTGTTGTGCAGTGAATTACTTGGTATGGCTTTTCTAGCCATAGTTTTTGTAACTCCCACTGGATTACCGGGTGGGACCATGCAAATAAGGTGTGTAGAACATCAATGTTGGGATTGGTTAGTTTTGTCACTGCCAGGCTTAAAATGAACCTTCCAAGAGAAGAGTATTTCACTGCCATCAAGAGAGAAGAGCTGGAAGTGAATAAGAGTGTGTCCTTGGACCGGAGATCCCTGCACTGGGCCCCTTTGGCAGAGACGTGTGGCAGAGAGACACCTGGTAGACAGAGACACCTGGCAGAGACTGTTGCAGTGGAACCAAGAGGCATGAGACAAAGTGGTGGACTTACTTGGCCTATAGATCAAGAAAGCTGAGTGGCCTTGGGCAGGAGGTTTGCTGACAGATTGGGGTGCACATAAGTATACCTATCAGCAGAGCTCAAAGAGTTTTGTAACACTTGCCCAAGGAGGGCAGAGGCCTGGCCGAGAGGCCAAGGGCCAGAGATGTGTGTCTGATGGCACAGCAGTGGGAAGATTGTCCTTATCAAAGAATTGTATCCTGAAGGCATTCCTGAACCTGAATTATAGCCTATTACTTCCTTAATAAACCCCATAATGGTGAGTATTGTCTGTGAGTTCTGTGTGGCCATTGTAATGGATTATGGAACCTAGGAGAGAAGTAGTGAGTGCTGTGGGAGAGACAGCTGGTGTCAGAATTGGTAAAAGGCTGGATGGTGGTGGCACGTGTGGCCTCACAGGAATAAGCCTTGGGCTGCTGATGGTTATTCGGTCTTCTGCTTGTGAAGTTAGAGGAGGTCAGAAGATGCTGCCTCCATGTCCTTTTTGTAGCTTCCAATCCATCCTAAGCCTACAGGGCTAGGAGAGGGGCTGGGACTGTGCCTGGTTTAGGACTTGGTCAACCAAGTAGGAGTTCTAGCCAAGAAACAGAATACATGAGGTAGAGCACAAGCATACATCAAAGAAAAACAGTGAGGCCCACAAATGAGGTAAAGTTATAAAATAGACTGCCAAAGAAAAATTCTTTTCAGTCATTTGCAGCAGCTTGAACTGCCAACTACCTTATGTCCTGAAGTTCACAAAACTCAATTGGCAGTTTGGAACTGGGCATATTACTATGCAAGGAAATGATATCTTTGAGAAGTGACAGTCTGTATTGTCCCTGAGACCTCTCAAGTTAAACTTGGAAACCTTTTCTACTTATGGCCTACTGGTCATCAAAGGACCCCTCAGGAGATGAAGGAAAATATTAGAACTTTTTTATTGCATCCTTTTGAGTTTTGACTTTTTATATATCTTTCAATATGTATGATCTATTAATATAATATTGTTGTTGTTTGTTGTTATATGCTGTCGAGTCGGACCCAACCCATAGCGACCCCTCCTTGGGTTTCCAAGGCAGTATCACTACAGAAGTAGATTGTCTCATCTTGCTTCCGAGGAGTGGCTGGTGGGTTTGAACTGCCAACCTTCTGGTTAGCAGTCAAGTGCATTAGGCACTACGCTACCAGATAATAGTATAATAGTATCTATTAATACAATAGTAGATAGATAAATAGGTAGATAGATGATATATTTGTTGTTGTT
>NW_006921604.1:19142552-19147884 GCF_000298275.1 Orycteropus afer afer
AAAAAAAAAAAAAAAAAAAACACTGCCATCAAGTTGAATTCGACTCATACTGACCCCATCTTGGGTTTCCAAGGCTGTATCTCTACAGAAGTAGATTGCTCAATCTTCCTTCTGAGTAGTGGCTGGTAGGTTTGAACGTCCAGCCTTCTGGTTACCAGTCGAATGCCTTAGGCACTATGCCACCAGAGCTCCCTGATGATAGATAGCTGCCATCAAGTCAACTCCAACTCATAGTGGCCTTATTAGGCACAACAGAAAGAAATGTTCCATCCTGCATCATCCTCACTGGCATATTCAAGTTCATTATTGTGAGTATTGTGCTAATGCCAATGCATCTCACCAAAATTCTCCATCATCCTTGCAGGCCCTACTTCACTAAACATGATGTCCTTCTCTAGCAATAGATCACTCCTAATGATGTGTTCAAAGCAAGATAGTCAGACAATGTTCTGTTGTGATCATAGATTTTACTTGGTTAATTTTCAGAAGTAGATCACCAGATATTTCTTCCCAGTTTGTTTTAGTCTGTAAGCTCCACTGAAACCTGTCCACCTTGGGCAACCTTGCTACCATTTAAAATACCAATGACATTGCTTCCAGCATCACAGCAACATGCAAGCCACCACAGTATGGCCAATTGACAGACAGGTGATGGAATACAATGGTATAGGTGTACAATTTATCAATAAACTACTAGGCATATATTGGAAGTAAGTACTTGAAATATTTTAGTGATAAGGGTCAACAATCAAAAAGAGTTTGAAGATCACCACTCTATGCAACTTATTGTTTAATAAACTTTTGTATCTGTAAGTAAAACCAAGAGTACCATATATATTTCTGGATACCAATTGTCTTTTGTGCTAGACCAGCAAGATAGAAAAATGGTGGAGATTAAATGGACAGTGAGCTGATCATACTTGGTGTGAGTTGAACTGATTGCAAAGAAGGAAAGAAAGGACGAGGTCACAGGTACAACAGGAAAAGGAGTACAAGAATTTCCAAAGGGTTGAATAGTAGCTGTGGAGTTAGTGGCCAAATAGCGAAGGTTATCAGGCTGATTTAGGGATTCCATTGGTATCCAAATCCCATGCTTTACCATCCAGAAAACAAAAGAAGTTCTGAAAAGGAAATATGGAGTTCTAGAGGTAGAAAATGGAGCACTGGTAGCATAATGGCTAAGCCTCCTACTGCTATCCAAAATGTTGGCAGTTCAAACCCACCCAACAGCTCTCCAGGGGAAAGACTTGGCGATCTCCTCCCATAAAGATTATAGCATAGGAAACCCTACAGGCTACTTCAACCCTGTCCCATAGAATCACAATGAGTCAGAATCGACTCAAGGGCACACAAAAAGAAGAGAAATAGAAAATAAGGCACTGATGATTCTGAGGTAGAATTCTCACCTTCCACGCAGGTGATCCAAGTTTGATTCCCAGCCAGCGCATTTCATGCACAGCCACTGCCCATCTGTCAATGGAGGCTTGCTCGCTACCATCATGCTGAAAAGGTTTCCACAGGGTTTCCAGACTAACACGGACTAGGAAGAAAGTGATGGCAACCAGCAAAAAAAAAAAAAAAAACCTAAGGATTACAACAGTCCAATCCACAACGAGTTACAGAGATGGTGCAGGATCAGGCAGTTTTATTCCATTATGCGTGGGGTCACAGTAAGTCAGGGGCCAACTCAGTGGCAGCTAACAACAACAGGAAGTAAGTAGAAAGGTTTTGTCCTCAGGGAGAGATTATGTTCTTACTTGGTTTGTATGTTCCCTGAATCTAATTTAAAATGGAACAGCCACTTCTCTATGTAGCTGGGTGTGATATCACCCACAGCTGGATGTTAGGCTCTTCAGAAACCTTATACCTATAGACACCCACACATGCATATAAAACCAAACCAAAAAATGCACATACAGGCACATAAACACACACATTCATGCACACACACGTGCATACACAAACATACATGCACATGCATATATACATGCACATCCACAGAACTGTGAATAAACTTAAGTCCATGGCTCTGAAACATGGGTATTTCAAGTTTTAGTTGTGATAATGTTAAATGTACTAATTAGATAAATAAGTGAAAAATTAAAAGGTATCCATCATTTTCACTAGGCTGACACTAGGTGCATTATTTTACCCATTAATAGATCCAGGAAAAATGTTTCTTAATAAAATGCAAAAACTACAATAATTACTCAATTAATAAAAAGGAAGGATACTTATAATCTAAACAATGTAGAAAAGTCTACTTCGTTTTCAATGGTTTCATCCAAAAAACCAAACCAGTTGCCACAAGTTAATCCTGACTCATGATGACCCCATGTATATGAGAGAACTGTGCTCCTTAGAGTTTTTCTTTTTTTTTTTTAACCCTTTCCCCATGTCCATCTTGCCTATGCATTCCTGCCTCCCCACCTTTCTCCCTGTGCAAATGCTGCCCTTCTGATCTCCCATGGTTGATTGTTCTAAGGCTTGCGTCTCCTTGGTATAGGTGTTTAGCTCATAGGACTATTTGGCTGAGAGTTAAACTATGGGAATGAGTTCAATTCCAGGCCTGAAGGGTGACTTGGGGACATAATCTCTGGGGTTTCACTAGTCTCTATCAGACTAGTAAGGCTGGCCTTTTCTTTTTTTATGATTTAGTTTTGTTCCACATTTTTCTCCCATTCTATGCAGGATCTCCAATTTTGATCTCTTTCTGTGTGGTTGACATTGGTAGTCAGGCACCATCTAGTTCTTCTGGTCTCAGGGTTATATAGGTTGTGGTTCTCATGGTCTATTGGTTCTTTAGATTGTTTCTTCACTCTTCTTTGCTCCAGACAAGGAGAGACAAATAGTTGCATCTTAAATGGCCACTCACAAGTTGCCCCAGTCACTACTCACAGAAGTAAGATGTAGAATAATATTTTTGAATACCACATTGTGCCAATTGAACTTGATGTCCCCCCATGACCATGATCCCTAGTGCACAGGCCCAGTGACCCATTCTCTCATGACCCATTCTCTCAAGGTGCTTATTTGTGGTGGATAGGAAGTTTTCCTAACTTTGCTTCCTGTATTTTTAAATTGCATATGGATATTTTTATAGCACTTACAAATACATATGTAGGAATATTATCTGCCAGGCTTATGTATGGTCATGAGTATATTCACATTTGTCTATCCACACCTGACCTTCTTTCCCGTCTACTTGTGTATCCACTCCTAGATTAATGTTTACTGTTACTGAAAATGCAGTATTATATGTGTAATAGTATTTGCCTTTATTGTCTATACCTCTGTGCACCTCTCTTAGTCTTCCTTTTCTTTAGTGATATTGTGCTAGTCATCTACTTTTGTTATATTGCTTTTCCCTTAACCTATCTCAAACCTGTCTCTTAATTATCTGTCTATTTTCCCTCCCTCCCCCCACCCCGCCCTTCCCACAGGATTTTCAATGTCTGATTTTTCAGAAGGTAATCACCAGATTTTTCCTCCAAGGTGCCTCTGCGTGGATTCAAACTGCCAACTTTTCAGTTAGCAGCCTAGAGTGTTAACTGTTTGCAACACCAAAGAACTCTGTAGAAAACCCTTACATAGATATGCCACAACTTATTCTACCAAATCAAACTGATGGGCATTGATATGGTTTCTAGCAGTTTACTACAGCAAGGAACATCTTCATGCTGGTTTTCTAAAGGTTACATTTCTATAAGGCATGATTTCTGGTCTCCAGAATAAACTCAAACTTATACTCCTGCTATACATACAGCCTCCAGGAGTCTTTCACAAACATTACCTCCTCTAACCAGGTAGGTTGAAAGGACTTTCCCTACTCTATGTGCTCAGAGAATTTAATTGGCTTACATTGAGACCTTTCATTAGTGAGCCAGCCAGAGTTATATCCATATTTTGACTCCCAGATCAGAGCTCATTCCACAGAACTGTGATGTTTCAAACCACAGTCACATTCTACCCACTCCCTGAAAAAATAGTTTGCAATGGTGAAAATGAACATCTAGGAGAAATTTTACAGGGAAAAAGAAAGTATGTCAGAGTAGTTTGCAACTTGAGAGATGTGGCCTTGTGGTGAGACATAGGGAGCAGAGGCCATGGAGACACGCCATCATCCATCAGAGCCTCCCCTGTGTCTCTGACTTGCCTCTGTGCCCCAGGACAGCACAGGACCTAATGAGGCAAGGGCCAATTCTGCTGCTGGGGACTTTAGATCCAGTTGAAAGTTAAATGAGATATGACAAGAAAGAGTTCTCACTGAAAAATCACTTATCTTTTTATCTGAATATTCAACTTTGTTTATTTATTCAACGTAGAAAGTAACAGTGTCCTCTGAATCAAACTATGCTAGGGATCTAGCAGTGAAAAAAACAGACCCGTCCCTGGTCACCCTTTAGTTTACAATCCAGAGCATTGTCACTCACTCAAAGCCTTGTGACATCACCTGAGAACTTATCAGAAAAGTAGACTCTCAGGTCCTACTCCAGATCTCCTGAACCAGAATCTGCATTTTAAGACCACCTCCACCTCTGTGAGTCACATGCACATTAAAGTTTGAGAAGTACAGATTGTGATGCTCATTTCCATGAATGAAAATCAGACCATGTATTCCAAAAAAACATAATGTTCCCCTCCCTTCACTTTTCAAGAAAATTGATATGGGAGAAAATAACTCTGGATATAAGATCTCAAAGGGATCTTGTTGTTGTTGTTAGGTCTTGTTGTTGAGTTGGAGTCATCTCCAACTCATAGCAACCTCATGTACAGCAGAACAAAACACTGCCCAGTCCTATGCCAACCCCATGATCTTTTCTATACCTGAGCCCATCATTGCAGCCACTATGTCAATCCATCTCATTGAGGGCCTTCCCTTTTTTTGTTGTCCCCCACTTTCCCAACCATGATATCCTTCTCCAGGAAATGGTCCCTTCTTACAACATGACCAAAGTAGATGAGACAAAGTCTAGTCATTCTTGCTTCCAAGGAGCATTCTGGCTGCATTCAACTCCAGGACAGATTTGTTAGTTCTTTTAGCAGTCCATGGTACTTTCAGCATTCTTTGCCAGCACCACAATTCAAAAGCATCAACTCTTCTTCGATCTTCTTTTTTCATTGTCCAGCTCTCACATGTATATGAGGCGAATGAAAATACCAGGGTTTGGGTTGTTGTTGTTGTTGTTGTTAAGTGCCATCGAGTCGTTTCTGACTCATAGCGACCCCATGCACAGCAGAACAAAACACTGCCCGATCCCGCGCCAGCCCCACAATCCCTGCTATACTTGATCCCATCATCGCAGCCACCGTATCAATCCATCTCATTGAA
>NW_006921604.1:19151779-19236066 GCF_000298275.1 Orycteropus afer afer
AAGGGAAAGTGTTCAGTGCAAATCAGTGAGTAAGCACCAGCCTGCCCGTGCTTACCTTGCTCCCGGAGACCCGGTCCCTCTCGGGAGGGTAACAAGGGAGTAAGGTTTGGGTTAGGTGCACCTTAATCTTCAAAGAGGCATCTTTGCTCTTCACAATTCAGAGGGGGTTTTTTTGCAGCAGATTTGCCCAGTGCAATACATCATCTGATGTCTTGACTGCTGCTTCCATTGGTGTTGATTGTGGATCCAAGTAATATGAAGTCTTTGACAACTCAGTCTTTTCTCCATTTATTGTGATGCTGCTTATTGGTCCCATTGTAAGGATTTATTTATTTATTTATATTGAGGTGTAATCCATACTGTAGATGGTAGTCTTTAATCTTCATCAGTAAGTGTTTCAAGTTATCCTCACTTTCAGTGAGCAAAGTTATGTCGTCTGCATAATGCAGGTTAGGTTGTTAATGAGTCTTCCTCCAATCCTGATGCCATATTTTTCTTCATATAATCCAGCTTCTCAGATTATTTGCTCAGCACACAGATCAAACAAGTATGGTGAAAGGACACAACCCAAACGCACTCCCTTCTTGATTTAAAACATGCAGTGTCTATTTGTTCTGTTTGAACAACAGCCTCCGACAAGTTCCTCATGAGCACAATTAAGTGTTCTGGAATTCCCATTCTTCTCAATATTATCCACAATGTATTATGATCCACACAATCAAATGCCTTTGCATAGTCAATAAAAACAAGTAAACATCTTTCTGGTATTCTTTGTTTTGAACAAAGATCCATCTGACTTCAGCAATGATATCCCTTGTTCCACATCCTCTTCTGAATCCAGCTTGCATTTCTGGAAGTTCTCTGTCAATATATTGCTGTAATCATTTTTGAATTATCTTCAATAAGATTTTACTTGCTTGGTATTGTTCCATAATTTCCATATTCTGTGGGATCACCTTTCTTTTGAATGGGTACAAATATGGGTCTTTATCAGTTAGTTGGCCAGGTAGTTGTCTTCCAAATCTCTTGGCATAGCCAAGTGAGTGCCTCTAGTGTGGCATCTGTTTGTTGAAACACCTCAGCAAATATCCCATTAATTCCTGGAGCCTTGTTTTTCACCACTTCCCTCAGTGCAGCTTCAACTTCTTCCTTCACTACCATTAGTTCTTGATCATATGCCACCTCCTGAAATGGATGAATATCAACTCTGTATATTCCTGCCATCTTCTTTTGGTGTTTCCTGCATCATTCAATATATTGCCCATAGAATCTTTCAATATTGCAACTCAAGGTTTAAATTTCCTCTTCAGTTGTTTCAGCTTGAGAAATGCTGAACATGTTTTTCCCTTTTGGCTTTCCAACTCCATGTCTTTGCACATTTCATTATAATAATTGACTTCATCTTCTCAAGCTGCTCTTTGAAATCTTCTGTTTAGTTCTTTTACCTTGTCTTTTCTTCCATTTGCTTTAGCTACTCTCTGTTCAAGAGCAAGTTTCGGACATCCATTCTGATCTTTTTCTTCTTTCTCTGTCTTTTTAGTGACCTTTTGCTTTCTTCATGGATGATGTTCTTGATGTCATCCCGCAATTCCTCTGGTTTTCGGTCATTCGTATTCAATGCATCAAATCTATTCTTTAAATGGTCTCTAAATTCAGGAGAGATTTAATCAAGGTCGTATTTTGGCTCTCATGGACTTGTTTTAATTGTCTTCCACTTCAGCTTGAACTTGCAAATGAGCAGTTGATGGTCAATTCCACAATCAGCTCCTGGCCTTGTTTTGGCTGAAAATACTGAGTTTCTTCAACACCTCTTGCCACAGATGTAGTCAATCTGATTCCTGTGTACTCCATCTGGTGAAGTCCACATGTATAGCCATTTGTGTCATTGAAAAAAGGTATTTGCAATGAATAAGTCGCCAGTCTTGAAAAATTCTATCATGTGATCTCCAGCATTATTTCTATCTGCAAGGCCAAATTTTCCAACTACCAGTGATTCTTGTTTGTGTCCAGCTTTTGCATTCTAATCATCAGTGATAATCAATACATCTTGATTGCAAGTTTGGTTAATTTCAGACTGCAGAAGTTGGTTAAAATCTTCAATATCCTCATCTTTGGCTTTGGTGGCTGGTGCGTAAATTTGAATAATAGTAGTATTAACTGGCTTTCCTTGTAGGCCCCATATTATTCTATCACTGACAGCATTGTACTTCAGGATAGATCTTGAAACATTCTTTGTGATAATGAATGCCACACCATTTCTCTTCAATTTGTCATTCCCATAGTAGATTTTATGGTTATCTGATTCAAAAAGGCTAAAACCAGTCCATTTCACTTCACTAATGCCTAGGATATCAATCTTTATATGTTCCATCTCATTTGTGACAACTTCCAATTTTCTTAGATTCATACTTCATACATTCCATGTTCTGATTATTAATGGATATTTGCAGCTGTTTCTCCTCAATTTGAGTCATGCCACTTCAGCAAATGGAGGCCCTGAAAGCTCTAGTTTATCTGTATTATTAAGGTCGGCTCTACTCTGATGAGGCAGCTCTTTCCCAGTCGTATTTTGAGTGCGTTCTGACCTGAGAGGTTCATCTTCCGGCACTGTATCAGACAATGTTTCAGACCTATTCACAAAATTTTCCAGTAATATATCAGAAAGTGTTTCATTACTATTCATAAGGTTTTCACTGGCCAATTCTTTGAGAAGTGTATGGCCCCTGCCTCCTTCTGAGCCTGTCTCAGTCTGGAAGCTCCACCAAAACAAGTGTACCATGGGCACCCCTATTGGCACAGCCTCCAGCCTCACAGCAACATGCAAGCCACCATAATACAACAAACCAACAGACAAGTTCATCTCCCTAAACTGTTCCAACCACTCTGCTCACCTCCTGCACTACCTTCTTCCTGTTCCTTCCATCCCTGTCTGCCACTGCTCCCTGCTGCCTGGGGCTCTCCCCCACATGCCTTACCTGTTCCAGCCACTGGCCCTGTCTGCTGTTGCTCCCTGTCACCTGGGGGCTGTCCCCCACTCACCTTACCTTACTGCTAAAGGGGCAGGGAGTCCACATCTTCTGACCTCCTCTAACCCCACAGGAGGAACATAGAATCACCATCAGTAGCCCAAAGCCTATACCTGTGAGGCCAGACATACCACCTCCCTCCAGCCCTGACACCAACCATTCCTCCCGCAGCACCCACCACCTCTCTGCTAGGTTTGATAATTCACTGCAGTGGCTATGCAGATCTCACAGATTATGGGGTTTATTAAGGAAGCAACAGGCTATAATTCATGTTAAGGGACACAGTCTCTCTTAGCCAGATGTCTCTCAGCTGACAGTCTCTCTCAGTCTCCCAGCAATGCATGTCTCTCACATCTCTCCCAGCAGTGTGTGTCTCTCACATCTCTCCCAGCAGCACGTGTCTCTCCCATGTCTACCAGCAGCAAGAGATTCCTTCTGCCTCTAGGAGAGCTCCTTTTGACCCTGGCAGAGTAGCCAAACTAACCAATTCCAACATCAGAATTCTATACATCTGAGAGAGAGAGAACTTCTCAGAAAATTATTTTGTGCTGCTCCCAACAGAAATACCCCAGGTGGATAACTTTAACAATCAGGAGTTACTCACTTGCTCATGGCAAATTCCACCATGGAGTTTACAAAGACTTACGGCTAGAAAAGCCACACTATGTAATTTACTACACCGCAGGCCACCTCCTGGCTTTTCTAGCCATTATCCCTTTTATACTTCAAAAATTAACAACCCCTTCACCATCGGTTTAAGAGTAACCATACCCATGAAAGTGTGTAAGCCAGCCACTTCATGCCTTTATCTCCTCCATTTTAAATAGCCAATTTCTAATTTGCCCATCGGAAGGAAGGTTGGGCAATCCCACTTCCATAGTGATATTGCCTCAGAAACCCCAGGAGGGGTCGCTATGAGTTGGGGCCGACTCAACGGCACATAACAACAACAAAAACACAACATCAAACCAGTACTCTGAGGAGACAAGCATGTTCTTTTCTCTGGAGAATCTTCCGTTCTGCTTAGAAACTTGGGCATCTGCATCCATAAACAAGCAAAGTCCAGCCTAGCATAAGCCATCAAACTGCAGCAACTTAACACCAGCTCATGGTCAAACATCTTCCTCTTTGTTTGGTCGGGTTCTGGTCAGCTCAGCCATACCCATCCCAGCTAGATCATGGGTACCAGCTGCCAAGATTGGGAGTCACACTCTTCCCTTCACTTCACACCAGCCAGCACCTTCTCTCACATCCTCAGTCCTCAGGGACTATTTCAATGCCTGTAGGGTCACAACTCCTTGCACTTCAGACCAGCCAGCCCTTCCTCTCATACCCAGCCTGTGGCCTAGGTCAAAGAGTACCAAAGTCAGACCATTTCTTCATTGCTGCTCTTCCTCCATTTCCACTCAAATGGACCTGGGTGGTCACAAGAGAGTAGCATACAAACCTGCTACTCACTGGCTTCCTTTAACTTTCAGTCCTGGAAGGGGTTTCTCTCATGGACCATGACTTTCCTGCCTCAATGCACCCAAAACCTATCTGCTTGTTTGAAATTCAAAAAAGCAAACAGTCTTTCTCTCTCTCTCCCTCTTTCTCTCTCTCTCCCTCCCTCCCTCTCTCTCTCTTCAGGTCCTTTCTTCAAATGCAAATCTTCTGTTCCCTCAGTAGTTCTGGGTGGGGCTCACATCTTCTACCTAAGCCCCTTATATCCTACACACAGGGTTTGAAACAAAAGCCTGTGTTTCTTCTGGGAAAATTCTATTTCTCCTTTTAGCTTATCCAATCAAGTATTGGCTGAAGGCAGACTTACATGCTCTCTCTTATCCACACCCCATAATCATTTCTAATGTACAACCAGGTAAGAGAACATGCAGTATCCATAGGGCATTCAGATAAATACATAATCCAAAACACATAATCCTTTTTAAGACATTCCAGGTTCATCTCTTCACCTTGATTACCTTCCCATTCTATGTATATGGCCTTGGGCCTTTGGCAGGATGTAACCAAAAGCCTTAGCCTCTGGATCAATTATCTCCTTTAATAGGTAACACCAACCAAAGTAACCATCTAAGAATCCAAAGTTTCATTTCCCAGGCCTCTTCCTTCTTTACTTTACAAAGTCCCATGCTTCTATGAATCTGGGGCCACTGCAACAAATCCCACTTCTAACACCAACTGCCAAAGGGGCAGAAAGGCCGCATCTTCTAACCTCCTCTAACCCCACAAGAGGAAGACAGAGTTGCCATCAGTAGCCCAAGTCCTATCCCTGCAAGGCCAGATATGCCACCTCCCCCCAGCCTTAGCACCAACTATTCCTCCCACAGCACTGACCACCTCTCTGCTGGGTTCAATAATTCACTGCAGTGGCCATGCAGAACTCACAGATTATGGGGTTTATTAGGGAAGCAACAGGCTACAATTCAAGTTCAGGAACACGCTCAGTCTCTCTCAGCCAGCCATCTCTCAGCCGACAGTCTCTCTCCCAGCAGCGCATGTCTCTCACATCTCTCCCAGCAGTTCATGTCTCTCACATCTCTCCCAGCAGCACATGTCTCTCACGTCTCTCCCAGCATCATGTGTCTCTCACATCTCTCCCAGCAGTGCGAGATTCTTTCTTCCTCTAGGAGAGCTCCTTTTGACCCTGGCAGAGTAGCCAAACTAACCAATTCCAACATCAGAATTCTATACACCTGAAAGAGAGACAACTTTCCAGAAAATTATTTTGTGCTGCTCCCAACAGAAATACCCCAGGTGGATAACTTTAACAATCAGGAGTTACTCACCTGCTAATAGCAAATTCCACCATGGAGTTTACAAAGACTTATGGCTAGAAAAGCCACACTATGTAATTTACTACAATGCACTTACAAAGGGATCTTAGAACTCACCTAGTTCTGTTCCCTAATTTCAGATGACAAAACTGAAACCCAGAAAAATGAAGTGATTTATAAGTTGAAAAGCCAGAATCAGAACCAAGGAATTTTACTCTCAAGTTCAGTGTGCCCACTGCATGCAAATATTCACACAGACCACTAAAAGCTGCAAGGAGGCTGAGAAAATCCAAGTAATAGTATCTGTAAGTCCCATGGTGATGCAAACAGTTAACGAGTTCAGTGCTAATCAAAAAGTTGAAGGTTCAAATCCACCTAGAGGTGTCTTGGAAGAAAGGTCTGATAATCTACTTCTAAAAAATTAGCCAATAAAAACTCTGTGAAGCACATGATTTTGTTGTGATCTCCATGAGTTAGAACTGACTCCGTAGTAACTTATTTTTGGTGTCTATAAGAGAAAAGGCCCAGTTCCTTAATGGAATAAACGTTTTGCACTCAAGTAACATTTTGCACTCAACTACCAAACTAAAGGGGAGATCTGGTAGCATAGTGTCTAAGACACTTGACTGCTAACCAGAAGGCTGACGGTTCAAACCCACCAGCCACTCCTCAGAAGGAAGATGGGGCAATCTACTTCTGTAGTGATACTGCCTCAGAAACCCAAGGAGGGTCGATATGAGTCGAGTCTGACTCTACGGCACATAACAACAACAACAACCAACCTAAAGGTTGGCAGTTCAAACACACCTAGTGGCACCTTAGAAGGAAGACCTGGCAATCTGCTTCCATAAAGATTACGGCCAAGCAAACCCTATAGAGCAGTTCTACTGTGTAATAGATGAAATTGACTCAATGGGCAACGGGTTCAGTTTTTTGTAAAAGGCAAAGGGAATGGAATAGGGAGAATGAGAAAGTTTAGCTCTTGTGAACCACATGACTGCAGACTCAGAGGATGCTATCAAGGACCTGTGGATTTTCTCCCATAAAGATTATAGCCTAGGAAACCTACAAGGCAGTTCTACTCTGTTCTATAGGGTTGCTGTGAGTTGGACTCTACTCATGCATCAGCTCACTGGCACACAGCAACATCAGAAACTTTGGGGCATTCATTTCTACAGCCTGTTTATAAGTCTGCTTTTTATAGTTCCTAAAAGTTGATTCAGATAAAGAAACACTGACCTTGGCTTCCCAGGTGAATGTGTCCTTACTTTAAAGATGCTGTTCCAGTCCACAAGACGTATCACAGCACAGGAAGATGACTGTCTGGCTGGGCTCAATAGGTGAATGAATTCAAGGAGTCAAAAACTCTCTTCATAAGGTTTACCCCAAGCCCTTAAACCCCTTGGTTAGGTAGTCAAAAAAAAAGCAATAGGCTCTATGTCAGAATGTGTATAAATTACAGTACAATGTGTTGGAACAGGCTACCAAAACTAGCTTACCCATCAAAAGCTGTCCTTTAAATCTAAGCTATTGAACAAAGATTCTCTAGAAAGCTGACAGCTCTTATTTTTCTTCTCCACTCATTTTTAAGTTTTCTGCACTGGAATGCTTTAACACTCAAACTTAAATCAACTTGAAAGATTCCTCCCTGAGAACCAACACATTTTGTCAAAAACCAGATAGATTAAAATGAATACACACAGCCATTCCACCCTGTGGTATCAGAGTGCAGCTTTCTGAGCCGTGTACGCTGGAGACTGGCAGATCTGGGCTAGAGGTGTATGATGGGCCTGTTGCTTCCTTTTCTTTCCACCCTAGTAATAAATAATCAATTTGAGAAAGTTGATAGGAAGAGACAAGAGTGAAAAGTGGGCATGACACATTTATGAGAAGGACTTTTCCTGACTTCTTAAGTATAGTGCTTTTATTTTTTCAATCACATTAAAAGTAGGAGAGAACACCTGTTTCATGTTACCAGATCACAGCTCATATATATGATTAGATGGATCACACACTATCAGAAACAAGCAGAAAAAAAAATTCAAGAGAAAGAATGGCTTGACAAGTTAACAAAAAAAATTATATTGTTTCCAATTTATAAAAGAGAGAGAGATAGACAGGCACTGAACCCAAATCACCCAGAGAATAGAAACAGTTCATTTCTAGTTGAATTTCCATAAAAGATTTGTGTATGTGGTTTCTCACTTTGGAAAGAGGGTATTTTTTCTGATGGATTTCTTTAACTCTTTCCCAAAAGTCAAGATTTTGGAATCACAACACAGTCTGTGCTTCCTACTCTTGATGACTTAAGTAGAAGTAGTCTTTGTTGGCTCCATGAGCAATGTTTCCACCGAGGCTAATAGAGTTAAGGATTTGTTACTTGATCTAATGGCAATGGCTTTCCAATAGACATACACGGAATCATTGATTAGTGTGCCCTCTCCTTGTTTGCATTGGAACACTGTTCAATTTACACCAATTAAAGAATGCTTGGTTTGGGTATTGAAGAATAATTAAAGGATGCAAATCCCCAAGGGCTGCTAAAAATGACATCTGACTAGAATGGTGATTACGGCATGAAGGCAGCATTAGTATTTAAATAGTTTGACTGATATATAAAATCATTACACTGTCTCCCCAGGAAGAGTGACATTGGGTCAATGTATGTACTTGCCTGGTCACCCTAAACAAATTTGACAAGTCTAATTTTAAGTAATTGCTCAGAGTTTAGTGGCAGCTTCTGTCGCCACAAGGGAAGCTATCTGGACCACATTTTGTAATTGAGATGTGTCTTTAAACTGTATGTGTCAACCCAAAATGCAAACGTGCTCTCAAAAAAGTTAAGGTTAGGGATGCCTTAGTGAATCCTTTTCCAGTCAAATTTCAACTTGGAAAGTCTAATGTAGCTATTAGTCAACTAATCAATTAATTCTATCTCTTCCTCTATAGAACAGACAGAACTTTCTAGCTAGATCAGGCTCTAGTGTTGTTGATCTAGAGACCCTCTGCAAATTGGTCCCCAGACCAGTATCATCAGCAACACCTGGGATCTTGGTAGAATACAAACGTTTGAGCCCCATCCCAGACCTGCTGAATCAAAAACTCTAGGGGTAAGATCTGGCAATGCCAGTTTTAACAAGTCCCCCCAGTGATCCTGAAGCTCATTCAAGTTTAAGAACCATAAATCTAGACCCAACAAGTTACTTTACAGATGATAAAACAGAGGCCCTGTAGGTTAGATAATTTGCCAAATGTCACACAGTTCTTTGTAGTTTAGTCCAAGCTAATAGGCTGATAACGTGGAGACAGAGCCCCTGGATGGTGCAAAACATCCAGGTGTGTGTTTCACACATTTAGCTGCTAAGCAACAGGTTGGGAGTTTGAGGCCACCCAAAGTTGTCTCAGAAAAAAGTCCTGGCAATCTCCTTCTTAAAAATAAGCCATTGGAAACCCTATGGAATACATTTCTACTCAGATATAGATGGGCTTGCCACGAGACAGAATTGATTCAACAGCAGTTGGTGCTGGATGCTGGTGAATGTGGAGACCGGAACCAATAATACTGTGTTCAAAACTTTTAATTCATGGAATTTCATGCAATTTTTATCTTAAATGTGAATCTTAGATTAGTATTCTAATGAAAATCCAGCCAATTAGATGATTGAGAGTGACTTTATGTTATTCAGTTAAAGTTTTAAAAATGTTTTCCTCTTCTGTTTTTTATTCAACCCTCTGCTTATTCTGGAGAGCATGCACAGGATCTGTGCTGGGCAATGGCTGGTCCTTCTCTTCTCTGGGCACACCAGAGACTGAACCTCCTGGTCCCTAGTGGTTGGGTACAACACTGGACTAGTTGAAAGGAGAAGTGTCTCCCAGAGCTGGAGCTTTAATTGCCAGTGCAAGAGCCTTGAGGGGTTCCTTCTTCAGACCACAGAGATCGAGGATGCACACGTAGAGGGCAGCCCTCCACTGTCCTGGGTCCCTGAATGACCACAACAAGCAGAGCCCCCTGCCGACCCTCACTGGACTTGTAATGAGATGACAGACTTTGTTGTATTAAGCTCCTGATATTTGGAGAATGTCTTTATAACCCAGTATGTCACAGGCCCTTTCAGGACTTCTGGAATGTACTATTAAAAGTGGGTGATAATTATCCATGTTGTGATATTGTGCTACAGTTTTGCAAGATGTTGTCATTGGTGGAAATTCCATAAAATGTATTTGGGATCTCTGTATTATTTCTTACAACTGCATGTGAACCTACCATTTGGTCAAAACAAAAAGTTTAATAACCAAAAAAAAAAAAAAGTAAAGTAAGTGATGGTAAAACAGAAAAGAGGTGGAAAAAGAGCCATCCTTCCTATTCAGAATATAATTGAATAGATTAGGATTTCTAAGAGAAAGAAAGGAAGGATGCAAACTAAATGTGAACCTACCATTTGGTCAAAAAAAAAAATTAAAAATAACCAAAAAAAAAAAAGTAAAGTAAGTGATGGTAAAACAGAAAAGAGGTGGAAAAAGAGCCATCCTTCCTATTCAGAATATAATTGAATAGATTAGGATTTCTAAGAGAAAGAAAGGAAGGATGCAAACTAAATTTGAATTACTAACCAAATGACAGAGTTTGGATTTAATTTTCTTTTTTACTAAAAAAAAAAAAATATATATCTTTTACATTCAGCCACATATGGCCTATTTATCTGTGAAGGAGTGGATGAAATCAGGACTGAAAAATAAGAGTAGTCTCATTTGCAGGCTACACAAGCTCCTGTTTCCAGGCCCTCGCCAAGCAGCTCGACCATACAACTAAATTGTAAGAAAAAGGTTTCTTTCTGCTTTGCCCAAGGCTTCCAACAGATTGATAAAGTCTATTCACATTTCTTGCTCCTTCTAAATATATCCCCTCCCTCTCCTGCTCCCTGTTCTGCTTTTCTTAAGCACCCAAGCCACCCAGGTGAGCCTGTGCACCCACCCCCACCCCAGTCCCACTGCCTCTTTCCCCTCTCCTCATCTTTCCTCCTGGGTCCCTCTCTCTGCAATCCTGAGCGCTTCAGTCATTACATCCCAGGGCTCTCTGTGCAGGGCAGGGGGTAAAATGTGCCTCTGAATGTGGAGGAGTAGACAGGGTGGATTAATGGCAGCGGCAGAAGAGTGATACAGCCGAGCAGAACAAAACGAGGGTGACCCGGACAAAACAAAGCTGCACAATAGATCATTTCTGAAAAGTCATCCGGGCAGCTTTGAAACCCGGAGCTGTGTGTTCCAGGGCAGTTTCACATACACGGGCTTTCAAGAGACATGAATGGAAACTGAACAGTAACTCTTTTTCATACCTCTTTTCAGGGGTCTTGTCGGCAGAGAAGGATTTACCATTCAATTCCCATACTTTTATGTGGGAAATTAGGATTTTGCCCCTTAAAAAGAAATTGCCTTTTAAACTCTCATAAACTGTGGCTATTTTATAGATCTACCAAAATTTCTTCCTCCTTTCATTTATACTTCATAAAAAGAAAACAAAAACGAAGAAAGAAAGAAAGATGCTTGTAAGCACACACATTCACAAACATTCCCTGTTAAGACTCTTTTATCCTGCCAAAGAAGTATTTCATCTTTCTGCTCCAGATAGTGTTTGTTTGTTGTTCTTTACAATTCCTTCCTTTTACCACATTTCATAGCACACGCAACTTCTTTTCTGAATTGAAAGACTCATACTCAAAAATATTAATCAGTCTATATCTGAAAAGGTAGCAAATGTTAGCCCAAGCCAGTGAAAAGGTCAGAAACAAAATAAAATAGCACATTTATTCACTCATTTACTCAACAGGCATTTATTGAGTAGCTACTGGTGTGAATTCCTTGTACTGCCCTGAATACGTCTACTTTCCAATTGTCTAATAAAAACAATCAAGTTTTACTAGAAGAGAGCTCAATAAAATGTCTCCATATTTTAGCAGGGGGAACAGCACTTATCTGTCTCCTTCTTTCTCAGAAACCCACAATGTTTTCCCATCTTAATCTCATTAACCTTCCCTATCAGTTTCAACGTGGTAGAAATGAAGACTTGAAAACATGGTTCCTTGCCTGACACACAGGCCCCCAGAAGTCAAGCTTTGGCTACCAGCCAGTCCATTTGATCTCACTCCCCAGGCCTCTTCCAGGGGCTTTTTTGGAGCAAAGGAAGCGAGCAAAAACAAGGGAACTGTGCCATAGTAAACCTAGCCATGTGTGACCCCACGCTTTCCTCTTCCCTCATCCTCCCCCCAGGATAGCTCATCCCTAAGGACAGAGTTCCCGGCCCGGGGAAGCCTTTGCCCAGGCACCGCCATCCCATCGACAAGTAAGGGAGCAGCTGTGCTGACGGAGGCCATTCTCCAGGGGCAGTCAAGCATCCCCTGATTCCCTCAGAGAATCCTTTGGGGTGAGAGATGGCAAGGAGCCGGGGGGCGGGGGAGGCAGGGAAGCAAAGTTTTCTTCCTAAGCCAGGTCTGTAAGGAAAGGCTAGGCACACTAACCATTGCCTGACATGCAAAAACTGAAGTTTAGTCTTGTTTTCTTAGATATATAAAAACTAACAGAGTAAA
This sequence comes from Orycteropus afer afer, assembly GCF_000298275.1. Lineage (NCBI taxonomy): Eukaryota > Metazoa > Chordata > Mammalia > Tubulidentata > Orycteropodidae > Orycteropus > Orycteropus afer. The sequence goes on from NW_006921604.1 coordinate 19,164,161, forward strand.
AGTGAGTCATGCAAAATATGTAACTTGGAATATTTCAAACCCTAATGTCATTAAAAAAGAGACAAGAAAACAAATAATTTCTTATTTCTAAGGACAGTGTTAAAATTTGACCAAGAAACCCAAAATAACTGTACTGAAATTTGCAAGTCTGGGAACTGTATCATTTCCTTCCTAGAATAATCTGCATGTTGTCATGATAAAGGTTATGTGCCCACTAGGCTAGACCGTGACTCTCGGTGGCTTGACAGATGTTATGTAATCATCCTCCATTTTGTTATCTGATGTGAGCAGCCAGTCAGTTGAAAGGGCAGTTTCCTTAGGGGTGTGCCGTGCATGCTATATATATGGACCGGCTAGCATAGCTCACTTTCTCTCAAACCTGCATCTGACTTGTCATCCTCTGATCTCCAGTTTTCAGGATATGAGCCAGCATTCTGCCATCTGATCTGCCAATCTGGGGTTGGTTCATCAGGCCCAGCAACCATGTAACTCAGGAGAAGCCTCTAGTCTGATGTCAGACCCACATATTTGGGACTCATAAGCCTCCATAACTGTGTGAGCCATTTCCTTGAAATATACCTCTCTCTGTCTCTCTGTCTCTCTCTGTCTCTGTCTCTGTCTCTCACTCTCTCTCTCTATATATATATATAACGCATGCCCTGGTAACACAGTATTTAAAGCACTCAGCTACAAACTGAAAGGTCTGCAGTCCAAACTCACAAGGCACTCCACAGCAGAAAGATGTGGCAGGCTGCTTCTGTAAAGAGCACAGCCTTGGAAACCCCATGGGGCAGTTTTGAAAGCCCCACCACAACAACTCTTACAATTTCCAGAAAAAGCAGTGTTTGGTGCCTCTGAGAAAACCCCCTTTTCAACAGCGTTACCCACAACCAAAGACTACAAATGTTGAGGAGATGACAGCACCATTAAATTCTAAACCAACAGTTCCTAGCCTGTTTGGAGTCAGGACAGCAGATTGCTTAAGAAATCTAAGCTCTTATATTAAACAGAGACCCCAAAATACAGTGGCTCATAAGATTGAGTTGATTTCTCTTTTACTTAACATTCTGGAGCTCGGCAGTCCAGGCTGGCAGAATTCTGTTTCACCTGGTAATTAAGAGATCCAGATTCTCTCCCTTTTGTTGCTACTCTATGGGGGGGGGGGGACTGCTCATCTGTTTGGTTGAATGTGATTGCCAGCACGTCCAGGTTCCAGCCTACTAGAAGGGAGAAAGAGAAAGTCCAGGAAGAGTGATTTCCTTTAAAGATGTGAAAAAGAAGCTGCACATATCACTTCTGTTCATATTTCTTAGACAATAACTTAGTCTCCTGGCCTGCAATGGAGGTTGGGTAACAGTTTCCAGCAGGATGAAAGAAAAAATGGATTTGGGGTACACTAGCCTTGTGCTAGTTTGCTAATTGAATGCAAAAGCATTCGATTGTGTGGATAACAAATTATGTATAATGTTGCAAAAAATGGGAATTCCAGATTAGTTAATTGTGCTCATGTGGAACCCGTACATAAACCAAGGGATATGGAATCTGTACATAAACCAAGAGACAGTCATTACAGCAGAATTGGAGGAATATTGTATGGTTTAAAATCAGGAAGGTGAGCATTAGGGTTGTATCATTTCACCATACTTGTTCAATCTGTATACTGAGCAAATAACTCAAGAAGCTGGACTATATGAAGAACACAGCATGAGGATTGGAGGATGACTCATTAACAACCTGGAATATACAGATGACATAACCTTGCTTGCTGAAAGTGAAGACAACTTGAAGTACTTATTGATGAAGATTAAAGACTACAGCCTGCCATATGGATTACATCTCAACATAAAGAAAACAAAAATCTTCACAACTGGACCAATAACCAAAATCATGTTAAATGGAGAAAAGACTGAAGTTGTCAGGAATTTCACTTTATTTGGATCCACAATCAACATCCACGGAAGCAGCAGTCAAGAAATCAAATGACTTATTGCATTAAGCAAAGATGTCACTTTGAAGACTAAGATGTGCCTGACCTAAGCCTTGGTATTTTCAATAGCCTCATATACATGTGATAGCTGGGCAATGAATAAGGAAGACTGAAGAGGAATCGATGCATTTGAATTGTGGTGTTGGCAAAGAATACTGAAAATACCATGGACTACCAGAAGAACAAACAAATCTGTCTTGGAAGAAGTACAGCCAGAATGCTCCTTAGAAGCAAGAAAGACCAGACTTTCTCTCATATAATTTGGTCATGTTGTCAGAAGGGACAAGTCTCTGGAAAAGGACATCATGCTTGGTAAAGTAGAGGGTCACCCAAAAAAGGGAAGACCCTCAACAAGATGGATTGACATGGTAGCTGCCAACGATGGGCTCAAGCATGGCAAAGATCATGAGGATGGCACAGGACAGGGCATTGTTTCTTTCTGTTGTACATGGAATCACTATGACTTGGAGCCTACTCAACAGCATCTAACAAAATAACAACAGCCCTCTGCCACATGTTCCTAGACTCCTCTCTGGATATAAAACATTCTTGACCTGTTCAGGGGCAGCAGAGCTTGTACTCAAACTCTTTCTTTGATCAGATGAGGAAGGCTTCCCAACCAGGGTTGTCACCTTCACACTGCAGAGCTCACAGGAGCAGGAGAAGGCAGCATCACCTGATGGTTGGCAGAATCACAGCAGCCACATTGGACATTAAGATCCAACATGTTTAATCCTTGCCTTTCTCTATTGATTCTGAAGCTCAGAAAATATCAGGTGCATTTTTGTTTTAGCACCCAAACTTTCCCATTCAATTCTTCTACATCATGTAGGAAGAACATGCAAAAAGTAATGGACCTGAGTGGCAGCTAATCTAATTTGCCAGTAATGATATAGACAGTAATGGTCAGGCTGACCTCTTCATTATCCCCAAGACAATCCTACCTCAGCAGCTTCCTTCTCATGTGATCTTGAGCAAATTACATAAGCCTCAGTTTGCTCACCTCCAAAATGGAAGCTAAAACACCTTCCTCATGTGATTATTATTAGAATTATATTAGCTAATGTGTGTAAAGAACTTACTATAATGTCTAGAACATAGGTATTTCTTTTTCTTTCTGTGAATGGCTCTTTCTTTCTAAGTCCCAGCCTGACTAGCAGCAATCTCTCTTCCTCAAACTAACCAAATTCTTTCAAAGTACATTACATTCTCTTGTTGCTTAGTCTTCCCTGCATGACTCCAATAGCCCTTACCTCTCTCCTCTCTCAATTTCTGTCCCATACTTCTTCATAGGTTCATATAACACATTGGGCTGTCCTCTGATTATTTTATAAGTACCTGCCCAATCTCGTTGGCTAGATTGCAAGCTCCCTGAAAGTAATAGGATTTGTGTATGTCATAACATCTAACACACACACACAAAGGGAAAAAAAAAAAAAAAACAATGGAGGCTGAATAATATGCATTCAACACTTGATTGTGTACCTGACATGAAGACATCAGCAGATTAAAGCTGGGTTTACATAATCATCAGAAAAAAAACAAATAAATTAATCCCTAACGTTGGTTAATTCAGGATTTCTTTTTTTAAAATAATAACATATCCTGCTTATATGAACTGAATAACTGAGTTACTATCCTTGAAGCTGAAAACGTTGCCCGAAATTATATTACACGCTGGAACTTCTGGTAACTCACGATGCTGCCTTCTGGGTGGTGTTTATTTTGTGCCACAAACACCTGAATTACTGAAATTGAAATCAATCCAGATTCTGTGTTTGGGGTTCCAGCATTTTGTGGACTGGTACATGTGTCTGACAAAAATCTAGGGAATGCTTGGCCTTTCATTCCTCTGAGAATTATGCCATTTTCCAAGAAAAGCTAAATAGCTCGTTCATGTTTCACCCTCTGTTCTTCCAGGCTGGTTTCCTGAGGATATTTTTTAGCCAAACTATTTTATAGAGAGAGAGAGACTGCTATAAATTGCAAGTTATAACTTTAAATGTATATTGAATAATTCTTGAGTGTATTATGAAATGAATATTTTCCTTATTTCATCAATTACAGATGAAAACAACGTACAAATGGACGGCATCCACATATTGGTTTTTATGGAGACAAAGTCCCCCAAAGTATAACTCAAATCTACATGAAATCTCTCACTGCTGTTCCTGATGGAGCTAATTAATAAGAACCATCAGGTAACAAAACTGTTGTTGCTTTTTCATTTTTCTTTCTGCATCACTTTTGCCATCAAGAGTAGTGGGGATTTCCTATTTCAAGGGGTTTTTGCACAGGAAACCCTTAACACAGATTGAAGTCTTTAAGGGGAAAATGTTGGAGTAACTTGAACAAAGGGAAAAATCTCCTAGACTGAATGGCACTCATCAGGGGCTTCCAGAAGGAAGCCAAGTGTGAGAGAGCTAAGAGACTGGTTGTTGTTGTTGTTATGTGCTGTCAAGTCAGACCTGACTCATAGCGACCGCTCCTTGGGTTTCCGAGGCAGTATCACTACAAAGTAGATTGCTCCATCTTCCTTCCGAGGAGTGGCTGGTGGGTTTGAACCTCCAGCCTTCTGATTAGCAGTCAAGTGCTTTAGGCACTATGCTACCAGAGCTCCCAAGAGACTGGTAGGTATACATATTCAAAAAATAAAAAAATGTCGTCAAGTCAGTTCTTACTCATGGTGACCCATGTGAGTCAGAGTAGAACTATGCTCCACAGAGTTTTCAATGGCTAATTTCTCAGAAATAGATCACCAGGCCTTTCTTCTGAGACACCTTTGGGTGTTCTCAAACCTCCAGCCTTTCAGTTAGCAGCCAAGATTGTTCGCCATTTGTACCACTCAGGACACACTCCAGACCACCTGAATCTGTGGACCTTGTTTTAAGAAGAGATGCTATGAGTAGCAGAGTATTGAGCTCAAATCTACACTCCAAAACTAAACAATAAGTTTAAATGTAGACAAGGAAAACACTTGGTTTGGCTTAAAGAGATAGTTCAGGCCAGTGCGAATTACACAAGCAAAAGGATTCCAAGAATCTACAAAAGTTGTCTTTTTTTTGTCTAGGAGCTCTGGTAGCATAGGGCCAAGGCACTTGATGGCTAACCAGAAGGCTGGCAGTTCAAATCCACTAGCCACTCCTCGGAAGGAAGGTTGGGCAATCTACTTCTGTAGTGATACTGCCTCGGAAACTCAAGGAGGGGTTGCTATGAGTTGGGTCTGACTCGACGGCACATAACAACAACACAACAACACAAAAGTTTTCTAGAAAAGAAAAAGACACTAGTGAAAGATTTTAAAATGACAAATGTTATCTTTATTTTCACAATGATTAAAAAAAAAAAAAGGCTCTAGTCAGCAGAGGTGATCTGTTGATATATAAATAGATGTGCTTTACCCAAAGCCAAAGATAAAGTACCTCTCCTTGAAATTATGAAGTCAGTGAAGGCTTCAAAGAGGAGAGACACTTGAACTGAGTCTTGAAATCATAGAGGACTAAGTGCATTGCTGACTCAAGAAAGTACCAGGGGCTCAATGAGCATAGACTTAGGGGGAGAGGTAGTAGAGGGAAGAGTTTTGTACAAAGGGAGACAGGGTGCAGGTGAAGGGTCTCAGGAACCACATCAAGGAGTTGGGACGTCATCCTATCGGCTATTAGAAGTTTGCTTAGCTGGGCTATGAATGACCAGGAATTTGTCTGCACCTCACACTACATGAGTAGTAGCCACACATGAGAGAGCACAGTTGCTGCCTTCAGAGAGCATGCAATGGAGCTTCCCTTGTTTTATAATGATGACGAATTACGCAGCTGATCAATGAGTTATTGAATCACAGGGGAGCGATGTAGCCTGATGCCAGATGACATTTAGTCCAAATATGTTGGGTAACAACCAGCAATATTACTGATGAACTGGGAGTATGAAAGAGAAAGGACATTCTCCCACCCCCCCCCACCCCCCATAACATTTATCAATTTCTAACCTACTGGAGCAGTCCAGGGTCCCGGTGGGAAACAGATGGTCCATTGAAACGGGTAGCTGGGGAAGGGCTAATGAAGGATCTGTTTACAGAGGTGTAGTTGGGGTTAAGAAAACCAAAACTGTAGTGAGAGCAGTTATCATCCTTAGGCCTGAAAGGGGCCCAGGGAGGGGTGATTCCCAAGACTCTCCCACCATCATAGAAGAAAGCAATTGTATCATCCTTCACCAGGCAAGAGGAACTGAGGAACAAAGACTCTGGCCTCACTCTCCTGCCCTTCAGCCTCCAGCTGGCGCCCCTCTTTGATCTGACCCAGCCAGAAACTTAGAGCAAGGAAGCCATTGAAGTCTTTTACCGACTTACTTCCCAGGTTTTTCCAGGAGCAGCGTGGAAAAGGGTTGAGAGGGCTTCTGAAGAAGCAAATGGAAAATTCCCAGCCCCCATACTGTATATTTTACTTCAAAACATTCCTTTGGTATTATCTACCTTCCTCCACTGGAATGTAAACTCCATGAGGGCAGGGATTTTAGTAACTCTTGTTTCATTCGGAGTCCCAAGTAACTGCGCATGCACGCGCGCGCACGCGCGCGCGCACACACACACACACACACACACCCACCTGGTTTGAGTCAATTCCTATTCATGGAGATCTCAAGTGCGTTAGAGTGGAACTGTGCTCCACATGGGTTTCAGTGGTTGCTTTTAAAGTAGATCCCCGGGGCTTTCTTCGAGGTGCCTGTAGGGACTTGGACCTCCATACTTTCGGCTAGCAGCTGAGCCATCCCAGTTTGCACTACCCAGGGACTCCACCTGTACACAAAAGGCACTCAAAACACATTTGTTGCATAAATAAATAACAGCAAAAGAAGAAAACTATTTGCTCAGTATTTAACAGCAAGTAAGTAATGAGACAGGCAGCATTTTTCAAAAGGTAAAAATATTCACTAATGGGGTATTTCCCTATGGTAAACTAGTTCTTATTTTGACCATTCTGCCCAAAGAAAAATATAGCCAAGATATATAAGAAAGAAAATATAGTTGGGTAAAGGATTTGCTGAAAAGATTATATTTATGCTTTGCTTGGAGTGAAGAAAAGTTTGGGGAAGTTGACCGAAGTGTTTTAAATTGCCTTAAAAAAATACAAGAAATACATCCTTCTCCCAACTTTTTAAACCTCTGGTCTAAGAATGAGGGGACAGTTGCCAGGATTATTAAAGAAACTCTGTGTTAAACAGTGGAAAGTTGTCAGGTGGTGGAATTTTCTGCCACGGGAGGTTTTAGAGACCAATGTTGTCTGGATTTGATGACAAGTAATGACATTAACTAATTACAAAACTAATCACATTTGTAGCTGTGGAAGCCAAGATCATGGTAAGCGTAATCAAATCCCTGACTTCAGGGCTTCAAGGAATCAGAGGATAAGTTTTCTCCCCTTGCAAAGCTTGACCAGATGCTTGTCATGCTCCTTTGTCTGGATATTGTGGAAGCTGCAGCTACCAAAGAGAGTCCAAACTCGCATTCTGAATTGCAGCGCCAGGGTTCTGATTGGCACTGAGCATGGGCACGACCAGGCTTTGCTGAAGATGAACCTTGCTAACCTTGTCATGGGCTCAGTAAAGTCAAGTTCCTGGGCCCCTTCCTCTTTCTTTAAAAGTTTAAAGCCTGGATTTCCCACCTCTAGTACTGGTTGACAAATTATAACCTAGTAGAGCCTCAGTTTCTTCCTTTACTGAGATAAAAATACATCTGTCTTATTTGTCTCAGCAAACTAATGTAAGGATCCAATAAAATATAGTTTACTTTGCATGCCATTTAAAAGAAAAAAAAAACTCACTGTTATGTATGGATTCCAACTCATGGCAACCCTAGGTGATTCAGAGTAGAACTGTGTGCCACCAGGTTTTCAAAGTCTGCAATTTTTTTATTTTTTTTAGATTGAGCAAACACAAGGCTAGTGGCTAATTTATTGAGGCAGGAAACACTGAAGAAAGAATAGTTTGGAATGCTGTTTATAAGTTCAGTATAGGATTTAAGTGTTTTTGCACATCTCAGTGCTATGCCTTGCAAGTTATTAGGGTGTGTATAGTATAGAATGTACGTACAGTCAGAAGGTCTGGGCTTGTGCTGTCATCAATGGCTGTAATCTTATGGAAAGGTCCCTGGGTGGCACAAACTGTTTGCACTCAATCACTAGCTTAAAGGTTGGTGGTTGCAAATTACCCAGCAGCACCACAGAAGAAAGGCCTGGCAATCTGCTTCCATAAAGATTACAACCAAGAAAACCCTACAGAACAGTTCTTCTCTATAACACATGGGGTTATCTTGAGTCAAAATAGGCTTCATGGCAATGGAGGTAGTTTGTTTAATTTTATGGAAGTAGACTGCCATAAATTTCTTCCATGGCACCAAAGAGAGTCCAAACTCACATTCTGAATTGCAGTGTCTGATTGGCACTGAGCATGGACACGACTGGGCCTCCGTTTGGGTAGATTTGAACCACCAGCCTTTCACTTGGTACTCACTGCCATCGAGTGTGATCCAACTCAGAGCCACCCCTCCTTGAATTTCTGAGGTGGTATCACTATGGAAGTAGATTGCCCCATCTTCCTTCCAAGGAGTGGCTGGTGGGTTTGAACCACCAGCCTTCTAGTTAGCAATCAAATGCCTTAGACACTACGCCACCAGAGCTCCTTTTCAATTGGTAGTTGAGGACAAACCATTTGTAACACCCAGGAACTTATTTGCAAATCATAAGGCACTACAAATATTAAAAGTACTGTTATTATTAAACCAAACTATAGGTCCAAGTAAAAGGAGCACTGGCCATGTAGTGGATAAGGCATTTGGCTGCTAACCAGAAGGTCAGAAGTTCAAACCCACCAGCCACTCCATGAAGGAAGATGGGGCAATCTACTTCTGTAAGGATTTAGAGCCTTGGATCACTATAAGTCAGAATTGATTCTATGGAAGTAAGTTTGGTTAAGTTTTTATAGGCCCAAGTACCTGTGATGTAAACACTTTAATCACAAAAAGGTGGAGAGCTATGAAAATGAAGAAGATGGCCACCTTCTAATGGTCAGTAGCTTCTCCATTCCCTCCTCTCTTTCCTCTGCTAGCTCTTGCCCCCTGGGAGGAAGAGGATGAGGCTGATTTCCTTCAAAGCATTTCCAGCTCTTTAAGGAGATAATAGAGCAGGGAGCTGTGCCTGTGGAAATGCCTAGGTCATTTTCATCTACTAATATTTCTTAAGCTCCAATGTAAAATTTGAAAGAAAATGAAACCCTCAATGTAAACACTATCCTTGCAATCACTTGGAAAATTTTCTGCCTTTACTTTCAATCTCTTACCAATTCACTCACCCTCGAAGCCGTCCTTTGAGTTCAATCTCACTTTTCAGAAACCAAGCAATTGTTTAAGAAAGAGAAAAACATTAAGAGATACAGATTTCAATTAACTTTGCTATTGATTTTTGTGTAATTCTGGGGGAGACATTACTCTTTTAGTAAAGTGGAGGCGGAGAACTCAAAGATTAATGAAGGTTCTAATGATGGCAGTGGGCAAGACTGGAGACTTTTGCAGTCATGTTCTCCAGGCCCCATTTATAAGCAAAAATATTAGGAAAATGGTCTGGAAATGAGATCTGCCAAATTATTCATAACAATGGCTGGCTTTTATTCAGGTAGAAAGCCTTTGGTGAGTAGTGTTTCTTCTTACTTTTTAATTTTAATGTTACTTATGTATCTAGTAGGCCCCTGGGTGGTGCAAATGGATAGCACTTTAAGGCACTTGACTGCTAACCAGAAGGCTGGTGGTTCAAACCCACCAGCCACTCCTCAGAAGGAAGACTTGGCAATCTACTTCCATAAAGATACTGCCTCAGAAACCCAAGGAGGTATTGCCATGAGTCAGAATTGACTTGCCGGAAGAGTTTTTGGTACTGACCTAAAGGTTGGCAGTTCAAACCCACCCAAAAGCACCTTTGAAGCAAGGCCTGGTGACCTACTTCGATAAGATTACAGCCATTGAACAGTCTATGGATCTCAGTTCTACTCTGAAACACATAGCTATGAGTCAGAATCAACTCATCAGCAACGAGTCTGAACTTTTTGGGTTTTTTTTTCTTTTTTCGCTTTATGTATCTGGTGTTTTATATAACTGGGCAGTTTTTTAAAAAACTGGTATATAAAATACATATCCAACCTTGTTTTTCAAAAGCTGCTGTTCATTATTGTCAAATACATATCAACCATAACAAAGGTTAGCATGTGTGTATACACACACCCACATGCACACACACATACACAGGCCACATAAGAACTACAGAGGAAACCACTGATACAGATATAATTTTTAATGTGTTTTGTCAGTGAATGTCTATTGGAGGAAAAAAGTCTCTGTGAAAACAGATTTAAAACAACAGGCAGTTTAATCAGATAAGTACACAGCATTCATCTCTGTCCTCAAGAAATATGATTTCAGCATAATGAATGAAGGGAAGGAGCTCATCGGAGTACATCTCCTCCAAGCAATAGAGTGAGACCAACTGTCATCAAGAACCCTTTCCTGCGGTGGGAGCTGGAATGGGATCTGCGGCTATGATCACTGTCATCATCATCATCAATAGTTTAAAATTAGAATTGAGCAAAGGAAATGAAGTATACATATATAAAGGATCTAACTGTTTGTCGTTGTTAAGGGTGTCAGGTCGGCTCCGACTCATAGTGACCCTGTGTACAACAGAATGAAACGCTGCCTGGTCTTGCACCATCACCACAAACCTTGTTATACTTGAAAAAAAAAAATGCAATGCAAGCACTGCTGTGGAGTCAGATCTGACTAATAGTGAGCCTCTGTGGGTTTCCGAGGCAGTATCACTATGAAAGTAGACTACCCAACCTTCCTTCCAAGGAGCAGCTGGGGGGTTTGAACTGCCAGCCTTCTGGTTAACAGTCAATGCCTTATTGTGTATAATTAAGAATTATAATTTTAAAGGTTTATTTTAACTACATTCAACCTCCAAATATACAACCTGATGGGGAGCTCAGCCCATAACACACTAGCAGATTCTGAGACACCCCTACTGGGTAGGAGGGAAGCAGAAGGTTCACTTCTGTGGGGTCAGTGATGAGAAAACACTTTTCAAGCAAATGAAAAGGCAGTGAATTGAAGCACACTTCCTCCTCTCAAACCAAATGCAAAAAGTAAGAATCTTCACTGACAAGGATACCTGAGGTAGAGTTATAAATGTGGATTCATTGTTTATTGGCCTTGTCTGAAGGGAAGTGTTAGATTTGTGCCCTGAAACATTGCTCTTTCATAGTGATGTGGAAGGCCCAACATTTCCATAGAGAAAGAACAATGGGGTGGGTGAGAAGCCTTGCTGTGAATGCCTAATGCTGACCCACCACATGGCACACCATGTGGCACCTAGCAAGTTAATTCTCGTGCATCCATTGACTGCCCACTGTATGCCAGGCCCTGCTCCCTAGGTTTGACCCCTCACATGCACCTGTGCTATAGATTATTGTGATTGACAGATTGTGTTTTTAGCTTCATTAAACTGAGGATGCAGAGACACTGAGTTACCCAAAGTCACACAGTTTTTCGTTAGAAAGGAATTCAAAGCCTGGCAGTCCAACTCCAAGGGTACCAGGTATAACCACTATGTTGCTGCTCAATTGAACTGAATCTAAATGAATGGAAAATCAGGTGAATGGTGGCCTTAAAAGAAAGCAGGAGATTATTTGGTTTCCCTCCACCATCTCAGTTGTATTCAGCAACATTTCCATGAGCACTACAGAGACACAAAACATCATTTTTCCCCTTACCTTCATGAATCTCTGCCTTGAATCCTCCTGCATACAACTCCTCAGTCCAGAAACCAGTCCTGAAGCTGAGAAACACTCATAGATACTAGAGTGAACAAGGGGTCAGTCTGCCAAAAGAAGCCTGGACTGTGAACCTCATCACACAGCAAGATTGCAAGATACCCAATATAAACCATCCATTTCAACATTTTGCTGAATACTTAAGTCCCTAATACGTAGCCAGTGTGAATCTCAGTCCACAACTTAGGTATATTAAACAAATATTTTCAATAATTTAATTTCTGTTTTGAACCTCACTCTTCAAAGGTAGCAGACACTCAATGTCAGGGTCTGCCTAAGTCACGGCTAATTTGGGGAATTCTTTCATTCTAAAATTTAGTAAGGAAGTAGTCATCAATTCTTTCTTTTTTTTTTGCATCATTATTTTATTCTATAAATAGTGATGCCAAGGACTTACCTGGAAATTTATATTTCTAATCAATTTCCAAATGATCCATGGGCAGTCAATGACTGGAATGGCAAATGATTTTCTATTCTGCTGACCTTTAACTTACTGTCAAGGCCTATTTTAAAAATTTCATGCTCTTAAAGGAGCCCTGGTGGCACAGCAGTGAAAGTGCTTGGCTGGTAACCAAAAGGTTGGCAGTTAGAGCCCACCAGCTGCTCCTTTGGTGAAAGATGTGGCAACATGATTCCATAAATATTTACAGCCTTGGAAACCCTATGGAGCAGAGTTCTACTCTGTCCTATAGGGTTGCTGTGAATTGGAACCAACAGCAGTGGAGTTTTTTTTTGTTTTTTGTTTTGTGTTTTTCTCTTAGGAAAACATCAACTTTCAACTCTCCCCACGTAGAGTATTAAAATGGCATTCATTCCCAAAAGACAAGTGAGGGTTTTCTTCTCTCCATAATGTGAGGTATTTGAAGCTCTGAGAATTCAAAGCCAGAACCACCCACCGCTCACCTTTCCCAGAAAGCCAGTCATCAGTACTTGATGTCATGTGTCTAGTCAGGCAATCTCTGAGATGTCAATCAATCTCACAGTCTGTTCCCCAGGCATAAGTCCATGCAAGCACCATGGATATGTTCTTACCTCATCCATGTGACCCCTTTAAACCAGTTGCCACAAGTCAGTCCTGACGCGTGGCAACCTCATATGTGCCACAGTAGAACTATGCTCCATAGAGTTTTCAATGGCTGATTTTTGGAAGTACATCACCCTTTTGTTATCAAGAGAGCAAGGGCCCCTTCTCTCTAGACCCACCACCATTAGTACTCAGTACTGTTATTACTTCTACACAGACTTTGCTACACTCCTGGTGTTTTCTCTCAAATCTTTTGCTAGGCCCTACAGTCTTTTTGTTCTCTTAAGAACCAAGGCTGCTGCAAAGCCAAATAATGTATTGGATAAAGCTAGCATTGGAGGAATATAACAAAAACCCAACAGCAGAGGCTTGACAAATAGAACTTTATTACAGTACATTAAAAAAAAAAAAAAAAAACTGGTACTCAAAGATACCATCAAGAATCAGGCTCTTTCTGTCTTCCAGCTGTGCCACTGTTTAGCAATAGGAACTGCCCCCCTAAGCATCACAGGCCTTTCAAACAGAAAGGAGCTGGAAGCAAAAGTAGCAGCTACACGAGACTTTGATCTATGTTTCATGGGTCAAGACTGGAGTCATTCGACCACTCTAATTTGTAGGGGAATGTGGGAAGGTGAAAGTTTAGCTTTCTAGCCTCCTTACCAGATAAATGCCTGTTATTAGAGGATTGAAGAGGATTTTGAGTGTGTCAACCTAGAGAAACTGCCACAACCAGGAAAAGACTCATTTATCACTGTCACTTCCCTCCCCTGAAGCAACAAGCAGGCACTGGCCTAATTGCTTGAATGAGGTAAAGGTGACAAGAGAAACTGAGGGGCAAAAAGTTGGATAATGCTTTATATTTTCCTGCCTCATGTATTCAAGAACATCTTGGTATATGAATAGGCAGCCTACAGAAAGTTCAAAAGCTATTTACTCCATTGTAGGTCTCAGACTCAGTGACCTGGATATCTGAGTCCTATGATTCTAATTCCTGCCACTGACTTGCCACATGACCTTATAGCAAACGCTTCTGTTTTTCTGTCTGTACCCTGGCCTGGACTAAGAGGCCCAGCAGGTACTTGTTGAACATGTGTTGAACCAATGATGTTTCCATATTTGCAAGCTGAAGAGGCTGGGCCAGATCAGTCATGGCAGGGCCTTGCTCTCCAATGTCAGTGACACTAGGAACCTAGTTACTGAGGGAGAACCCACACAGGCTCAGCCCTTCAATGTCGATTATGTATTATCCAGCTTCTTCTGGGAGGCCTGGAAGGGTCAAGCCCTAGAGGTCCAAGGATCCCTACTACCACCATCTCACTTCACTTAAAGCTTTTAAATCACTTTGGCTATAAATGATATAGCAGGAAGTCTGGCTGACCTGAGTCCAAATTCTAGGTCTGCTATCTTCTGAGCTTGGGAAAAATTATTTTGAACTGAGCCTTTACTTCATTTTGTGCAAAATGAAGATAATAATATGACCTTGCTGGCTTCCCAGAAGATGTGAGATGATGAATGTAAAGTACTTCCCCACAAAGGCAATAGTAATGGCCCTTCTCCTTGCAGAAGACCCTTGAGACTTGGATTGGGCCAGGAAGAAAACCCAAAACAGTGCTTCCTTCTAGAGAAGTGAAGGAGAAAACTTTTATCTCTAACTTACAGTAATATCATTAGCAAGTAGACTAAATCTTTGGGGCTCTCAAGGTGCTTTTAGTACTGACAAATGCTTCCATATAATCATCTCACCACAGTGTAAGAAAATAGTCTTTTAGTCAAACTGAGTTTAGTATAACTCAAAAACAATGTGCTTGCCAAAAATAAATAAAATCAATCTTAGGCTACACTAGTGATATAAGATATCTATAACAAGGGAAGTTAGAGTCCTGTATGCTGGACAAGACCAGACCTGAAGTTCTGATGTTCTATGAGCTGCCCTGGTGAGCTGCCCTTTAGCATGTTCAGAGGAGCAGGATTGGTATGGCCACCAGCAAGCAGAAATCTCCTCCTCCAAGTCAAGTTGAAGAAATGAGAGTGGTTTGCCTGCTGGGGAAAAAATTAAAAAAAGGATAAACGCTATCTTAAAAAAAAAAGATAAAAATTATGTTCAAACACCTGGAGAGACCTTTCATATAAAAAAAGCAGCAGCTTTATTGTATGTATCAAGAAGTAAAGCCAGACCCAATAATGGAGAGCTAATGAAGACAGGTTTTGACTCAAGGAATAGATGTCAGTTATGGCATTTAAAGATGACGCCCAGCCTTGAGTGGCAGCAAGTTGCAAAAGCTAAAGTTATTCAAGACTTGAGAATGAGTGGTTCTTGAGGAGATTATATCATACCTGCCTCATGGAGGTGTAGTGAGAACTAATGAAATTCTTGTTTCACATCCCTCTTATATGCCACGCTTCTGAGCCACACTTCTTCTGGGGCCATTGGCCACATGTTTCATGCCAGCTGCTATGCAATAGACAGCACACCAGTACAACACAATGGAGCCTCTCCTGTGTCCACTCAACTGGTCCCTTATCTCACACCCTAGGGCTTCCTTGTTACCCTGAGCATGAGACATCTCAGAAGGACTCAGTGCCCAACCATACTCAACCTAGAGGTAATAAGGGAAAAGAAAATCAAAAAACAAACCATCTTCTCTTAGGTCAACTCCAATTCATGACGACTCCATGTCTGTCTGAGGAGGCTTGTGTTCCTTAGAGTTTTCAATGGCTGATTTCTCAGAAGCAGAGCCCAGGCCTTTCTTCTAAGGCATCTCTGGATAGACTCAAACCACTGAACTTTTGGTTAGCAGGCAAGGGCAGTAACCATTTGCACCACCCAGGGACTCCAAGATGGGGAGAGAGAAGGGAATTAGTGCCCCATAAGGAAAATCATTGACCAATCAGAGGTACAAATTAGCAATTTTCCCTCTTCTATCCTTTCTGTCCATTCAGTCAGAGAGCCCCAAGACTTAACAGCTTCTGCTCTGGGAAAATGGTCCCTGTTTTCATTTTCTAGAGCAGCAATAACAATTACCACAAACTTGATGGGTTAAAACAACAGAAGTTTATTCTCTCACCATTTTGGAGGCCAGAAGTCCAAATTCAGTATGACTGGTCTGAAACCAAGGTGTTGATAGAGCCATACTCTCTCAAGAACCTCTAGAGGAGAATCTGTTTCTTTCCTCTTCCAGCTTCTGGGAGCTGCCAGCATTCCCTGGTTTGTGGCTGCATCATTGCAGTCTCCACTGTCACAGTCATATTGCCTTCTCTTCTTCTGGTCAAATCTCCCTCTGCCTCTCTCTTATAAGAACACTTGTCATTTAGGATGCACCCAGATAATCCATCTCAAGACCTTTAACTTAATCAAACCTGCAAAGTCTTTGCCATCTAAGGCAGAATTGACAGGTCCAGAAATGAGGACATGGACATATCTTTGAGCATCATTATTTAGCCTACTGCAGTCCAAAAAAATCAAGCCATCAGTTACACCTCATACAAGTAGTGGCCACCTCAATAACCAAAATCCAAAACCAGTCTCACTGCCATCAAGTTGATTCCAACTCATAGCAACCCCCACTGGGTTTCCAAGGCTATAAATCTTTATGGAAGCAGACTGCTTCATCTTTCTTCCATGGAGTGGCTGGTGGGTTTAAACTACTGACCTTTAGGTTAGCAGCCAAATGCCTTAACCACTACACCACCAGAGCTCCCTATAGCAATAATAGAGCCTTGTATTTGCTCCTTTCATCACAGGCTCACTACTATTCCCTAAGTCTTGCTATGCTGGAATTGAATTCTTTCTTAAAGGAGCCACACAGGAAATTTTCATCAAGGTCTACTTTTATGGAAACCCAAAGTAACATATGTAAAACATTAAGAACAGTGCACATAGTAATGGTAGTAGTAGTAATTGTAGTAATAGCAGTAATAGTTACTATAGTTTCCCAAGAGTTTAATTTCTTCCAGAGTATTGCTTAATTACTGAAAAAGTAGGTTTATACACTGTAGAAATGGAGGTCATGCATTGCAGGGGAATTTTGCACTGTGTTAGATTTATTTCCCTTTTACAAAACACTTCTAGCACAATGACAATTTTTCAGTAGAATATCTGCTGAAAAAAATAGAATTAGAAAAAGAAACATCCAGTGCATTCTAGATAAAAAATGGGGGGAAAAAAATTCACTCCATACAGAAAAGTTAAATACAGGGAGTCCCATGCTTATGAATGGTTGACTTACTGCAACTTGTAGTTAAGGACCAACTCCCATAAAGCCTATTATATTAAAAAATTCAAGGGACAAGCAATGGTTCATAACAAACAAGTGCTACTTTGTGACAAGCATCAACACATTACTATTATTACTGTGTATTGTGCTAAAGATGTTTTGATGTAGCTAGAAGTATTTTTAATGTCTTTATGAACAGAAAAGTACATTTATATACTATATTACAAGACAAATATTTGACTAACTGTAGAGACAAACCATACCTAACTGTTCTGACTTGCATATCAATTCTACTTAAAGACAGACTTAAGAACAGAACTCACTGGTAATACCTGTCAATTAATTAAGGTTTCCAAATCATTCACAGATGAAACATGCTATGTGTATGTTATGTATATGCATTATGAGTAGCAGTGGTAAGTCCCATTATGAACATACTTTCTGTGTGCTGAAACATATTATATGCCTTAGAACAGATATCCTGGGGATAGCTGAGAAGTAACACAGCTTCGTGGATGTGGTGCAGAATCAGATATCACCACCTCAAAATCCAATCAGCAGAGCTGTGACAGCCTTGGGGAAGGGTTGGGAAGGGCACTTTTACTATACCTCTCTGAAGTCTTTGCAGGTGACAACTGTCCAATAAAAGATTCTGGAAGGTTTTTTTTTTTTTTTTTTTTTTCTCATCAGGCAACTTCACTGGTACCTGTGCTTCTGAGAAGCATGTGATTTTCAGGTTCACAGATAGACCTGTATACAACAAGTGGCCAAAAATATTGATTATGTGAAAAATATTGACAAATTTTCCCTTTGAAAAGGGTAAGTATGAAAAACAGAAACTTTTTTTTAATGTCTTTTTTTAAGAGCTTGTTTCACATTCCACGTAATGCATACATTTAGTTTCATTCCCCATTTGCCATGTCCAACCCTAACCCAGTCTTCTCCCCTCCTTATCCTACAACACTCCCCCTGTGCCCCTCATATTTATGCACTCCTGTTTATCCTGTATTTCCTCAGTTTGAATGCTGGTCCTCTGGTGTCCCATGGTCTATTGCTCTAAGGGATATATTACCATAGAGTAGGTGGGTGCATCATCCTGGGTTGAGTGGTCTGCGTGTACATCTTGTTAACTATTGGGCTGAGAGCCCGCCACTGGGGGTGGGTTTTATTCCAGGTGCAGAATGTATTCCAGGGCCATAGTATTGGAGGTCTCCCAGATTTCACCTAACCAGTAATTCTGGTCATTATTGAGTTTTTGGATTTTGCCCATGTTTTCCCTCCCACTCTATCCAGGATCTCCAGATTTGATCCTTTCCTGAGTGGTTGGCATTGGTAGCCGGGCACCATCTAGTTCTTTTGGTCTCGAGGGCCATCATGTCTTATGGCTGATTGCTTCCAAATGCCCTTATTTGTTTGTTTTGCATTCTTCTTTGCTTCCAACGCTAGGAGACCATTAGTGCATCTTAGATGGCTGCTTGACAGTTCTTAAGACCCCAGTCGCTACTCACCAACGTAGGATGTGGGGCAACGCTTTTATGTATTTTGTTGTGCCAATTGAGTCTGGTGTCCCCCAGTACTATGGTCCTGAGGCAGTAGATCTATTGGATCTCTCTCCCATAGTGTCTGGATGTCTGGGAGGGATTACTCTGTGTCTGTCTTCTATTATTTCTGTAAGGATGGCAGATATTTTTGTATCACTGGTGTCTATGCAAAATTAGACTCAGCTGAATCTATCCTTGGTCTAGAGTATACCTCTGTTCACTGACCCCCGTCTGATCAAAAACCAGAAACTTTTAAGACCTAAACTGTCCTGTAAAGACCAGACAACTTTATATTTGGTGGGTCCTATTTCCTCCAGGAACATTTAAAAATCATTTCAAAAATTAAGAGACACATCATTGAATGAATACAATGTGAATGAGGAAGGCTGCATCTGGCACACTCATATTTGATATCAGTCACTTATCTGGACAATTCGTATTTGATTGTTTCTCTGATATGGAGTCCCTTGGATTTTATATACAAATTCTTAACTTTCAAATCAACCAAGCCTAGTCTGCCTCTTTTTATTTCTGCCAGCCACATTTCAGTATCCTGCTTTCTCTTTCTTCTCATGGTACGTATACACATAAGATATGAACACACACATATGCAAAGCCATTAAACAAGGTGTCAGGCAACATTTTATAGAATGATAGGATTGCTCTCACTTCCCCATTCAATCACCTCTCTCTTTCTCCATATCACAGAGTAAGGACCAACACCTTGGGCAGCATAGAGGAAAGCAGGAGAAGAATACATACAGTTCTGGAAGAATCCAGCCACAGGGATCCAAAAACAAAATGATTCTGAGTGTTTTTCAACTCTTCTTTCTATAGTCATTACTCTCCCTGAAAAATTTAACTTTTTTTCCAGCTCATAGCACACTAATAAATAATGTTGAATGATGAATGAATGAACAAATGAACTAAAGAGCTACACATTTCTGAAACTAGAGAAAGAAATAGAATGTAAAAAAGCATTATGGTATACCGAAAAAAGCTCTGACTTAAGGCCAGGAGACCTAGCTTCCAAGTCTTCTACTGACTTTCTATTTCAACTTGGATAAACTCTCCAAGTCTCATTTCCATATATGCGAAAAAGGGTAGTAACATTTATTCTAATGTTTTTACGGATAATAATATCCATACAACAAATACAGTACTTTATGGCTTAGAAAACCCTTTGATGTGCATTCTCTCACTTGGTTCCCCCAACCACCAATTGGTGTCAAAATGTGCCCTTCTTTTGGACTAGAAGCAGAAGTTGAGAATGCTGAACACTGGGTCTTGAAGTAGATAATAAAAAGGTACACTCCAAGCCAGAAGTTCCAACCCCATGTACACATTCTGCTATAGGTAGCCAACAGCGGAAGACCCTGGCCATGACAAATGACTTATCTCTGGAACAATAGTGGCAAAACCTGTTCTCAAACCATGGCTTCTTGCCCCAAATCCTTCTCACCTCTTACTATCCATACCACCTGTACTGAACACCATAAAACTAGGACATCACCAAAGTCCCTCAGTAGTTCTTCAAATGAGTCCCACTATAAAAATTCCTACAAATAAATTTCTCAGCGTGTAATAGGTGTTTAGTAGATATTCAATGGATTAGATGGAATATATCAATAAAATTTTTCAGTAAAGGACCAGATATTCAATATTTTAGGCTTTGCAGCCCATATGGTCTCTGTGGCAACGACATGATATTTTAGTATGGAAGTAGCCATAGGCAATATGTAAACAAATGGGTGTGGCTGTGTTACAATAAAACTTTATTTATAAAAACAGGAGGCAAGCCAGATGTAGCTCTGTGGGCTGCTGTACTTAGACTACATCAACTTTGAGAAAAGTATTAATATCAAAAACATCTTATTCACATATCTATTTGGAGGCTGGGTCTGGACAACGCTTGATTAACACATATATTCAGGCACTTTGTCCCTCTTCCTTTGCTGTCCTACAATAACACCAAGCAGAAGAGTGGGACATCAAGCATTCATTCTTCAACTGCAGTTACTCTGAAAGACAAAGCAGAGAGAGATTAAAACCACACGAGAGGTCTTTGTGACATATCCAGCGTATCAAATCTCTCTCTTGAAATTGTACTCCGTTAGCTATGTATCTTCATAAAGTAAATAGAACTATCCTTCCACTTAATAGTCTCTTAGTAAAGACTGGGGCAAGAGGGGAGACAGGTTTACTAAAGGCTCTTATAAAATGCCAGTTGAAAGGAAATTGTGCTCCTCAGCACCATGGAATCTTTTTCATGTGAAGCTCCATGATCACTTTTCATTTTGTTTCTCAAGCACCCCATGGCACCCATCCATGCATTAGGCTAATAACCACATGCATCTAGTTAAAAGGAACCAAGCAATTATTTTAATTAGAAGAGAACAAAAATAACACTCCTGGCTTCTGTTTGAAGGGGCAAGAAGGAAGTACTCAGGGTTCAAAAATATCCCACAAAATATTTTGGTGAAAGGAAAAATAATTAAGGCCAAATTTAGAATGGAGTTGCATTAAATGGGCCAAATAAAATGAATGGCACCACTGTGCAACTAGAACTCATTCATATATAAGAGGCCCAGCAAGTCCATTTTTATGTGATACCATTTTGAAGGTACGGCCAATTTACAAAGTGAAAGTGAATGCCTAGTAAAGACTTTAATGATTCTAGTGAATCTCTTACACAGTTTCTTAAAAAGTTTCTGTGTACATTCTATTATTAACAAGAGAAAAGGGAAGAGTAAGGGTCAATTTTCATTTTAAGGAGGTTGGTTTTTTTTTTTTTATTTAAATTCTTAAATTGCTGAAAGTAGATTTTTGCTGGAAAATCTATCTTCTTAGAAAATCCTTTTCACTAAGTCATTCTATAAAAAGCAGATTTTACCATAAGAGTGTTTTAATTAGTTTAGACTGAACTCAGTTGTACAGGAAGAGATTATATCTGCAGTTTTCCAGAGCGTTTGCCTTCCTGCCTACCTCTGGCCATGGCAGTTTGGGCATTTTATTCCATTTCAGCCTTCTACAATGACATGAGCCTAACTCAAACTAGTCCATGTTGTTCCTTCTATTTGGACCTACAAATGTGTGTGAAGCACCTGTTATATAGTAGGCACACAGCAACTTCTGGGTGCACAGAGATGCCTAAGACTTGGACCCTGCCTGCATGGAGTTCACAGTCTAGTCAGATTAAGAAGTGTGGGCAGAAAGGAGACTCATGCAGCTTTGATGGGGTTTGGGAGATAGACAGGCTGAGCTGATACCAGCTTTAGCTCATGTGAGCTGAGCTAAGGAATGGATTTTCCAGGTGAAAGACATGGATGATCTATTCCAGGGAAACAGATCAGCATAGACAAAGGCTTGGAGGCAAAGAACACCAAGTGCATATGTGAGATGCAAGCAAATAGAGCTACTGGAATGTGAAGCCAAAGACTAGAGTGTGGTGAGGGAGCAGGCTGGAGAGGTAAGCACAAGCCAAATCACAGAACTTGTGTCATGTTGATGAGCCTGGGCTTCATCTTATAAAGCAATGGCAATCCACCATACAGTTTACAGCAAGTAACTAATGTGGTCAACTTCCCATTTGAGAGAGAGCACTTAGATAGAGATGATGAGGATAAAATAGAAACTAAGTGTCTTACAAATGCCACAGCTCAGGCATGAGGTGACAAGGCCTTGAACTAGGACAACAGTAAACAGGAATGGAGAGATGAGATATGAGATGCACAGTACATAAGGAGATTAAAAAAAAAAATCTATGGAACAGTGACTGAAAGATCAAAGTAGGTAATAAAATTGGCTTTGAAAATTCTCAGAAGAGATTTGATGTTTTAAGTGAATGGTTGTTATACGTCCAAAAAAAAGCTGTCCATCTTACAGGTTCTCCTCTAAGGTCAGGAAGAGGTCAAGATCGTAGGATCTGGGATTGAGCTGCAGTAACAAATTTACAGGTGACTTGGGTAGCATAAAGGGTTTGCACTCACCATGAACCTACAAGTTGGTAGTCTGAGCCTACTTAGTGGCACTATGGAAGAAAAGCCTAGCAATCTTCTTCCATAAAGATTACAGCCAAGAAAACTGACTACAGCAGTTCTACTCTGCAAAACATGGGGCCACCATGAGTCGGAATCAACTCAACACCACCTGATTTGATAACAAACTTTCAGCCTTGGACACATGAGTATAACCCTGGGCAACACATGAAAACCTCCAGCAGGCAGTTTAATTTCTATTTACCATCCCACAGAAAATTTGAATCAAATCAGTTTAATTTCTATTTACCATCCCACAGAAAATTTGAATCAAATCAGTTTCATGCCTTAAGTTTAAGTTAAAATGTACAAAGTCCAGGAAGGAAAGAAAATTATGGTGAATACTTAATGAGGATAACAAACTATATATTAAATTATTATATTAAATTGTTGTTGTTGTTGTTAGGTGCTGTCAAGTCAGCTCCAACTCATAGTGACCCTATGTACAACAGAACAAAACACTGCCCAGTCCTGTGGCAGCCTCACAAACCTTGCTTTACCTGAGCCCACCATTGCAGCCACTGTGTAAACCCATCTTGTTGAGGACCTTCCCCTTCTTCATTGACCCTCCACTTTACCAAGCATGATATCCTTCTCCAGGGAACGGTTCCTTCTGACAACATGACCAAAGTACATGAGATGAAGTCTGGCCATTCTCGCTTCCAAGGAGCATTCCAGCTGCACTTCTTCCAGGACAGATTTGTTAGTTCTTTTAGCAGAGCATGGTACTCTTAGCATTCTTTGCCAACACCACAATTTAAAAGTGTTAACTCTTCTTCAATCTTCTTTATTCATTGTCCACCTCTCACATGCATAAGAAAACAAAACAAAAAACCAAACTCACTGCCATGGAGTCAGACCTGACTCATAACAATCCCTCCTTGGGTTTCTGAGGCAGTGTCACTACAGAAGTAGATTGCCCAATCTTCCTTCCGAGGAGTGGCTGGTGGGTTTGAACTGCCAGCCTTCTGGTTAGCAATCAAATGCCTTAGGCACTATGCTCATGGCTTGGGTTAGGCGCACCTTAGTCTTCAAGGAGACATCTTTGCTCTTCATCACTTGAAAGAGGTCTTTTACAGCAGATTTGCCCAATGCAATACATCATCTGATGTCTTGATGATACTTCCATTGGTATTGATTGTAGAACCAAGAAATATGAAGTCCATACAACTTCAATCTTTTCTCCATTTATCAGGAAACTGTTTATTGGACCAGTTGTGAGGATTTTTGTTTTCTTTATATGAAGGTGTAATCCATACTTCAGACTATAGTCTTTAATCTTCATCAGTAATTGCTTCAAGTCATCCTCACTTTCAGCAAGCAAAGTTGTGTCATCTGCATATCACAGGTTGTTAATGAGTCTTCCTCCAATCCTGATGCTATGTTCGTCTTCATATAATAAAGCTTCTCGGATTATTTGCTCAGCATACAAGGTGAATAAGTATGATGAAAGGAAACAACTTAGACACACTCCCTTCTTGATTTTGAACCATGCAGTCTCCCTTTGTTCTATTTGAATGACAGCTTCCTGATCTATGTATAGGTTCCTCATGAGTATAATCAAGTGTTCTGGAATTCCCATTCTCCTTGATATTATCCATAATTTGCTATGATTCACACAATTGAATGCTTTTTCAGAGTCAATAAAATACAAGTAAACATCTTACTGGTATTCCTTGCTTTCAGCTAAGATCCATCTGACATCAGCAATGATATCCCTCATTCCACATCCTCTTCTGAATCCAGCTTGCATTTCTGGAAGCTCTCTGTCAATATACTGCTGCAACCATTTTTTAATTTCTTCAGTAAGATTTTATATGCATATGATATTGTTCAATAATTTTCACATTCAGTGGGATCACCTTTCTTTGGAATGGGTACAAACATGGATCTCTTCCAGTCAGTTGGCCAGGTAAGCTGTCTTCCAAATCTTGGCATAACTGAGTGAGTGCTTTCAGTGGGGCATCTGTTTGTTGACACACCTCAATGGGTATTCCGTCAATTCCTGGAGCCTTGTGCTTCACCAATTCCTTCCATGCAGCTTTGATTTCTTCCTTCAGTACCACTGGTTCTTGATAATATACCACCACCTGAAATGGATGAACGTTGACCAGTTTTTTTTTGGTACAGTGACTCTGTGTATTCCTTCCACCTTCTTTTGATGTTTCCTGCATCATTCAATATTTTGCCCATAGAATCTTTCAGTATTGCAACTCAAGGCTTACATTTTTTCCTCAGTTCTTTCAGCTTGAGAAATGCCAAGTGTGCTGGCCAGGTAACTGTTGTAATTTTCTTGACATGGAAAAGTAAGAGCTTTGAATGTTGTTGCATCCATTTGTTGAAACATCTCAATGGGTATTCTGTCAGTTCCTGGAGTCTTGTTTTTCACCAATGTCTTCAGTGCAGCTTGGATGTCTTCCTACAAAACCATCCATTCTTGATCACATGCTACCTCCTGAAATGGTTGAATGTAGACCAATTCTTTTTGGTACAGTAACTATGTATTACTTCCATCTTTTGATGTTTCCTATATCGTTCAATATTTTGCCCATAAAACTCTTCAATTGCAGCTTGAGACTCAAATTTTAGCTTTAGTTCTTCAGCTTGAGAAATGTCAAGCATGTTTTTCCCTTTCACTTTCTTCATGTATGGTGTCCTTAAAGTCACCCCACAACTCATCTGGTCTTACTGGTGTTCAATGCATCAAATCTGTTCTTCAGATGGTTTCTAAATTCAGATGGTACTTATCAAGGATATAATTTGGCTGTCATGGACTTCTTTTAATATTCTTCAGATTCAATTTAAG
The DNA here is from genome assembly GCF_000298275.1 of Orycteropus afer afer. Lineage (NCBI taxonomy): Eukaryota > Metazoa > Chordata > Mammalia > Tubulidentata > Orycteropodidae > Orycteropus > Orycteropus afer. The sequence continues at coordinate 19,189,640 of NW_006921604.1, forward strand.
TGTACATAGGAGCAACTGATGGTCTGTTCCAAAGTTGGTCCCTGGGCTTGTTCCAAGTGATGATGTTGAGCTTCTCTATCACCTCTTTCCACAGACACAGTTGATTTGATGCCTGTATACTCCTTCTGGCTAGGTCCACATGTATAGTCACAATTTATGTTGAAAAAAGATATTTGCAATGAATAAGTCATTGGTCTTGCAAAATTCTATCATATGAGCTCTGGCATTCATTTTGCTTACCAAGGCCATATTTTCCAACTACCAATCTTTCTTTTTCCCCAAGTTTCATATTCCAATCAACAGTGATTAACAATATATCTTGAGTGCATGTTTGGTCAATTTCAGACTGCAGAAGTTGGTAAAAATCTTCAATTTCTTCATCTTTGGCTTTAGTGATTGACACATAGATTTGAACAACAATCATATTAACTTATCTTTCTTGTAGGAGTGTTGATATTATCCTATCACTGGCAGCACTGTACTTCACAATAGATCTTGAAATGTTCTTTTTGATAATGAATGTGGTATCATTCCTCTTTAATTTTTCACTACTGGCATAATAGACCATATGATTTTTTGATGAAAAATGGCCAATACCATTCCAGTTCAGTTCACTGATGCCTAGGATATCAATCTTTATGCATTCCATTTCATTTTTTACAACTTCCAACTTTCCTAGATTCATACTGTGTACATTTCACATTTCAATTATTAATGGATGTTTGCAGCTGCTGCTTCTCATTTTGAGTAGTGCCCCATCAGCAAATGAAGATCCAGAAAGCTTTACTCCATTCATGTCATTAAGGTCAATTCTACTTTGAGGAAAGGAGCCCTAGTGGTATTGTAGTTAAGGCATTTGGCTGCTGACCAAAAGGTCAATGGTTCATACCCAGCAGCTACTCCACAGGAAAAAGATGAGGTAGTCTGTTTCTGTAAAGATTTATAACCACAGAAACCCAAGGGGGGTTGTTATGAGTCAGAGTCAACTCGATGGCAGTGAATCTACTTTGAGGAGGCAGCTCTTGCCCGGTTTTTTTTGAGTGCCTTCCAAACTGAGGAGCTCATCTTCCAGAACTATATCAGATAATGTTTACCTGCTATTAATAAGGCTTTCAGTGGCCAATTTTCTCAAAAGTGGACCTGGCCACATGCTTCTTCCTGGTCTGTCTTAGTCTGGAATCTCCATGAAACCTGTCTACCATGAGTGACCCTACCAATATTTGAAATATCAGTGCCATAGCTTCCAGCATCACAGCAACACACCAGCCACCACAGTATGACAAACTGAGAGACTGGTAGAACACACATACAATATTATATAAAATAAAGAATACATCACAACCAAGTTGAATTTAGTCCAGAAATGTAAGTTTGGTTTAACATTCAAGACTCATCAAATAATTCACCACATTAGAAGAATAAATGAGAAAAAATCATATCATATGATCATTCTCCTAAGTATGTGTGCACTCAATTTATGATAAAAGTGTACTGTAGAGCATTGCAGAAAGTAATTCTTTTCCATTGATGGTAGAAAGTAAGTGAATATTGTGGAGGAGGGAGGAAAAAAAGACTTGGCCCCAATCTCACACCATATAGAAAATCAATGTCATGTGGATTGTAGATGGGAAAAGTAAAGCAATAAAGCTTCCAGACGATAATAAGAGGATATTTTCATGACCTTTAGGTAAGCAATGCTCTCTTAAACAGGACATAGAAAGCAATAGCTATAAAGGAAACTACTGGTAAATTAGACCACATTAAAACTGAAATCTTCTGTGCATCCAAAGATACTACTAAGTGAAAAATCAAGCTTCAGAGTGCTAAATGATATTTGTAATGCATACAACCCAAACCGGTTCTTTTCCAGAATAAAGATCTCCTACAAATCAATAAGAAAAGATGTACAACCCAAAAATTTTTAAAAAGTGAGTGTTGTTGTTATGTGCCGTCGAGTCAGCCCTGACTCATAGCGACCCCTCCTTGGGTTTCCGAGGCAGTATAACTACGGAAGTAGGATTGCCCAACCTTCCTTCCGAGGAGTGGCTGGTGGGTTTGAACCACCAGCTTTCTGGTTAGCAGTCAAGTGCCTTAGCTACTATGCTACCAGAGCTCCCAAAAAGTGAGTAGAAGATTTAAAAAGACCCTTCACAAAAGATAATATCCAAATGGTCAATATGCATTTGCTCAACATATTACTAACCAGGGAAATCAAATTACAACCACAATGAGATACACACTCAGGGGAATGAGTAAAATCAAAACGACTGAGAACACCCAAGTGCTAACAAGGATGTGTAGCAGCTATACTTCTTACCCACTACTGGTAGGAAAGAGCTCTGGTGGTACAGAGGTTAACGTGCTCAACTGCTGACCAGCAGGTCAGTGGTTCAAACCTACCCACCACTCCATGTGAGAAAAATATGGCAGTCTGCTTCTGTAAAGATTTACAGTGCTGGAAAATCTATGGGGCAGTTCTCTGGCCTCTAGGGTCATTATGAGTCAGAATTGATTCAACAGGAATGGATTTTTTGGTACTGGTGGGAGTTTAAACTGATACAATCTCTTTGAAAAATTGTTTGAAAGTTTCTCTAAAGTTGAACATACTCATACCTTATGACTTAACTCTTTCCTTTTTAGTAGCTATACCAATAGAAATATATGTATGTATATACCAAAGATTTGAACAAGAAAATTTATAGCAGCACTATCTGAAATAGACTAACACTGAAAACAACAACCCAGATATTTATCAATAGTAAAATGAAGATATTAAGATATATTATGGATACAATGGATGGAAACACAACAAGGAAAATATACTATAATCATAATTAGTAACATAGATCCTACTCACAAACATAATGTTGAGGGCATAAAGCCATATACAAAAGAACACCTATAATCTGATTCCAAAAAGCACAAGCACAAGTCTGTGGTGTTAGCAGTCAGGTTAGTAGACCTTTGAGAAGGAAGAAAGAATATTTATCATAGGAGTGGTGTGGATTATTGGTCTTATTCTCTTTCTTGACCTGAGGAGTCATTATAGAATGTGTTCACGTTATGATGATGCATTGATCAGCAAAATTTTGTTCTTTGTGGAATGTCAAAAAAAGTCAATTAAAAATGTTTCAATGCTGATTTCCACTTTATTAAATGAAGTAAATGGAGGGACTAATATAGAAAATATTATGTAATATCTTTATTACAAATCAATCAGTAATTTCTTCTTCCCTGAGTTTAGTTTGTACCACTATCTCAGTTAAAGAGCGGAAAGCAGGGAGAGTCATGCATAGGATTAGGTCACTGGACTGGAAAGAAGAGAATGCCTTCCTCATGGTGGAAAGTGACTAAAATTGGGAGCCTCTGCAGTTTAGCTAAGAGGTAAGTAATATGTGAGAGGAAAAAAAGAAATTTAAAAGGTGGCTTAAGGTCTGATGTATAAAATAATGACAGTAATAAACAGCCTGCTGGAAGCTTATATGTTTCTGGCCTGATTATATAAAGTGGGATTAAAAAGTAACAAAATTGGGCTGGCTACAAGGAAATGCTTTTTTATGAAATGTATAATTAACCTGTAGCCAATGGTTTAGTAAAATCTAACTCTTAAAAAAAAAAAAAGGATTAGCTATTTATAGTAGCAGAGCCAGCATCTGCAGTTGCGCTGGCTAGTATTGCATTACAAAGCCTCTCCTCCTCTCAGGCACCAACTGATCACCAGCTAGGGTCAGGAAGAAAATTTTCCCTTTGGTGTAGTGTTTCACAGCGCTGTTATCTAATATTGAGCAATTCATGGGGCTGCATAGTATTTGCACCTTCATTCACGGCACCTGGCATGGGCTTCTCTCAGATCCAGGATGCTGTACTAAACAGACTATTGTTTTAATCCAGGATGGCAACACCTGTAGGCCCCTATTTAGGCAACACCTTGTGTTTCCATAAGGTAAGCACAATGAATATAATCAAAATTGTTCCTAGCATTACTGTTTTTACATCAACAATCTATAAATATATGGAAAAATCCAATATATGTGTGAAATAAACAGAGTAGGTATACCTACACTGAGGTAATTCAAAGACAGCTCTGTAATTTGGCAGCTTGGATTTTCAATTGTTGCTTTTTTAGGTATAAAACATTATGAAAAATATAGATATTATTCATCAAACTGATTGTCCTGTGCACTTGTATACCTTATGTAATTTATTTTTTCGGGGCTTTTTACTTCAAAGAAATCATTAGCTGATGACACTTCAGACTTTGGAAATTTTTCTGATAGCATACTGGAATTCCCTCAGGGACAAGATTGTGAATAAGTGGATTTTTTAAAGATCATTAACAGATATTACAAACCAATTCAAACTGAGCATATTCTTTGCAAATTACCTTTAAATTTTAAAGCCATTGGAAAAAAAAAGACAGTGAGTGATTTAATTTACTTAACCTGTCTACAAATTGCAGCTTTGTATTCCATCAGTGATTGCATTCCCAACCAAAAAATATCTCTAACTATCCCTAATAGGGTCTCTATGAGTCAGAATCGACTCGACAGCAATGGGTTTGGGATTTTTTTTTTTATCCCTAATAGAGATATTTTTCTAAATTATCACATTCAGTGAGTGATATTTCAAAAGATGGTAATGTTTATTTTTTTCATTTAGCAAGTTGCGCTGAATTGGGAATGTTTTTTCAATTGATATGTTTAAAGTAAAAGTAGAGCCCTGCACTGGCTGTATCTGTTACTTAATTAACTCTTCAATAATTAGCAGGTTTATAATTTCCTAAGTGAATGGACGATGGCATTTCGGTGGTAGAAGGTGGGGTTTTTGGAGGCGGTGGGGGCTCTTTTATTTAATGATCAAACCATAGTTTCTGGGCTAAAGAGGTAATGTTTGGGGTGAGAAGCACCTTTATTCCTTGCGAACATCAGGCCTGATTCTTATTTGCATCAATACCCCGCGGTGTATGTTTTCCATTCAAAGAGCTCCTGTGGACTTCAAAGGGAGTGCATGCAAGGATGGGCTACGTGGGAGTCCTGACAGGCTCCAGAACAAGCCCAGAGCTTCGGAGAAACCATGCCAAGAGCAGCTCATGCTGGAGCCCCAAAATCATGTCGCAAAATTAAAGGGTCTCCCCTGCCCATATCACCCCACAGTGCATGTAGGAAATGTCCCCAAGCTTGCCAAGCACAGAGTTGGCTTCTCTGGCTACTACTTATAAATATTTGATGAACGAAGCTCCATTTAGAAGAACTTATGTTAATATGAATGTTCTTTGAGATCTGTGTCCAATGCAGCCTTTAAAAGGCTCATTGTTTCAGACACTAGAGGTTCCCATTTTTTTTTTTTAAGTGCAAAGTCAACTTTCCACAAACCAAACAAAGAAATTTCACATCCTTTTGAATGCCCAGTTGAAAAACAATGGGCAGGATGTGCATAGTCAATGGGCATAGAGTGAGATTTAGGGACGCAGACTCTCCTGTCTCCTTGGTCAGCAGACAGGAGCCATGGCTACCTGTAGGCTCCTACCAGCTCCCCACAAACTCCTACAGCAAGGGCTTCTGAGAACACTGGCAGAGGCTCAAACAACTCCCCACTCAGACCACTGTGGCTACAATTTGCTCTGTACTCATGGCAAGTTCACCAGAACAGAGGCTCATGTTCCAATGGGTCACTCAAAGAGCTGTGTGACTTCAAGCCTCTTTTAACTTATAAAAGGCTCGGTTTCCTTATCTGCACAATGGAGATAGTATGAATACCTGCACTGCTTAGCACATTAGGTTATTATAAAGCTAGATTGACATCATGTTTGTGAAAGCACTTCATACAGTACATGTTGCAGAGAGATTGTTTCTCATTAACATTTTCGTAATTTCACGCACATTTCTAAACATTACATTTTTCATTTTCACCACTGCAGCTTAGTCTTTCTGTGACAATAAATTGAAATAGAAGCTAATTTTCATGTAGTAGACATCAAGACCAAAGTTTAAAAATAAAATAAAATAGGATGTTTTTGAGCATGGAACATCCATCTACTGTATTTTGCACTCATTCAGTAAATCATTATCATACACTGAGATTAAGGCTGAGACACTACACATGTGACATTGTGCTGGGTTTCTAAGCACACTTTACCTTCCTTTGCTGAGAATAAAACTGACCCTCCAATCATGAACTATGAGGCCAAGTATGATCTAGCACCTTATTCCCTCCCAACTCTCCTTTTCCCAGATCTCCCAGCACTCACTGTTCCCTTTCTGTGATAAGTCTGTGAAGAGGCCAAGTTTGATCCACCTGGGGTCTTTACCCACATGATTCTACCTCCTGAGTGTCCCGTCACCCCACTATTAACTTATTCACTCCTTTTTCTTCATTCTTGACTCGGCTTAAATGTCTTCTCCTCAGATAGACTTTCTGTCACCTCCTGATCCAAAACAACCTCAATCCAGATACTCACTCTCACGGCCCCTTTTGGTTTCCTTCAGAGCAATCATTATCACTCATGACCTTCCTTCTACTGGTGATATTTTCCAAGCAAGGTCCCTGGGTGGTGCAAGTGGTTGGGCTCATTTACTAACCTAAAGGTTGATGGTTTGAACCCACACAGTAGCTCCATAGAAGAAAGGCCTAGCGCTCTACTTCAGTAAAGATCACAGCCAAGGAAACCCTACAGAGAGAGCAGTTGTTTTCTGTAACACATGGAGTCATCATGGGTCAGAATCCACTAAAGGCAATAGGTCTGGCTTTTTATTCTACCCTCTCACCTCAACTGTAATCTCCAAGAGGGCAGATGTCATCTCAGTTCTGTTTCTCATTTTGTCTCCAGCCTCTATCACAGTGCCCACCACTCCACAGACAAAGGAAACAGAGTTTTCCCTGATAGCAGCTTCCCTGATATAAAATGAAATAGAACCCCAATCAGATACTTTGTTTTATCTACAGTTCATGAACTAAAGGAGAAGAAAGTTCTCATTTTTCCTCCCCCACCATACCCAAGCTCTTTTCTCTGATCGAACTCCAATTAATCAGAACTTCCTCACTGCCAGCCTGCGACTCACACCTGATCTGGAAGGAGTGCCCGTGTATGCTCCCTGCCTGTGGAAATTCCTTACTTGCTGTCCTGAGTCTTGACTGCCAAGGAGGTTGTGACTTTCCTCTATCATCTAAGTGTCTCAGGCTCCATTGTAAGATGATGAGCTTAGTGCCCTACAAGGCCCAAGGTGTGACTCCCAGGGCTGTCATGGGGAAGCAGGCAGTCCAGCTGCCCAGGCCTTGCAGCAGGTGTTCTCTGTGACTCCCTTGCCAGAGTTAACATGGGCTCCAGTGACAGCCTTGGAACTTTAGCTCTCTGTTGCCTGATGAATTCCCTACCCTGTGTGGGAAAGTGAAGAATGGCAGGCAACACTCACAATGTGTAGGTCATTTTTATTCTTTAACTTTGTTCTTTACTGGATGATTTTTAATTTACAGAATACATACTTGATGCAAGAAGCAAAACAATACTTAACTAGGTTTTTTTTTTAAAAAAAAAAAGCACGTTATTTCTGTTCCACCCACTTCATTACCACGTACTTGAGATTATCAATGGCATGCGTGCATGTGTATAAATATATATATCGTTAATTGCCATCAAGTCAGCTCCAACTTATGACAACCCATGTACAACAAAACAAAATATTGCCTGCTCCTGAGCCATCCTCAGGATCACTGCTATGCTAGATTCCATTGCTGCAGCCACTGTATATTGTGAGTGCCTTCCAACCTAGGGGCCTCATCTTCTAGCACTATATCGGAAAATACTCTGTTGGCTAATTATCAGAAAGAGATGACCAGAACTTTCTTCATAGTCTGTGTTAGTCTTGAAGCTCTGATGAACCCTATCAACCATAGGTGACCCTACTGATTGCTGAAATACCAATGGCATAGCTTCCAACATCATAGCAACACCCAAGCCACCACAGTATAACAAACTGACAAACCCGTTGTGAATATACAGATATGGATATACCTCCTATGTAATTTTACACAAGTGAGGTCTATACATGCTGGTGATATACATTTCACTCTGAATATTTCAGAACCAACTCAACAGCAACTAACCACAATATACCTACAACATACTTGCTGGAATTTTAATGCAGTAACTATTTTTATTTAATTATCCATCAACTTATCTATCCTTCATAACTTTCTCCAGTACAGTTACTCCACTGGCTTACTGGAGAGTAAGGTATGCATACCTCTGTGCAACGGCACCCATTCTCCCTTTCTGCTCTTGATCACACCAGCCTAAAATCAACCACACCAAATCCACTGCCATCAAATCCATTCTGACTCATAGCAACTCTACAGGATGTAGCTGAACTGCTCCCATAGAGTTTCCAAGGCTGTAAATCTTTACTGAAGCAGACTGTCTCATCTTTCTCTTATGGAGTGGCTGATGGCTTCAAACCACTGACCTTTTGGTTAGCAGCCCAATGTTTTAACCATAGCACCACCAGAGCTCCTTACACCAGCCTTGGTTATCCTGAAATTCAGGTGAGTCTTCAGAGAAGTGGCACTGTTGTTTTAGTCTCTTCCCAGTTGGTAATTTGGGGGCATCTGATTTCTCTCCACCCCCACTTGTAGAAGTCCCAAGTACATAGGCCAGGAGGTTGTCATTCCAACAGAACAAGGAGACACAGCATGGTTTAAAATTAAGAAGGAAATGCATTAAGGTTGTATCCTTTCACCATACTTATTCAATCTGTATGCTGAGCAAATAATATGAGAAGCTGAATTATATGAAGAAGAGTGTGGCATCAGGATTGGAGGAAGAGTCATTAAGGACCTGCGATACACTGATGACACAACTTTGCTTGCTGAAAGTGAGGATGACTTGAAGCACTTACTGATGAAGACTGAAGACCACAGTCTGCAGTATGGATTACACCTTAATATAAAGAAAACAAAAATCCTCAAAACTGGACTAATAAACAGCATCATGACAAATAGAAAAAAGGTTAAAGTTGTCAAAGACTTCATATTACTTGATTCTACAATCAGCACCAATGGAAGCAGGAGTCAAGACATCAGATAGATAGTTATATAGATACCAAACTAAACCACTGCCATTGAGTCAATCCTGGCTCATAGCAACCCCTGTAGGGTTTCCAAAGCTGTAAATCTTTACAGAAGCAAACTGCCTCATCTGGGTTCGAACCACCAACCTTTCAGTTAGTAGCCAAATCCCTTAGCTACTGCACCACCAGAGCTCCTTTATACAGGTACAGATGTATAAATACAGACAGAGATAGATACAGATGTTATAACCTCAAAATGTCAAGAAAAGCTATCCCCAAGTAATAGGATTTTGAGTGATTTTAATTTTCTAAATGTCTCCTCATGTCTATTTTCTAAATTATTTTCAATAACCATGTATACTTTTGTAAAGAGGAAAAGAAGACAATATTAACATTAAAAAAAAAAAAAGTGCCCTTGTCTAAATGCAACAGATTCTACATTTGATTCTTTTGCCCATTCACTTTCATTCATTCCTTCATTCAACATTTATGGAACCCTACCATGTACAAGGGAGCTCTGGTAGCATAGTGCCTAAGGCACTTGACTGCTAACCAGAAGGCTGGCGGTTCAAACCCACCAGCCACTCCTCGGAAGGAAGGTTGGGCAATCCTACTTCCGTAGTGATACTGCCTCGGAAACCCAAGGAGGGGTCGCTATGAGTCGGGGCCGACTCGACGGCAAATAACAACAAAAACAACAACACCATGTACAAAGGAGCTCTGGTAGCATAGTGCCTAAGGCACTTGACTGCTAACCAGAAGGCTGGCGGTTCAAACCCACCAGCCACTCCTCAGAAGGAAGATGGTGCAATCTACTTCCACAGTGATACTGCCTCGGAAACCCAAGAAGGGGTCACTATGAGCCGGGTCCGACTCGACAGCACATAACAACAACAACAGCAAACCATATACAAAACACTGTGCTGAGTGATAAGGATACAGTGGTTAAAATTAAAACTTAAAAAATAATAATAAACTTGGCCTCTGGTCCCAAGAAGCTACTCCTGGTAAATGGGAGAAACTGGTGGAGGTTATTGGCTTCAGCAGCAAATGCTGCCAGGCACAGTTGAAATTAATTAGGCAGCATATTCTTCCCTAAATCCAAGCAGTGGGAATTCAGAGAATATCAGTGCATCCAGTCATGCTTGGTGAAATTTAGCCAAGGAATGAGTCCTAAAAAGGCATGTCACCTCAAAAAAAAAAAAAAACTCATTGCCGTCCAGTCGATTCCAACTCACAGCGACCCTTCCTTGGGTTTCCGAGGCTGTATCTCTATGGAAGTAGAGGGTTTGGGCCACCATCCTTCTGGTTAGCAGTCAAATACCTTAGGTACTAAGCCACCAGAGCTCCCAAGTTACCTCAAGGCATCTGCTTTAAGTTGTTTTTCCCATAAATGGTGAAGCATTTGTGTTGATTCTTCCCCAGAAGGACACTAGTGAGAAAGTCTTGTTGGGGTTAAGAAGGACATCTGTGGTGGGGGACTATGGTGAAGTGAACTAGCCCTCATGAGGACTGAACCCATGACTTCAGTAGTACAGGGTTCTCATCAACTGAGCCACCAGATACATTCCTCATTTAAGGCACTGAGGGAGTAATTTGCTAAATGTTAATTCTTAGATTAACTACAGATGAGTAGAGCTCGGGGCGGGGTGGCGGTGGGGGTTTGTTAATTCTTGAAAAGAAATTTAGGTCATTAGTCGATGGTCCCTTTGGTTAGTTTTAAGGTATAATTCCAGAATCTTAAGATAAAATCCATCAGGGTTTTTGCCTCCATGATTTTTTTAAATCAATCATCTGATCAGGAGACTTCCAGGAAAAAAGCAGTGTTACGTCTGTGCTCGCAAAACACTGCAAGTGATTTTCACATTGATTCCCCCGTAGGTCTAGTTCTCAGGCACAAAACTTAGGTGGTAAGATGAAGGAATGTGTTCCATATTTGAGGCAGAGGAGGTCCTCCCAGAGCAAGAAAGCCTGGACCCCATTACCACCCTCCAGAGCCCTAATTCCTGTGGAGAGAAGATGGTCTCACTCCCTGAGGGAAGGGAGCCTCCTGACCTTCAGACCTGTCTCAAGGCACATTGCAACCAATCCACCACCCTTCTTACCTTATCCCAAGCCAGTCCCTAATGAGCCAGTTTTTAAAAACAGCAAATATGGTTTGGAACAAAGTTTTGACACTAACTTGGTATCCTGTGCTCATATAAAGTTTCTATGAATATTCCACCAGCTTTTCAACTCTGAAGAAAACTTTCCACTCTGAGACTACATTTAACATTCAGGTCATTTCAACTTCAGTTGCTCCCACCCTGACAGTGATCTTTGAAACTGATATGGCCCTGAAAGAAGCCAGAATGACTTTTTTTAAATATTAATAATAATGGGCTAGCTTCCCAGTCTTTGTAATTTTATGGAAGAACCTCTGTGAGAAAGCACTCTGGGAATTGAATTGAGTGTTATGCCCACGCTAGCTTTTCCATGGAAAAGTCTGCTTTAAAATGCATGGTTATTTTGCAGGAGAATCTCTCTGAAGGGGAAGACGGTGAGAATCTAGCCTAGCATTTTGCACTTGTCACCTTTTTCCCCAGGAGCTTTACAACCAGATGCCCAACTCCCGAGGCTTCCTTAAATATCCGGACAACTGCAAGATGTGAGATAGGAAGCACAAAGTCTTGTTAAGAGCACCAGCCTGGCATCTCAGTAGCACATCAGTTCTGCCATTCTTCTTTCAGATGCTACTTTTTCAGCACAAGGTTTTTAGGAAAAGTAGGCAGTCTCTGAGATATCAACTTCCTCACCTATAAAGTGATAGTAACTGCTGCTGTTGTTGTTGTTGTTGTTGTTAGCTGCTGTGGAGTCAGACCCAACTCATAGTGACCCCATGCACAACTGAACAATACTCTGCATGGTTCTGCACCACTGCCATGATCAGTTTCAAACAAGACCATTGTGATCCACAGGGCTTTCATTGACTGAATTTCAGAACCAGATCTTCAGACCTTTCTTCCTCATCTGTCTTAGTCTAGAAGCTCTGCTGAAACCTATTCAGCATCATAATAGACAAGCTTCCTGATAGATTGGCAGTAGCTGTGCGTGAAGTGCATTACCCTAGGATCAAATCCAGGTGTCCTGCACAGAAGGTGAGACTTCTACCACTGTCTCCACATCAGATAATGGACACAGAATTCTTTAGCACATTGCCTGGTACATAATACTTAGTAAGCATTCATTAAATCTTCATTATTGTTGTAGCTGCTGCCTCCAGAGTTGTTGTATTGTAGTATGTCTGCATTTCAAATACCCTTTCCTTTATAAAGCTAAAATAAAAATTGAATAGGCGCTATACTTATAGATCCATAAAGAAGATACTGATGACTAAACCAAACACAACCAAGCTTAAATGCTATGTTCTGATTCAAATAGTTAAGAAGCAGTAGCCTAAAATGAAAATAGCTAGCTCTGATTCCTAAATGACAGCTTTAAAAATATTTTCTTATGGAAATGGCATGAAGAACTTTCCATAAGAGAATGATCAAAATATGTAATCTTAAAATCATGACTGTACAACATACTGAATTTTAGAAATTTTTCAATTTTCAAAAATTTCAAATTCTGAATGTCTAAAGTTAATAGCCACTAATCATAGCGATCCCTCCTTGGGTTTCCAAGGAGAGGTCGCTATGAGTCGGGTCCGACTCGACGGCACATAACAACAACAACAACAACTCACATAGGATCCAACTGATACATTTTTTATCTGGAAATACAATCTGAGATAACCCCACTATGTATTCAAGGAACGCCCTTTAGTAAGTTATAATTTAAAACTACTGCTCAAGTTCAAGTTGGCATAAATAGACTATATAAATAAATAGAAACTAAACTGCTCAATAGTCTCTATCTTCTGGTTAGAATTCGATTGCTACTTTAATCTCCAGCAGGGAATTTTAGTCCAATATTGTTGTTGTTGTTATGTGCCGTCGAGTCATACCTGACTCATAGCGACCCCTCCTTGGGTTTCCGAGGCAGTATCACTACGGAAGTAGGATTGCCCAACCTTCCTTCCGAGGAGTGGCTGGTGGGTTTGAACCGCCAGTCGTCTGGTTAGCAGGCAAGTGTCTTAGCCACTATGCTACCAGAGCTCCCACTTTAATCTCCAGCAGGGAATTTTAGTCCAATAAAAAAGTATTTTTTGTTTTGTCTATACATTTCCTCAAACCATGCCAATATACTTCTCTATGGCTCACTTAAAGAGTTAATTAAGCAGCCCCCACTCACTTACTTAAAAGAGGATGTTGATTTTCTTATGAAGATGGAGGAATGGATGTGAGTGCTCATTGTTTTAATGCACTGAGCCCTTAATCACTTCCAGTTCTGATTCATCAGAAAAGTGGTACTCTTGAGGTTTCTTTCTTTCTTTCTTTTTTCTAGTCACTAAATATTGTCTTCCATTTGGGGATATTTATTTCTTGCCAGAAAATGATACTGTGTTTTTTCCCCTAATGATGAAGGATGAAAGATGGGGAGAATTCCATTTGGTGATTATTGGACCACGAAAAAGCAAACTGATTCAGAAAACAAATCCCCAAAAGAAAAAAAAAAAAAAAATTATTATGTGAAATGGAAGCATGGAATTCTTGGCCAATATTCAATTGGAGCCAGGTTTGGTAATTTAGTAACATGCTTGTTTTATTAACAATTGGGGAGAGGAGTAAGAAAAGGTAAAGCACTGGAGCTTCAACCCTGGGCCAAAACTTCTCTCACCTCTTCCACTACTTTAAGGGTGCTTAAAGACACAAGTACCTAAGAGCCTTGCAAAGGGTCATCAAATCTACACATGCCAAGAGCTCATCTTTCCTCACATAAGACAGAGGCTACTGACAAAGCCTAAAGCTCAATGGCAATGAAAATAATTTCCAAAACCCATCTCTGAACACAACTCCCAGAGGCCTGGAGCATCACACTCAAATCAGAGCAGAGAGGTGCATTTGTGAAGTGACATCAGCCAAGTAAGATGATTCTGCCAAAACATTCCAATTCACTGGGTAATTGCTCTGCCTTGGGTAACTGTGACACCTCAGTTTGGTCTGGTCCTTCTGGCTTCCCTCTGCTGGTTGCTGAGTAGAGTTTTGCAGGAGAATTATCCTTGCCTTTGGAAATCCTGCCCATACCTGTGTGCGTTAACAGGGTACACTGGAGTGGTATATGTACTAAAGGAGTTTGTAGTACATGCTACAGTGATATGCAGCCCCTTTCTGAGACCTGAAGGTTACAGAGTGTGTTGTTTTGAATTCTTGGTTCTCTTCTCAAGTTTAAAGGAGGAGAGAAAATGTCACAGGTAGAATACCAAAAGCAAAAAAAAAAACAGAAAGGGAAAAAGGGAGGTCTAGTCCAAATGTAATCCCCAGTACATTTCTCAATTACTGCTTTTCTCCCATAGATCATTTTAATTACTGGCTTATGCAATGTGTAGAGAAAAACAAACATGATTGCTGAAAATCTTACCTAATTGGATGGCCTCCATTGTGGTCTGAAGAGAATTATAATGTGGGTCATACAAGCATGTATTTGCAAATAAAAATGTGGCAATAGTCATGGCAGTAAGAACAATGATGGTGGTGATGATGGCAGTAACAGTGGTGGTAGTGATGGTGGTGGTGGTGGTGGTAGTGGTGATTACACCAAAATTAAAAAAAAAAAATCAGTTAAAGATTTCACTTCTATGAATGGAGACTTAAAGTGGCTTAGTGTCTATGGCATTTGACTGCTAACCAGAAGGATGGCGGTTCAAGCCCACCAGCCATTCCTCGGAAGGAAGACTGGGCCTCGGAAACTTAAGGAGGGGTCACTAGGAGTCAGAATCAATTTGATGGCAGTGAGTTTGGTTATTTTGGTTTAAGAAATCTATGCTATTTTCACTGAGTCTTAACGTTCTTATCCATTCAATGTTAATTAATCTGATCACAAAGATGTTGTTATTTGATTGAGACTTGAAAAGCAATATTAAAAAAAAAAAGTAATAGAATTAAAGCAATTACCTAAGGTATGTATCTCTCTCCATAGATAAAGTTTTATTTTTCATTGTTTCCATCTTAATTATGTCACTGAAAGCCTTTCAAAGAATCAATCATCCTTGAAGATGTGGTATCATAAGATTGCAAGGATGCAGGAGTTTTAATTGATGGGCACTTGGGAGCTCTGGTGGCATAGCACCTAAGGCACTTGACTGCTAACCAGAAGGCTGGCAGTTCAAACCCACCAGCCACTCCTTGGAAGGAAGATGGGGCAATCTATTTCTGTAGTGATACTGCCTCGGAAACCCAAGGAGGGGTCGCTATGAGTTGGGTCCGACTCGACAGCACATAACAACAACAACAACTGTGGGCATAAAAGGAGCCGTGGTAGTGCAAATGGTATGCACTGAAATATTAGTTTAAAAGTTGGCAGTTGGAACCCAGCCCATGGTACCAGGGAAGAAAACTCTTGGCGATTTGCTTCCATTAATTAATTTGCTTCCATTACATGTAAGAAACCCATTTGAGGCAGTTCTACTCCATAGCACATGAGGTTGCCATGAATCAGAATCTACTTACCTGCAGCTAACAATAACAACAATCCCTTTGTAGTTAGGCACAGACTTGCTTTGGCTAATGAAATGTAAGCAGAAGTGGCATGTGTCACTTCTGGGAAGAAGCATTAAAGCCAGGGTGAGATCCAGCATAATTACTTGTCTCTGCTTTGGTGAACGTGGAATCACAGATTGAGATGGAGTCTCCATCACCCTAAGTCTCTAAGTGTCTACAATTGGCAAACTCCCCTTCTGATCAATAGTGTACATGCAATGGGAACAACAAACTCTCCTTGTATCAAGCCATAAGGAGCTCTGGTGGCACAGTGGATAAGGTTGCTAATCAGAAGGCCAGAGGTTCAGACCCATCAGCTGTTCTGTGGAAGGAAGAAGGGGCAATCTACTTCTGTAAAGATTTACAGCTTCAGAAACCCAGTGGAGGTTGCTATGAGTCAAAATTGACTTGCTGGCAGTGAGTTTGGTTTTTGGTTTGTGTATCAAGCCATGAGATTTTGATGATTAAATTTTACCACAAATAACTAATGGTGGCACAAACAGTTCACACTTAACTACTAACCTAAATGTTGGTGGTTCAAACCCAAACAGCAGCACCACAGCAGAGAAGCCTGGCAATCTTCTTCCACAAGGATTACAGCCAGGAAACCCCTATGGAGCAATCCTACTCTGTAGCTCAGGGGTTCTCCATGAGTCAGAAATGACCAGCAATGGGTATCCTAGCAGATATAGATAGGAAATGGCAAAAACAAGGGAGCTGAAAATCACTGACAGTCACTTCTGAAAGAAGGAGGCTGTGTTTCTTCCTGAGTAAACCAAACGCTCAAGACCTTATGTTATCAAATCACTACTCTGAGGCATTTAATCATTCCTCAGGGAGGGTCTATTCTAGACAAAAGGTATACCATGACCAAGAAGCCATTGAAACTCATTCTTGTCCATATACGGGATCACTTGGAATTCTCTTTTGGATGAATTCTAATTCTAACAATAAACCACCTACTTACTACTATCCAGGCAGACACGTACAGATTCCTTACCAATGTCAAAACTATTCATTTAGAGACTGCACAGATCAAGGCATATGCCTCCTTAAGGAACTCCACTTTTAAGGGAATCAAATCTCGCAAAAGTTAGTTCATGTCCATATTCAAAGTGCGGAGGCAAAGTGAAAAGCCCATCTGTGTCCTCCCTAACCCCCTCCCACAAACTCTACCACCACCCAGAGCTGTAGCTGTGCATGAAAAATCTAACACGTGCAAAGCACAGAGGGTCTTTGAAAATTTGGCCTAGTCAAAATTTGCAGTCTTGCAGAGTCTTGCCAACAATAACAAAGAGGAAAGAAAAGGAAAGGTTTTCTTTTCTCTGAACTGGGGAATGAAAAATAAAACTTCTCTTTTCTACAGGCCTGAATGGCTCCAATTCTCCACACTCCGGACAACCTCTCATTAGCCATTACCTTCGTAATATCCAAATGGCTTCTTAGTGGCCATGTCTTTCTTCCCAAATTAATCACATGGTAGCAGTGGCCTATGGAGATGCTTTGGTTTCCTACTAAGGGACCTGGGCCCTAACTCAGTTATTGGGGTCACTGGGAAGAAAAAATGAAATGGAGGATATAAATGTGCTTTGAGTCATTAAAAGTGTTGTATTAATGACATTGTTGCTACCATATTTAGTATCCACTATACCTACTGTGTTTACATGTCCCGTTTTAAGTTTTCTGATGTCTCTATCTAGTTAAGGGCAAAGGAGATTAACACTTGTTGAAAATGCTCCAAATGCAAAATTTTTGCAAAAACACTGAGTTGGGTATTATTATCTCAATCTTTGAGGAAATGGAGGCACAGAGAATTTATTGATTTACCCAGGATGACAGAAGGTGTGGTTAGTAGAGAGCCCAGGACAGAATTTCTGTCTGTCCAATGACACATACACACACACGTACCAGTGATACCTCCTATCTGAGCAGTATTCCCTGCAACTAGTCAAGTCTCTTCCAAAAAGGAAAGGTTTGGAGCTGCCATCTATTCAGTTGCTAAGAAGAATGTACTAAGCAAACCAAAAACCAAACTCATTGCCATCGAGTCTATTCGACTCATAGCAATCCTTCCTCGGGTTTCTGAGGCAACATCTCTGCAGAAGTAGATTGCTCAATCTTCCTTCTGAGGAGTGGCTGGTGGGTTTGAACCACCAGACTTCTTGGTTAGCATGTAAATGCCTTAGGCACTACGTCACCAGAGCTCCCGTGTACTAAGCAGTGCATGTTAAGTCTGCTAGGCAGAACTCTCAACCTAGAGTTTCTCAGATCTGGGTAAAGCCTACCTGACAAAGAAAGGACAAACAAGGAAGAAAAGACAAGGCCTGTGCCCATTAGGAAGAGAGGGCAAGACTGAGCAGCTGTGGAAAACCAATTAGGGAGGCAAGTCCACTTAGAAATGTGATGAAAACCGTATGGAAAGTTAGTTGTACATAAACATATATTGGTTTGAAATTTCCAATAGCTTGGCAAATCTCTACAGGAAGCACATAACACATTCTCTATCCAAAAAAGAACAAAGAGAACAGGGAAGGACAATGATACTGTGAATAAAGGATAATAGATAAATAATGAAGGAATTTTGAGAGGGAAACTGGATGGTGGGCAGGGAAGAAATTCCAGCAATATCACTGCAGAAGAAAGGAGCCAGAGAACAAAGGAAAGAAAAAAACATAGAAATAGGAGATTGATTTTAAACATTAAGAGGGAGAAAAGACCAAAGGGGGAGAAAATCCTAGAAGCAAAAAAGAAAAAGAAAAAAATAATAAAACAGAGGGGCTTACAATGGTCAAAAATATTTCCACAAAAAGTAAGGACCTACTATCCCCTTGGGAGCTCTGGTAGCGTAATGCCTAAGGCATTTGACTATTAATCAGAAGGCTGGCGGTTCCAACCCACCAGCCACTCCTCGGAAGGAAGGTTGGGCAATCTACTTCGGTAGTGATACTGCCTCAGAAACCCGAGGAGGAGTCGCTAAGAGTTGGGTCCGACTCGATGGCACATAACAACAACAACACCACTATCCCCTTAGTAGCCAAGTAGAACTAGGCATCTAGATGCACCAGAAAAATCACAAAGGGCCAATTAATCTGACTTACATTCAGAATGCTAGTAAATACATTAGCTACTCAGAAAGGCAATACCAAAATAAGAGAAAGAAAAGCCTTTTAATATTCAAAATATATGCAAGTTTCTAAAAAAAAAAATCATGGTTGGAAATCTCCAAGGTTTTATTTACATCTTCTCCCATTTATTTTCCTACTTTACATACCCAAAAGTAACACATTCATCTCAAATAATTACAGAAGATCTTCAAAACCCATCTCTTTACTCCTTTGCAATGGTATCACCAGAAATTCCTCTTTTCAATAAGACTATATTCCTTTATGGCATTCTTTGATTTTGATCTATCTATTTGAATCATCCAATTCATTTTTTTAAATTTAGCCCTACTTAATTCGTTTACTGAGTTATAACTGGTTTGCCAACTTAACTAGAATTTATAACTGAATGTTTCACTCATTTCAGTCAAAATGGTCCAGCCATTTGAGCATATAGCTACATGATGTGCTTTCCTCGGTATTAATTAATTTGCACTGCTGCCTCACACAAGAGTATTGGCAAATGGCTTTTTTTTTTTTTAAAGATCTGGCTCTACAATATGAACATTTACTATTGCACTTACAGTCCCATAAATTTACCAAGTTGGAGGGATAATTTAGTAGCCTATGTTTCTTTTTAAATGTATTTTGCAATATTTTCTATGGAAAATTATACATTTAAAAAGAACATTTCTTGGTCTCCTGCAGCAATTCTATCAGATAGGTCCTCCTGGTTGATAATATGAAGAAAAGAAAAAAATTTAGGACTTTAGTATTTTTAGAACAACTTATACAAAGGAAAATATTCTCATATTTAAAACAATAACATTTTCCAGCCCAGAATATGAACATATAGTTTACTGGAGCTGTCCTGGGCAATTCTTTTGACATCATAGTCATATTTTCTAAATAATGTCTATTTAAAAAAAAAACGTATTTCTGGTTTTGGGGCTTCCAGTAAAGAGGCACAAAGTGGAAGAACATTTGGGTTTTCTTTGTTTTTGTTTTTTTGTTTTTTCACTCAGGTACCTTTTTCATATGTACCTAGCAATACTGCTCTGGGGTTAGCATAATTAATTAATTAATGGTATAAATACAAAAGTTCAAGCAACATAAGAAAATGTTCTCTGAGTAGCTCCAGATTAGAAATCTGAGAGTGATATGCTCTCACTCCTCAGCTACGTAAATGTGGAACCTCTCAGAGACGGAGTTTCATCCCCTAGTTCTGAATAATAAAATAAAAAGGAAAAAAAATAGCATGATAAAACAAATTATCAAAATAATGTGTGTTAGGGAGTTCTGGTTGTGTAATGACTAAGACATTTGACTGCTAACCAGAAGGCTGGTGGATCAAACCCACCAGCCACTCCTTGGAAGGAAGATTGGAAAATCTACTTCCATAGTGACACCACCTCAGAGACCCAAGGAGGGGTCGTTATACAACGGGAATACCAGGGCTTTAGGGAAGGGAGTTGGAAAGGTCTGACTAAGGTGCATCCCTAAAGAGTGTGGCAGGGATATTTTGTGGTTTCTCTGTCACCCTACTGCAGAGGCTGTATTCTGACCTTCTGCTGCACTACAACACTGGATCACTGTGAAAGTAACAGTCCTTTGGACTTGTAATGCAGTTTTTTCTAAGGAGCTTTTGATATGCTTAGTTCTTCTCCCAAAATTCTTATGATAGCCTAAGGCACTTGACTGCTAACCAGGAGGCTGGTGGTTCAAACCCACCAGCCACTCCTGGGAAGGAAGATGGGGCAATCTACTTCCTAGTGATACTGCCTCGGAAACCCAAGAAGGGGTCACTACGAGTTGGGTCTGACTCGAGGGCACATAACAACAACAACAATAACATGCACATGAATGAAGAAATACATTGTTAGTTGAAGGGATTATAGTTAAACTTAACCAGTTTATTTTATGGATGGCATGCTACTCAACTTTATGGCGGTTGCTTTGCAAATGATATGCTCAGAGTTTTCCATGAGCATATTCCTAGGCAGAAGCTCAAGTGTGGTTTACCAAACTACATGTGCGTGCACAGGGCACACAGTGTTTACTAAAGGGAGGGAGGAACCTCACTCAAGCGGCTGTGGGGAGCATCAAAGGGAGCAAACAGCACACCACTCTAAGGCCCTTACTTGACAGTCTCAGTCATTTCAGATTGCTTCCAATGGAGACAAAATGGCATCAAAAGTAGACACTCTTTTATCTCCCTTCCTCCCAAAAATGAAAACACATCATTAGTCAAATTTACTCTGAACTTCCGCCTCCACAGGTTGACTTGTATGCAAGTTGAGTCAACATTTTTTTTTTTCTCATCAAGGTAAATATTGTAAAAAGCAGATCAGTGACTTAACTGCATAAGAAAAATTCAGTGCAGGATGTATTTTTAGATTTGACAATGCTTTGGAGCATCTAGCTTAAAGTTCTTTAAAGAAAGAAAAACATTTTTTATACTTTGTTGCCTTCCTTGTTGAAAAGTGGTCTGTGATATTTCAATCCTTAACCATGTTTCTTTGTTATTTCAACAGGTCCTGAAAAATTCTGTCATTAGCAATATGAATTGGCAATCAATCAGTCAATCAGCCCCAATATTCTCAGGTTTCCAAGTGTCACCGATCAGATTGACACAATGTACCCTAAGTCAGACTTCATATGAATCATAATTACACACCTCTCAGCTCTCCAGGACCCTTTCAAACCATCTTCCCCCAAAAAACAGTCTTCCTGCAAGTTTGAACTTAAGAAAAGTTATTTCCTCTTGTTATGATGGAAGAGTTTTAATAGTTCTGTAATATAAATAAATAGTTCTATAATATAACATAAATAATTTATAATGTTGTTGTTGTTGTTATTATGTGCCGTCAAGTCGGCCCCGACTCATAGCGACCCCTCCTTGGGTTTCCGAGGCAGTATCACTACGGAAGTAGGATTGCCCAACCTTCCTTCCGAGGAGTGGCTGGTGGGTTGAACCGCCAGCCGTCTGGTTAGCATGGTTAGCAGGCAAGTGTCTTAGCCACTATGCTACCAGAGCTCCCATAATTTATAATATAAATATGATATCTATAATATAAATAAATTTTTCTGGTGGAAGACAGAAGGAAAGAAAGATGATGGGGGTGCCTGCCTCAGAGGTTGGAATCTGACTCACAGCGTGCATGTGGAGTTAACGCACATGCATAGCTGCCATACTGACATGCTAGATGTGAAGGGCTACCAAAAAGTAATCAGAGAGAATCCATGCAATTAATACTTCTCTAATGAAGAATCTCTGAACAATAGCCCCAACCTGCTTTGGAGGTTGGGTCTATATAACACCATAGTAACTGACTGTAAAGTGAAAATTTGTGACACCCTTCTAGATATTAGAACTAAACCAACCAAAAATCCAACCAAACCCACTGTCATCAAGGCAATTCCAACTCAAAGCAACCCTACTGGACAAAAGTAGAACTGGCCCATAGGGTTTCCAAGGCTGTAAATTTTTACAGAAGCAGACTGCATCATCTTTCTCCCACAGAGTGGCTGGTGGGTTTAAACCACCAACTTTTTGGTTAGCAGCCAAATGCACTAACCACTACACCACCAGAGCACCTATGTTGGAACTAAACCATGTTGAATATATAAAAATTAGAAATATCTCCTAATCTGAGTGCTCACTACAACAATATTCTACTTGGTCAAGGTAGGTCTTTCCTAGCTCACCATGTCCAAAAGCTGTGAAGGTGTTACGATCCCAGTAGCACATGAGGAGAGTCCCTGGCCACATCTGTTATTCAACTCTTCACTTGCCCACTCTAAGAAACAAACTCTCTCTAACCCCTGGGGTTGAAATATCAGGCTGAACCTTGTGGAATTCATCATAAGCCTGGTGTCTGTACTCAGAAGTAGAGCCCTCTGAATTCAAAACAGTACTGTTTCCTGGCTAAGAACTGCAGGTCCAAATTCTTTAGGCTCAAAACTGATGGGAAAACAGATTTTGAACATTCTTCTAATCTAGGAATCATTCAAACTGACAACAGATAAGAAATTGACAATGAGATACTAAATCCTTAATTTACATAACTGTGGTCTTTATTTTTTTTTCTTCTTCCACATAGTAAAGAACAGTGTGTTCTTAACCTTGATTTTCTCACTTCTCTCAGTTAAAGCACAGCACATAACATTAATTAAAGTGTGTGAGCTGGAGGGCAGAAGTTATATTTCATATGTTGTACCACATGGCATTCTAGAAAAATTGTACAAGTTTTAGCTGTGCTTTTTTTTTCCCAAAAAAAATTGCTATGTATGCAATCCTACACACAACTCAGCATAACCTCACCTATAGACCACACAAGACCTCAACAGTAACAACTAAAAATGAATGCAGTCGATAGAACAAATACTGAAGGCATTGTAGCTTACGTATGCAAGTAGATAGAAGAATGTTTCTGACAAAACACAGAAATGTTGGTGGTGGAAAGGGCATCTGAAACTATCTAGTGCAACCCTTTTATTTTTATAGGTGAGGTTGACAGTAAGGAAGTGGCTTACCTACTTAAGGTTAAGCAACTAGTAGGGGGTAACCCCAGGTCTTTCTTACAAACCCAAATCTTTCCACTGTTCCAGGGTCATGAACCTCTTTGAGATACTGATATAAGTTCAGCCTTTTCTAGGAAAAAACAAAATTATATGCATATACTACACACACAAATGTCAGCATGTAAACTTGGGACATACACAGGGCCACTCAAGCTCACGTCTACATGCTTCCTGGGTCCATGATCCCCAAGTTAAAAATTCTTGCACTTCAAGAAATAGCTTTTTCTGAGAATAAGCATGAAATGCTACTTTTAACCTCATTCAAAACATTACTTCCAGAATATAAACTAGATTTAATGATACAATCTATGAAATTCAGGGGAAAAGCAGTTCCAGCTACTCAGATGATTTAATCCCTAATCAATATTTCCATATTTTTAACATGTGTAAAATAAAAAATAAAAAAAATGTGCAAGAGAAATTTAAACCTACATATATTTTACTACCAATTTCACATATGGACATGGAATAACTTTTCTCCTAATATGGAGATGGCTCAGCAGTATTTAAATGATTCCTTATTCCCAGTCTTATAAATATGCACCAGATGTATCTTTTGTAAATGTTATGTTTTTCAACTTCTCAGCATTTGCAAGTAGCTGAAAGCTATGTCAAGCACGCTTTAATGGGGCATAAAAGTGTATTGTATTCAAAGAGATGGCACAGTTCTGTAATAGGTGAAAATACAAATGGTGTCAATGGATACATTTTCATTTTATTGATTTACAATGCATAATACAATGCCCTGTATTCTTCTTCACTTGCAAGTCCTATATCAATTGAAATATTACTAGATATAAAAAAAAATATGCTTACATTAATGGAGTCTTTATTTGACAGAAAATTCAAAACACAGACTTTTGTGGCTAGAAGGCAACTTAGAGATCAACTAACCCTATACCATGATTTTACAAATGAGAAAACTGATACAAAAAGGGTTAAGTGAAGCAACCAAGTCACACTAAGCTAGTTGTAGCAGAGGCTTCATGAATTCATATGCCCCTAAATTTAAAGGACTTTACTGAGCACTTTATATTATCAGCCTATTGACCACCTAAACAAAATACAGAAGCAATAAAACATACATCATTTATTGATTTCCTGAGAAGTAGCAGAACGTGATCTATATTTCACAAACTGTCAAATTATCCTATGTGAAGTAAGTATGGGGAGCAAAATACCAATTGTTACCATTAAAAATTGTCAAAGAATATCATAATTCCCTTTCTTTTATATAAAATCCTAATGGACTCAAGATTGGCTTTTTTATTATGAATACAAAAGATCTTGTAGTAAATTCCTCTGAGAACATTTTTCTTTGAGGTTAAATATATCAAAGATGTTTAGAAAATATTTCCAAGCCATACTTAAATAATAGTTCATCCTAAAAAACAGTGTCTTTTTAAGTAAAACTTAACATACATTGATGACTAGCTGTAAAACTTGCTGTTGCTATGACAAAAACGAAATTCTACTTCCCGTAATTTTACGTGACTTTCTAAAATCTCTATAAACAGAGTAAAGTACATGAAGGTACATATGCATCTATGCTAACTTAGTGGCTTTCCACCTTAGTTTCTTTCCATGATGCTTTTTTTGTAAATTGTCTCAAATTCCTGTTCGGAATGAAGAAGAGTATTAATTACTTGATTCATTAACTAACTGGTGAAAGTCATTTTCTGAAAACTAAGCCATCTTTTCACTTTGACCTTTACAAATAATATGTAGCCTTTGGGAGTCAATGCCAGCAATGATTATTTCATTTACAGTGAAATGATTATTGAAGTTTTTTCAAACTTTAAATCACTTTTGCCATGAGTGGAGTACCTGTGTTTCTTAAAAGGTCCATAGCTGACTATAGTTTTCCTTAGACCCAAAATGAAACCACATATTTTTCCCCCAGCCAGGATCCAACATTTACACAAATGCATACTACTCTCTCTGCTACCTGGTAAAGGTACAGAAAAGCAATCGCCAGACTCAAACTCCCTTGTGGGGCAAAGCCCAGTTCTGAATCTAACTGCTGCTTTACACTGAGCAGGCCTGAAACAGCTTCATTGTTTCCTCAATGATTTTGAGGTCAATGAGGATGTTTAGGTCATCATGGCCTTGCCTGTGCTTTGTGAGGCATCCATGTAGTACCTGCTAAGGTGGGAGCTCTGTGGTGCAGTGCCTAAGGCATTTGACTGCTAACCAGAAGTGAACTACCAGCCACTCCTCAGAAGGAAAATTGGGCAATCTACTTCCATAGTGACACTGCCTCGGGCTCTGTGAGTCAGATCCAATTCGACAGCAATCAGTTTGGCTTTGGTTTTTAAGATAAGACTGTAGTCCTGGGGTGGCAAAGATGATTCACTCCCAGCTACTAACTGAAAGGTTGGCAATTTGAATCCAACCACTGGCACGATGGAAGAAAGGCCTGGCAATCAGTTCTACGCTGAAGCACATGGGATTGCCATGAAGTGGAATCAGTGGCAATGGGTTGGATTTCTGGAAGTTTTTTGTTTGTTTAGTTGGTTGGTTGGTTTTGTTTTTAAGGTGTTAAGTGAGCTGAACACAATAGGAACAGAACAAGCCAAACCAGCCCCCTGGGCTCTTCTGTCATGTGACTCAGTGCCTCAGCCCTGACTGGGTGTCCTTCATAGCTTATTGTTGTTGTTGTTGTTATGTGCTATAGAGTTAGACCCGACTCATAGCGACCCCTCCTTGGGTTTCCAAGATGGTATCACTATGGACGTAGATTGCCCAACCTTCCTCCCGAGGAGTGACTGGTGGGTTTGAACCACCAGCCTTCTGGTTAGCAGTCAAGGCCTTAGGCACTATGCTACCAGAGCTCTTCTTCACAGCTTAGAAGCAGGAATAATCTTCTGAGTCAATAATAGGCATGTTTGGGAACATTGCATCTCACCAATAGTCTATTTTCCTCCTTAAGGTGTTCATATACAAAGAAACAGACACATTACTGAATGCATATTTAGTTCCAGAGAGTTTGTGTATATCCACACACGCACTTCCTGAGACCTTTGTCATAACTTGCTATGCTTAAGTGTAAATAAACCATCTAAACTAAACTGTAATAATCACTTCAGGTTAATCTGTCAAGCCTTATTCTATTCTCAGTATCATGTAGATATGGTAAACACTATTAATGGTGGTCCTTAGCTCTAGTGGCATATTGCCTAAGGCATTTGACTGCTAACCAGAAGGCTGACATTTCAAACCCACCAGCCACTTCTTGGAAGGAAGATTGGGCAATCTACTTTCATAGTAATACCTTGGAAATCCAAGAAGGGGTCACTATGAATCCAATCGACTCAATGGCAGTGA
Source organism: Orycteropus afer afer (assembly GCF_000298275.1). Classification (NCBI taxonomy): domain Eukaryota; kingdom Metazoa; phylum Chordata; class Mammalia; order Tubulidentata; family Orycteropodidae; genus Orycteropus; species Orycteropus afer. Next base: position 19,216,334 of record NW_006921604.1, read on the forward strand.
GTTCGGCTTTTTTGGTTTAGGAGTCTGTACCATCCTTGTTTCAATAAGAAACTGGAGAGTGGTCTTGCACTCTCCAAAGTCACAGAAGAGCCTGCAAGCTGGCACATAGGTGCCCCTCAAGGGAAAAATCTCATCAAACTTAAAATGATGATAAAGAGGTTTAGGGAGGGGGGTAAGTCCATATGTAATACTCTCATTTCTCAAAAATAACAATTTCTCTAAAATGAAAAAGGAAAGTGGGTTAGCTTTGCATTCCAAATGTATTCTCCATAAGAACATTGTCTATGCTAAAAACGATAGCCAACAACAGTAGTTGCCAAAGAAGTTGTTTCTTTGCAACGTTACCCCACCCCCACTCCACTCCTGCTTCTCTCAGAGTTTCTCCAAGGCCTTGGGAGACCAACTCAAATGCTTTCTAAAATTCTGCTGTACAGAACCATAACATCTTTAAAGGACAAGACTGGGCACAAAAAAATTAAAAAAAATAAATATGTACTATATTCAATGCTTAATGCACCTAACCTTTAGAAAAACATAAGGAACTTGTTTGTATGTTTTTTCCCTCTCTACAAAACCAATTCACCTGTTACCCAGTGCCACTGAATTTACTAAGAGCATTGACAACAAGTTAAAATCAGCTCATTGATGGCAACCAAAGCCTGTCTTGCACTGACTTCTGAAACCAGAGTGCAGAAAAAGTGTGTCCCCAAGGGCCTATGCTGAATTTTCTACGAGAGTTTGGAACTTTCTTTAACTTTTACTGTAGCGGCCCATACCCACACACACACACACAGTGTTGGAGTTGGGCCTTATGGGTTAGTCATGTTTCACAGAAAATAGTGATCTCTGTGTGGCCTGAGGAAGAAAGAAAAGATATGGTTACATTCCTGTTGTTGGAAGTGTTGCTTGTGCTGATGCAACTTGTTTTTTGTTCTCTATTGATTTTACTTCAAGGCCACCTCATCACACTGAGCTTAGAACCTCACAAATGAGACCTCCGCTTCCAGCCAACACTTGTGTATTGCTTGTGTATTCAATTCACAAAAGACAGATTATGAAACAGCATTATTTTCAAGATACTTTTAGATCTACAGTAAAAGACTTTTAAAAATCTCATCAAAATTCTTTTTAATGTCTTGATTTTCTCTTTCTTTACGGATCCTGTGTCTTGGGCTAAGGATGGTTAATAGCAGTCAGCCCTGATTGGTCAACATCTGTTTCTTTATAGGAACCTTACTTGCCAAGTAGCTGGACAGCAACACCCATTTGGTATTCATGGGAAGTACTTGTCGAACAATAATGACAATAATTGCCTCTGATTCTTGTGTTTACAACACTGCCAAAGTATCATTAGGGCCTTATTTATAGATAATAATGCTTATTAATCACAAGTATTTGAATTTTGGAATGTATTAGATTAATATTCTTTTGTACCTCAGTTCTGTACTAATGCTGTGAAAGACATTTACTGAATGCAACTCATTGGGAATGCTTATTTTGAGCTGCAAAATAATGTGTGTAATTTGCAGGTGAAAGATAAAGAAATTACACGACTACCTCTCAACAGCCTCCACCGTGATCAATGGCCAACATGGAGAATTAGGCCCTAGCTCTAAAATGAGAAAGGAAAGAAAGTAAAATAAATATTTCTAGAGGTACTATTATTTTTAATCTTTTAAATTCTTAAGACAGGAAAACTTCCTGAAGATAAGTCCATTATTTTGTTTTGCCTTAAATCTTTACTGACAAGGGTCTAGGGTGAGGAACAGCGATTCTGTAACAATTTCACATTTTTTAAGTTTTTGAAGGCTTGTGGGAAAAAAGCACAGTATAAAGATGACTGAGCATTATAAATAACAATAGTACCATCTAAGGTCTAAATGCCCAGTTATTAAACATCGTTTTTTCATTTATTCATGAATATCTTTCAATATGTGTAATTTCTGTACAAGCAAACATTAAAGCTACTAAGTTTCCCTATTTTATGTGCATGTAGAAATATAAATCATTAAAATTTTCAAGAATATCACCTTTTTGTAAGGTTAATCCAGTCACATTGTTTCTGTTAAAGTAGTAAAACAACCTTGTAAACAAATGTAAACTACTATTACCCCAGAGTTTTTGCTCAGTCATTCTCCTGAAATTATAGCAAAATGAAGTCAGCAATATTTTATCTAGAACAAATTTTTATTTGTTCTAAAAGTATTTATGCTTTATATGTTAGAATAATACTTCAACTTAATTAATTAAATGAATGCAAAATGTAGTGACATGATTTTCCAGGAAATTTTGCCAAAGAAAAGCTTATTGTAGAATGATATTTAAAAATAATATTTGTAAGAAAGCATCTTTTTAAAAGTGTCTATAATAAATGTTTCCTAATGTTCTTTAGACCAAACCCAAATCATCTTCAATCTTATTCTACTCTATCAAAGACTTTTTTTAAATGGTCTACATTTCTAATTATCACTGACAGTACATAACATTATTCTCTGTTATTCTCTCCATTATTGCTCCTCACAGAAAGTAAAAGGACTGCACCTTTCAATTCACTGACTTACACTGAGAAAATTGTCCTCCCTAAAATCTGCTTGAAGGTTTATTCAGCAAATGTTTCCAAGTCAGAACATACAAGGAGATTAAAATCTTAATTCATTAAATGTATAATATTAATATTTCAATACATTGCTAAATCCAAATAACTTTCATGTTGACAGTTAAACTACTTAATAATAATTTATTTTATAATATTCCTGTGTGTGTCTCCTCTCATGGGGCAAAGAAAGGTGAACAATTACCTGATCATTTCAATCAGTGCACTCAGCAAAACTTGGCAAATCAGGCCCCTCAACTCCTTTTACTTAAACCTGGGGTAAATAACTCCTATAAAGGCCTCAACTCTCTACTACGCTTTATACATGTACGTGTGTATATGTACATTCGGCTGTGTATTCTTCTCTGTTAACACTGGTAGAGTAAGTTATTAAGTACAGTTGTTATATAATTAATCAGTATCTTACTAATTTAATAATTAAATTATTAAGCCCATCTAGACAGTCCAAATTTTACTTTTTTTTAATAGCGAGAAAGAAGAGAGGACAGCAATGTTTGAATTACTACTTAATTCAATTCTCCAATTTATTTTTTCCTTTAGTAGGTATCACCTGGTTCTCTCTTTAAAAGATGCTGGTAGTCAAATGAGAAAAGAAAATAAATGTTTTGAGGGTGCACACATGTTCTCAGTGTACTTGATATGTGTCACTAATAATGTGTAAGCACTGAGGCTGAAGACCTTAAATCTCCCAGCGCCTCTCTGAACCTTACAACATAGCCTCACCTACCTGCTCATGGATAGATGGAAGGAAGGAAGGAAAGAGAGAGGGGGGAAATGATTAGTTTATGAAGTTGGAGCTTAAATTTGAGGGTATTGAAACGATAATTCACTATGAAAAATGGTTTGACAGAAAAATTTGTGCTCCACCAATGTCCTAGCAGTTTTCTAAGAGCCTAATTGGATATGAAACTTGAGATCTGTCAACATGTTAAGTTTCCCTGATTTAATAACCATTTTTCCTTCTTTTCTTTAACTGCCCAATTTTTTAATGAAATTGGATTTGGGATTCCTGCATCCTGAGTTTTGTTTGCTAGATTGTAGATCTGTCTGCTGGTCGGCTACAGAATGGCGAGGTATTTCTTCTGACAAATCTTTCTGCATGTGTAACTTGAGCCTGCAAAAATAGTCCTTTGCCCACTTCATTAATTAAATCAACAGGAAAAAAAAATATTTTATATTTTTGTAGTGAATGGCTCTTCATCCAATTTTTTGCGTAAACACTATGCATTTTTAAATCATTATATAGGGTATGTCTCTTTATATCACACCACCCCATCAGACACCAAACTTCTTAAAATAGAAGCCTAACACTTTTGCATTTGATCTTAAACCCCAACTTAAAATATTTTTACTTCTTTCCATTCAGTAGTCTTTTTCCTTTTTTTTAATTTTTACTTCTGGTGTTGCCATCATTTTAACTTCAAACTTCATAAACGATTAAGAAACAAACCTCAAAATGTAGTTGAGCTAGTTTTCACAAGCTCATCACCGATATTTAGACACGACCAATGAGTCATCAGTCTTTTAAATACACTCTCTAAAATAAATAAGCAATAAATTACATATGGGAATAAACATCATAATAAGCATAACACACTGTTTTACAGTAAAGAAATATATGTTTATGTAAACATAGGAAAGCAAATAAAATATTTCACAATATCAGTAAAAAATAACTCATTACATGAAAGAGCTCCTTCTATCATGGCCTTCCATAAATTTTCAAGACCTTATCATTTGGTTCTTTTATCCAATAGGACAAATATCTTTTAAATTAAAAAATTCAGGTCTAACATTTTTTTTTTTTTTGCATTTGCTCAGCACAAGGGAGCATTTGGACTCTTGCCAATAAATGCCAATGTATTCATTTTAACTGTAAGTCTTATTTTAACCAAAAGTCTTTAAAACCTCAAAGATTCAAAATACCATTTAATAAGAAGCAAATAAGTAGCATGGAATCTCATATTATTCAAATCATTTTAAGTACAAATATATTCTTCAAATTTGATTTTATAATTTCAATTACCACTAGACTACTGAATGTCTTTTAACAACTATAGAAGCCTATAAAATTAACCGCTTAAAAATGTTTTCTTTACAGTAGAATGGAAAATAAAACTAATGCGCTTTTTTACTGCATTGAGAATTTAATTTTTTTCTAAGGCAACAGTTTTCATTTTATAAAGACAAAATATGTCCCTGACATTAATTTTACTAGATAGAATGTTTACAATTTAAATGTGACTTTTACAGTACGCTACCCTTTTTATTTTATGTAAATCAAGTTATTTAACTTCACTGAACTTTTCATTGGAGTGTGCTTAAAATTTTAATATTATGCATATGTTATTTACTGATATCTATGGTGTCACCTAGCACAATGCAGATTTCAAAGCAAATTTTTATTTTTTCAGTAAGAATCCTTTATTAGTTCCTTGTAATATTGCTGAAGGTAAGCCAAGATGTTGATGCTTGAAAATATTTATAAAGATTTAGTCACTCTTCCTCTTATTTTAAGACTGTCTGTTATAAATTGTATTGTTAATCATAGAAGTTTGATATATTACACATAGGCATGTTATATGCAAATGTATTCACTTGGGGGTGTGTATATATTTTGCTATGGTATGTACATAAACATCTACCCTTGTGCATATGTATATTTACATCATGTATACATATGTGTAGTATATTACCAAACTGTACTCTACTTAAAGAGGAGGAGGAGCTTAGAAAGATACAATATTTTAGTTAGTTGTTAAAGCTGTTTTCTGTTAAAGTAATTAGGTGCTGGTTTGTTGCTTGGTTGGTTTGTTTCACAATCCCAAAAGTGGGATGTTCATAGACACAGTTTAGTTATTTGCTGTTCTCCAAAAAGCTGGTTTTATAATAGTATGCTAACATATGTTTTAAATAATAAAAGTGATACCCTTTCCCTTTCCCTTCTTCTGCTCTTAGGAAGGCCTATTGACAAGCAGTTTGATAAATGATTCAAAGAAAAGCTAAACTTTGATGCTAAAAACAAAAGCTTATCTAGTTAAAAGCTAACATTTTGCCATTAACATTGTTTATTAAAATGTAGCTTAGCTTATCTATAAAGTACATTTGCAAAAAAAATTTAGATATAGTTTATACAGATGTAAATCATCTTATTTACAGATGATTTAAATTATATCAGGATACTATATAGTGAGGATCTCTTGAGGTAAACAGAAAGTATGTATAAATGTTACTTAAAGGCTAAATTCTGGATAAGGTGTCTTAAAAAGAATTATAACTAATAGTGAGTGCAGTTAGTATTAATAAATACAAGTAACAAATATATATATACCACAGGTTTCCCCAAAATCATTGAAAATCTTCAGATGTCAAATTAGGACAAAAAGCGGATAACTAAAAGCACTTTAAAAACTTTCTTTTTAGAGTCCTCTGCATCTGATGTTATAAAAAATACAGTTTGATGATGGAGTTCATCTTTTCACTGAAGGAGAGAAGTGTTGAGGTCTTTTCTGAATTCTCTCTGCCCTGTTTTCCCTCTGGGAACTTAGCACATTTGATGCGATCTAGGAAATGAAGGAGTCCCTGGGTAATGTTTTGAAGAAGTAAGAATTTAATTTGTCCCAAGTTTTCTTCTGCTTGTCTGCGTTTCTCTTTTCTACCAAGAGATAATTGACAGTCCCTGTTTTGTATGGAATGATGGAAATCACACACTGCAGGGAAAGGAGAGTCATTACTTAAAAATCAAAAAAGTTGGGGGTGTCTTTTACTTCCCCAAAAAATCTCGTATAACTGGAAAGGAGCCAGTAAGCTAGAAAGAGGTTGGAAAGAGGGTAAACTGGAAAACGGCTCATAACAGGACCAGAACTGGTCAGTTAAAGAGGCATCCCCAAAGTGACTTGTAATTGGTTCCTACATCTTCCTTATCCCGCCAAAAATAAAAAGAAGATCCATGCAGGAATCTTTTAAGACCAAGGCAGACAGAAAGAAAATAAGTAATTTCCACAAAATGTGACGTCCCCGTAAGTGCAAACCAGTCTAATGAACAAGTTGGGTGATGGAAATGCTGTCGGTGACATTTCTCAGCGAACGTTGCCCCTTTCAGCCTTACCCTCGCTCACGTGAGTCACGGTGTCCATGAATATTCCCGGACCACAAGGGGGATCTCTTTGGGAATCGGATGGGAAGAAGGAGGAAAGTGGGAGACGCATGTGTACAGAACCAGAAAAATTAATAATACTAATAAACTTTACGGTTGCAGGTGTAGATCTCAAGACTGAAAAGATTACGCTTGCACCAGAGCATCATGTAAAGTTCCAGTCCTGCCCTGCACGCGCACCTCACTCACACGCACACATGCCCTCACTCACACGTCCACACATACACGCACACGCACACACTCTTCCAAGCCGCTCGATTCGCCAGACCGAAGGGGAAGCAAACCCCTCTGAGGCGCGCTCGGTAGGAGGTGAGGCGGCCAGCCCTGCGCAGCCCTCGGAGTCGCCTCGCTGGCGGAGCTCCGCGGCGGGCGGGTGCGGTGGCGGGCCGGGAACGAGCTGCGCGGCCGCAGTCCCGGCAGGGATGGCGGGGCGTCCCCGAGAGTCCGGCCGGCCTTGAGCAGCCGGGGCGGGTAAGGCGCGGGAGAAGGGGCGGGAACGGAGCCTCTGGCCGGGGGCGGGAGGGGTGACGCCGCTGCCCACCCCCTCCTTCACGGCACCCCGGCTCTCCCTCCTTCCCCTCCGGCTCCGCAGCTCTCACTGCCTCCAGGAGCTCGCATTAGAAAAAGACAACTGAGCGCCTGGAGGAGCCAAGGTTCCAGAGACATGGAGCAGGGGGGCGCGTGTGCGTGCGCGCGCGGGGTGCGTGGACGTAGGGGCGCGGGAGCGCCTGGAAATCCACGCAGCCCGGCCACCGCCGCAGAACCCGCTGCGTCAGCAGGAGGGCCTCGCGGGCAGGTCTCCGTGCACCAGCCTCATAGGGCGGAGCCGCGCCTCGAGGGGGCGCCGGCGAGTTCGCGCCCCCGCGTGGGTCCTACCGCCAGCTTCGGGGAGCGAGGAGGAGGGGCGCGGCGGCGGACCAGCAAAGCAGCTCGGTTCCCTCCTCGCCTCTCAAAGAGGGTCGGGCGGAGCCGGGAAAAGCAATTAGGCTGCCCTGAGGCTGGCGCTCTTCTACAGGCGGGGGGGGGGGGGGGGGGGGGGGTAGTTTTACACTTGTCATTAACGAGGGACCGCAGTGGCGTTGCAGTCCACTTTCTCCAGTCTGTCGAGGCTGAAGGAGGCCTCGGGGATGCAGGGGACAGATTGCCTCTTGGCTGATCGGCTTTGCTTGTTTACATCATTCCTGCGAGGTTAAGGGGGGCTTTCCTCTCCTCGCAGAACCGCGCAGGGCGTCGGAAAGTTTCCTAACACTTCTGGGAAGGAGTACTAGCCGTGCTTCTAGTCTGAGAATGGTCCCAAAGTGCCAGAAGTCTCACCGGCGAGCTACGCCCTCTGCTTCCTCAGAAGTCACCCCAAACGCACGCTACTTCCCGGGCCGAGGGGTCCGAGTCCGCAGAGGAAACGGCTCCGGGAAGGCAGAGGACCCTGGGCTGGGAGGAAGGGACCCAGGGCATCGCTGCCGACGCTGCGCCTGGTCGCCGGGCCCTGCCTGGCAACTTCTGCACCCCCGCGGGGCGTGCCCCCATGCAGCCTCGCTCTCGAAGGAGAGTGGGCGCCATGCTCAAAGAGGTACAAAGTTCGCGTCCTCGCCCAGCACGGAGGCTAGAGTGGCTCAATCCTGGCAAGGGATCCCTGATACACGGACTCTCCAAATAGTCCAGGGGGAGCCCCCAGGGCCAAAAATGCCCTTTGAGTAGAGCTGGTTCAGTGAAACCCCGAATCTGGGGTGTCAACCTCCCTTTCTTACTTTCGAAATTCAGGTGAGCTTGGGGAGCTGATTGCCCCTCCGCGTGACTTGGACCCATCAGCCGAGGCCAGAGGTGTGCGGGTATTTTATTCTTTTAAGACTCACATTTTATAAATGGAAGATTTTTATCAGGCAGCACAGATTACTTAAAGCGTTCCATTTCTCCGCGATCCAATTTTATTAGGATTTACTCTCATTTGTGCTAGCTTCTCGAGGGAAATAATGCTTTGATTAATGTAATCCTGGCCCGGGATTCGCCACATGCCCCTCGTCCCTCTCCCAAGAGAAGGGGCCTGTTTGACAAACAATAACAGAGCAGCAACTCTTGCAATCTGCCCACACCTTTGGGGGGTGGTGTGAGGAGAGGATGACACACGTTCACACTCGGCTTGTTAAATGCAACGGCGAGAGGGGGCGACGGTCTCTGCACGGGGCGAACTTTCCAGAACGCAGAGCCCTGGGCTCCGGGCCGCGCTGCCGGCCTGCCAGGCTCTGCGCTCTCTGGGCTGCTCGCGGGGCGGGGACCCGGGCGGGGTGCGCACTTCTGTGCGTGTGTGTCCGCCTGCCCTCTACTGCTCAGAGTGTCTGCTTCTTTGTCCCCCGCCACAGGCCTCCGCGGTGACGATCTGCGCGCTGCCCGCGTCGCTCCCGGACTCAGGGCGCAGGCCAAGTGGCGAGCGGGTCCGCAGCGCCCCCCGCGGCCCGCGAAGCGTCTCGAAAGCGGATTCTGGGGGTAAATCGTGCTCCTACAGCTGCCAAAACCCTGGCCCAGAAACCTAACGCATGGGACCCGATTCAGCGGTTTCCCGCGGACAGACAAACAATAAAAATCAGCAGACGCAGGGACTGAGAGACGTGGCCCGGCCCTTCCTGTCAGCTGAGAGCCCGGCGCTCCGCTCCTGCTGCCCGCTCGCCCTCCTCCCTCGTAGCCCTTGTCCCCTCCCCGAAAGGAGAACAGCTCAATTAGGAAAAGGACGGTAGAACAAAATCACAGGCACGGAGATGCCCTCAGATGCTCCACTCGTCCTTGTCCCTGGCGTTCCTGTCCCCATTCCCACCTTCCTCAGCTCGGGGAGGGCGGGGACGCGGCGACTGCGAGGGGGTCCTGCCCTCCTCCGCCGGAACAAAGCCCGCCGCGGGAGCTCGTGGTCGCGCAGGGAGCCGGTGACAAAGGCGACCGGGCGGCGGGCTGCGCGGGTCTTCGAGTGTGCACTCCTACAGACCGGTGGGAAGGAGGGTCCGGAAGATGGGGATGAGATTTGCACCCGGATTTTGCTGGGATGCAGCATCTCCCTCCTGTTTACCCAATGACCTGTCAGGGTGACTCAGCGTTTATCTACTGCTACCCACCATCTCCTTGTCTCTTGTTCCCTTCTTTCTCCAATCGTCTCCATCTCTCCCTCCGTTTCTCTCCATCTTACTCCTTTCACCTTACTGTCTTTCTCCCATAGCCCTGTTTCACCCCGTTGCCTTTTTCTTTTCCATAATAAATAAATAAAGGTAATTCCACTTCTGAAGGCCGTTCTGGGTGTTCAAAATACAGTCTGAAACCCTTAAGGAGCAGTGTTGTGGGGGGAGGGAGTAATGAGATCCCTTCCTTTAATTTTATTATGCAAACTGTGCTCTAAATAAAATAAAATGCCTTTATAATGTGGTCTAAGGAAGCGTAGCTTGGCCCTTGGGCCCCACGAATCCAGGATTCAAGAAAAGCAGATTCTGGTGCCCACAAATTACTGATGAGAGGTAGAGGAGAGGTCCCTGCCACCGTGGAATGTGTCCCCAAGGCAAACCTTTCTGTGGAAAGTTTTATTCTAGCTTTCTAACCGTAGAAAGGAAATCTCTGGTTGGACCCCTGCAGTAAAATCGTAGTATTTTCCAATTTAGGATTCCCTAGTAGTTAGTATTTTTCTAAGTGAACTTTTTTTTTGCGATGTGATTTTTTTTTCCTTAAAAAAAAGAGAGAAGAATGCAGATCACGCCATTTGGACAATACGTGCCCTTACTTAGGGAGGCTTTTTGCACTCTGTTATAATACTAAACTAAGATTTAACATCTATCAAATGCCACTGTAAACCTGAGATCCTCTCCTTGGGCTTTATTGGGTCACAGGCTTTCTGCGGAGGGGGGGGGGGTTGAGTGTTCAAAGCAATAATGGACTTGTAATCTGGGACTAACAAACTCGAGGTGCAGGAAGCTGCAGTGGGCAAGGTCACTCAATTCTTACCACCAAAGTCTCTTTACAGATATTTTAAGAGTGAAAGTATACTGATGCACACCATGCAGTATTTGAGGTTTCAGATATCAATCAATGCACTTGGTACTGCTCTAAAAGTGAAGAGTTACACTTTCTGGAATACACCCTAGAGTCTGACAGGTCCAGGGCGGGGTCCAGGGAAGAAGCAGGACAGTGAAGTGGGTGCATTTGAGAAGGCACCGTGTGAGCACAGCTTGGAGAAAATGCCCAAAAGAGCAGCCAAAGCCTGCCATACTGCAATCTGCACCCAGCTCCTCAAACAATCGCTAAATTCAAATGTCAAAAAATCTGATCATAAAAAAAAAAAAAAAAAGTGCCAAAGGGCAAAGTTTTTTTTTTTTGTTGTTGTTGTTGTTGTTGGTTTGTTTGTTTTTTGGTGTGCCACAATTACTCTCTTATCCACCACAAGACTACCTGCTCCGACTGAAAAAGGGACATTGTATAATATAAAGGGAACCTTCACATTAGTGAATGTCCCCAAGGGAGAAAAGAGTTCAATTCTGTTAGAACCACAAGTTCAAAAAATCCAACCACCCCTCTGTTAAAGCTGTTAATATTTCTGAGTTTTGTTTAAACACATACACACACATACACAAACACCCAGTTGACCTTGGAATATTTTTCTAGTTAGAACAGACCCATGTTTTTGTTAATAAATAACAATAATAACAATAATAATCACTCAGGTCAATCAGCTGGGTTCTATGTTACCTAGCCCTGTGAATTCAAATTCTATGAAGACCATTCTGGTCCTGGGCTGGGGTGGAAGGCAGAGTATAATACTAGGACTCTACATAGTCCATCACAATGTGTCAGTCACTGCTTCTCTAGAGTGTGATGGCTTTCACTACCACACTTGTCAGGTACACACATTCAGCTAGAGTGGGCAAACTATTGGAAAAAGGTTGTGTTAAAAGCATACATTTGATTACCAACTTAGCATGCCTTCTTAATTTAGATTCTACAATCTGAAATGCCCTGTAGTTTAAAGCTGTCCCCCTAAGAGTCAGAATGAACATTTTTTACTTTAGGGTGTCTTTGAATTTATAATTGCTCCTTCAAACCCACGTAAGAAAACTAGGTGATTGCTCCTTTCCTATAGATCAGATAAATCAGTTATCAAAGTGATACAAAGAGGGGAAAAGGGGGGAGCCCACTGGAAAACTTCAAAAAGTTAGCAAAACCGAGAGCCAACTCATGCACTGCCAAGCTGACAAATTCTATCTCTACCCAAAAGCTACTGTTGAAGAGTCTTCTCTCCTGCTTATAACACACAGTGTGGCTTGTGAGTGTGCTTAACATTTTAATTTGTAAATGCTAATCTCGGGCAACTTGCTTCCACACTGTAGCGGTATCAGAGCACCTTATCATTCTCAAATGAAAGCAAATGAGTAAATACCCACGTTGTGTATTCTACATTTGACCCAGGTAATGTACTTCGTTTTCTCATTTGGCAAAAGCAATTTCACCATCCCCAACAATTAAAAGTCTGTAGCTTTGCCCAGCACTTTGGATCTTAATTCATACCCAGCTTGGTCGTTTCCACCCTCCAAATCATTACAGAATGCTAAAGCAGTCTCTGTAAAATGTCAGTTCTTCTCAAATTAACTTGTTGCTTTCCTCAGAATCCTTATTTTCTATTTCTTTTTACTTTAAGGAACCTAGGACTACATACCAAGAGGGGCATTTTTTTTTTTTAAATACATTTGCAAAAAGAAGAAAACTGAGTAGCAGCAGGGATAGTAACATAGATACCATAAAAGGTGATACGAAGAAAATTATTCCCTGAATATGTATAGCTATTGCTTAACCAATGTTTTGTAAAACTCCTAGCTGAAAAGTTTTATTTTCCCGTAATATTTTGTAAATATTTAGCAGCCCAGAGCATGCAAAGTAAGCTAGAGCTTTGAGACCTTTATTTGTCCAGTTTGTGTAGATCTTCCCAAAAGTCTTTTGTCTGAAATGTCTGAAGAGCTGAAGAAAAAGCAGTGCTTGGCCTCAAATTATAATTTCCTCAATTCTCAACTTCGTTTTATTAGCAAAAACCTGACAGTACATGTCCTAACTGTAAATGTGAGCACTCGTGGAATAAAAATGTGTTTCAGAGTGTCTCCATTGCTTATATTATTTCCATATTCTTTCAACCCTCCTAAATTAAATGGCCCTTAAATCCAAATCCTGACTTTTTAAAGTTAGTTTCAAAGAAAAACTTCTCATGGCTGGAACCTGGTTGACTTGGAGTTCAGTTAAAAAGAATACGCTGTCTTTTCCCCCTCTTCCAGAGAGAACATTAGAGCTTTCACGTAACGTGCCCCTTACTAACAGGCGCGGTTACACATTCACAGGTGCGTTCTACTGCTGAGCTGTGGAAGCCAGCGCCATACTTCCAGTCACTCATGGCTTCCATGGCTTCCCTTTCTTAGTCACGCTCCCTAAATCTCTTTGGGAAAATTGTTAGTGACAAACTGACTAACTCCTCAGAACTGGTCAGGATTTGCCCTTCACCATTTCAGGAAGTTTTCCACATATCTTTTTCATCCTGTACAGTAAAGTTCAGTCTTCATTGGCAATATCTAATAAATCTCTGGGTGGAAAATGGTGTGCTCTATTTAAAACTTTCTTCAAATAGATTAATACTGTACTTAAAAGTTTCAACGCACAGTTACATCTAACAGCTGACCATTTTTCTTTTCCCTGCCAAGCCTTTCAAAAAGGATACATTTTAAATCATTCTTAAAACCACGGGCAGACCAAGAATTAAACTAGCCATTAAATATCATATGGAGTAAAAGAGATATTGGAAGTCTTAATATCTCCAGGGACATGACTTTTATTTAGAAGTCAATGCATGTATCAGGTTGTAGAATGTTCAGGATTTAACAGATAACACCTTAGGATGCATTGTTCTATTTCACAAAAAAATACAACTTGAAAGGTAGTTTCTTAAGCAGCCTATTTCAAATCCTTAATAATACTTTTTAAAATGTTATTCTCACAGCACAATTCTATTTTCCATCCCTACACATACTTCATGGAGAAAAATGGATGAACACTTTCCAAACTATATCTTTCTGGGCCATTTCACAGACTTAGGTGGGTGGGGGATGAGGAGGTCAATGTCCTGATATTTAAAAACCTTGCATTATGCAACGTATTCACTCATCATTGTGAATATGCATTGAAAGGCAGGGATGTTTGTTCCTTTGGCAAGTTTAGAGCAGATTTGCTTTTGAAACAACTACATTTTACTCTGTACCTGCTAAGATGAGTCAGTGCGCCCCCTGCTGACACGTCCATAGTGTTACTCCTGAGCACTTCCAAAGTTTATTTTGTTCAGTAAACCGTGTCATATAAAATTAACAACAACCAATAAAATTAGCTTATATGTTTCAACTGTAAAAGTCCAAAACAAAATAAAGCTAGTTTTAGTGGTGCTAGAAATCTCCACTTTGGCTCATTCTCTTTGGCTGAACCAAGGTCCTTTTATCTAAAGCCCAGTGCACAAACATATAGCTTAATGTGACTAGTGTTCTTCCTTTTATTTCTTTCTCTATGGCAACCAATATGCTCTGCTCAGAAATGTTCCCCATCAAGGAAACAAATGATCTTCAGGGAGCAGCTCTATGTGGCATCTGGTCCAATGGAGCACACAGAGTTAACCCCGTCAAAAGCAACGCTGCCAAGCACGTAAACAAGGAGTGGAAAACTAGGGATTCTTACTTCTTACCCCCCTCCCCAACTGAAACCTCTTCCTCCCTCCTTACAAATAATTTCATTGATTTGGCATCAACGGTTTCAAAAGAAACTACCAATTCTAAATTTCAAGGTGTTCTGTGTAATAAACTGCAGTACAATTCTAACATTTGATTTCCACCACCACCACACCATCCCACCCCCCCCCTAAAAAAAAATCACTCTGGATGCTACTCCTTTAAAAGAACAAAACCAAGAAACTTTAAAAATCCTCTGCAGCCTATTTAACTAAGGTAAGGTACTCACAGGCCTGGACTGGGCCTAGCTATTTTCTCCAGCATAGTTATTTAATTAACTGCACCCAAGCAAGTAACTGCACCCTCAAATTTTACAAAATCCAGGGACAATGGTAAGGGAGCCAAGGCAGCTGTCAAAATGGAAAAGAAAGTAAAATCGAGTTCGTGATGCTAAAGCTCCTTTGAGAATAAAATGTTGGGATGTCCTGGTTAGTTTTGATTGATCGCCTTCTTTATGATGGACTTTCACTACCCAGCTCAGGGGCTGTAACTCACCGCCTGCTCCCCAGACACAGCATTAACCAGGGGTGCCCCGACTTCCTGCTGCCTCTTCTTCCCTCGCTTCCTTCTTCCCCACCTCTTTGCCCTCACCCTGCCAAGCCCACCCTCAGCACTCCATTCCCCTGCTCCCAGCAGGAGTTCCCCCACCCCAACCCCAGGGAAGCACACACACTTCACCGCTTCACCACTGGCTACAGAAAGAAGTCCCCCCCCCACCACCACCAGCAGCAGCAGCAGTCCTAAATTCTCGGGGGGGGGGCAGGAAATCCAAAAGAAGAAATATTTATAATCCTTCTTGCTTTATCATCGGTTCTTTTCTATGGCTCCCCCCCCCAATCAACAATTAAAATTAACAGCACTTCCCCGGCACCCCCTCTCAAAAGTAAAGTGCTACCACCAAAGAACTGCTTTGTTGTGTGCAGCTTTGGAATGAGTCCATCTTTTTATGTAATATTTTAGCACGGTTGGGTTTTTGTTGTTGTTGTTGTTGTTTTTTACTACCCTCACCGCACGCGCGCGCGCGCACACACACACACACACACACGCACACGCACACACGCACACACACGCGCACACACATGCCCACACACACTTTCCCTTTTTTCCTCTAAATAGTTGCTCTGTGAAACCTCTCTTGTCCCAAGCAATGAAAATAGTCTCCCAAACCTGTGAGAATATAAGTAAATAAAACGGAAAGGAGGGGGAGAAAAAGAGAAAGCAAAGAAAGAAAATGAAAAACACTTACCGAGCAAACTTCCAGGGTTAGATTTTAAAAGCAAAGAAGACGTTTTATTTTTGGTTTTAAATAAGGTGACTGGGGGGGGAAGGCATATTCTCAACTCCCCAGAATCGATGCATCCCTAGCCTTCCCTTTACACTGACTCCTCTAAGCCCAGCTCTCCACTAGTCTATTATTTTCACCAAAATATATGAAAATGTATGCAAATGAAAATCAGCACTAACTGTTCTCCCCTTGTTATATACTTTGGATTTTTTTTTTTCCAGACAAAACAATCACACTCCGCAAAAGGAGGGGGCGGATGGGGTGGGGCTGGGGGGGGGGGGGCTGGGGAGCGACTAGGAAACTAAGTAGAGGAAGGGGGGGAGGGACAGACCTCGGAACAGTAGTATATTTCTGTTATCAAGGAGCACAGCGTTTTGGGGGGCTTCCCAAACGCGCGCGCGCACACCCTCCTTGAAAAGAAAGAAAGTGGATCTGTTTGCAGAGGCGCTATCACGTTTCATCAGGCCACCTGAGACTGCTTTTGAAAGCGTGTACTGTGAAATTCATAGCAGTAATTTAGACAAAATCCTCACTGTATATTAATGAAAGGCGGCCCCATGGCTCTGTTCCTATCCTCCCCATTCAGTGTAAACAAAACCACGAGACTCTCTCGGTTTTTGAGCCGGATCCAAGCAAAATCGGCAGGAAAGGAAAACACGGGGTGTTGGCACCGACTATTCAAACGTCTGCACCTGGAGATCTCAGATTTATTCAATGAAATCTGTGTTCCATCTTATACATATATATATACACGTATATGCATACATAAATATAAAAAGGATTCTTTAGGGGACGCGGGGGGAAAAATCCGTTCTGTGCGGGGTTTGTTTGCCATTGCCTTTCAGATCTATAGCTAAGCAATAATGGCTTTGCTAAAATCCTACCTACCACAGTATCTTTAACTCGGCAAGCAGGAGCTGGACAAAATCCTACATAAATTCTACGCGTCTACTGTTAATCTTGAGATCACGAAAAGGCTGCGTAGCTGCGCCTAGTCTGGAGAGCTCAGTATTTAACTGAGTTCACCTAACTACCCTCGGCAGAAGAATCATTCTCCCGGAGAGAAGGGCAGGCCCGTTCACATTTTAATCCGAACCAACCCGCGGCTCGGCATCTACGTACAGGGCACCGTTGGTCGGCGGGTGCCGCTGGGGCTCGGGACTGTCGGCTGCAAGCACAGGCTGGGGGCAGCGGTCGCCGAAATAGCGCACCCACAGCTGGGGGTGCGGGGTGCACGCACACTCATTAGGAACGATGTATTTATTGAATGTCCGAGTTGGGTTAGTTCATTGGAAATCCCCCAGGAGGGTTCAATTTGCCCTTGTTTTCGTTGCCACTTTCTCTTTTTTCTTGGTTCGCTGAGGTTCCTCTGTGCAGCGTTTCCGCTTGGCCGCGTCCCCCCCCCCACCTCCCGCCTACCCGGAGCACTCCCCCTCCCGTCCCGCTTAACTCTTTCAGCTGGGCTGGGACTAAGAAAGGGTTTGTCGCCGCCAGCCCCAACCACCAAGCAAACCCTCAAGAGACAGAAAAGAAAGAAAAAAGCAGAACCATGCCTAAGAATAGCAAGCAAGCAAAACCCCACCAGTAATAGTCTCACCGAAATTAAAATGTGCATACACACACACACACAATGTCAGCAGTGGAGCAGTGGAGGGCGCGGCTAGTGGATCGCCGTTCTTTGGCCTGGTTCCTGCTGGAACAGGAATTCCTAAAGCCATTTGGGTCAAATACACTTACAATGTATCTACGGGGAAAGGTCAGGCTGATTGCTTTTCAAATACATCGTGTGGCTCCGAAGACCAGCACCCTCCAAACTCGCAAGGGCACGCACGGTACTTGCAATAAATCCCGGAGGACGGAGGGAGGGAGGAAGGGAGGAGAGAAGGGGTGGAGGAGAGAGCGAGCAGCGGCAGGGAGAGGTCCGTCTCGCACGCGCGGGTACCGCGCTGGTCCTGGGCTGCAGGTTTCCCAGATGATGGCATCCGAGAACTTAAACAAAGGGGGCTGCCGCCGGCGCGAAGCGACTGCGGAAAGTTGCGGTGGCGGATTTCCAAGGAGCGTGGCTACCACCCGAGCTTTTGGAGATGCAAGTCCCCTATTCCCATCCCCGCCGAAACAGAGATGAGGGCCGGCTGGTGAAGGCAAGAGGAAACTTTGAAACCACTGGGGACACCTCTGTCTATAGGTATTAGCGTGAATGGTGCATCCATGCCGTGCGCTTTACAAATATCTGACATGGGGTGGGGAGCCAACAGAACGCAGTATTAGGTGGGGTGGGTAGGTTGCTATTTTTTCATGAATTTTTTCCCTCTTCATTTTCTTTCTGACTCTTTTCCCCCTCCTCTTCTCTCGTCCCGCCCTCCATTTCTCTTCCCTTTCTTCCCCCTTCCCAGAGCTATAGCGAACGCCCAGAGCAGACGAGGGAACGCCAACGTCTCCGCCGGACACTAAGAGTTAAGATGTGGCGGAGGGGCAGAGGGGGAGGGGGAGGGAGGGGAAAGTGGCGAGGGGGAGGGAGGACGGGGGACGACAGATTTCCAGCTTCTACGACGCTTTGCCTAAATTAAAAAGCAACCAATCGGAACGGCCGGAAGGGGGGCCGCGCGTCCTGAACCAGTCATTCCGAGCCTGCCAATCACGCAGCGGGTAGCCAATCAGCGGGAGCCCTTGTGCTCGACTTCCTTGTATTTGGGAAAGTGTGGTGGTGGGTGCGCGCTCTCGGCGGAGGGTAAACATTCGACAGTCCTCGCTCTGAGAGGGAGGGACAGAAAGCGAACTGCCAGAACAGAGAGAGAGCTGGCGAGCGAGGGAGGAAGAGAGGAAGAGGGAGGGAGAGGGAAAGTGAGAGAGGGAGAGAGAGCGCGAAAGAGGGCGCAGAGCTGAGCTCCCGCTACAACTCCTCTCCAGCACGGCCAGCGCCAGCACCACCAGCGTCAGTGCACTCTACCAGCCGTGCAACTTGCCCACTGGAGTTGATTGTGTACCAAGGATCCCCTATATGCACACATACACCTCCACCTCCACCAATGCACTCTTCTTCCTCCTCCTCCAGACAACTGCTGGGAAAAAAATAAAACACCAAACCCAACCGTCAGCAACAAGGTAACAGAGTACTTCAACCTCATTTTTTTTTCCTGTTCAATTTTTTTCCTTGTTATATTTGTTTCCTCATTTCTGCCCAAAAGGAAAGATGTCGCATCAGACTGTGACTGTTGCGAGGAGAATGAAAAAGGACTCTTGTTTCAGAGGCAACCAAGAGCTCGGGCAATAGCAACTTCAGAGAAATGCATCATCGCAAGAAGTTTTCCTAGGACAGAACAAAACTTGAAACGAAAGGACCAGAGGGGGAGACCAGGAGTCGGTCTCCCCTCTCCGCACACGCCAGCAGCCAGCATCACCACGCCTTCAAGGAAGGAAAAAGTTTTACTACTCTGAGGGAAAAACAAGTGAAATGTGTTCCTGAGGAGGAGATAGCAGAGCCGACAAGGGAAGGAGCGGGGCTGGTTGCTGAACGTATATAATTTTGCTAAGGAAGAAAAGAACCTCTTCTTCCTTTGTTATCTCTTCTGAAACCTTACTTAACAGGTGAACTGAGCCCCCCGCTCCCGGGGCAGAGTCCACGCTCGCCGTGTGGACAGGAAGGAGGAGCAGGAGCGAGAACGCACCCAGGAAGAGTGGACCCAGCGCAGGCCCCCTCCCCACCCGGCAAGTCCCGCTGGAGCGAGCTGAGCGCGCCGGGTCTGGGGGGGAGCCACGACCCTCCCTGAAGGGGGAAGCCACGGAGTGCGCCCCAAGAAGCGAGCCCCCCTCCCCAGAGCGCTGCTGCTGCTGCTGCTTCTGCTGCTGCTGCTGACCAAGGCCAGGCGGCGACCCCCGCACCCTGCCGAGCGGCGCTGCAGCTGCAGCCGG
>NW_006921604.1:19236885-19252486 GCF_000298275.1 Orycteropus afer afer
GCACCTCCCGTCTATGGCCGGCGGCCAGCAGCCGCCACCGCAGAGTCTGCTCTACTCTCAGCCCGGGGGCTTCACGGTGAACGGCATGCTGAGCGCACCCCCGGGGCCCGGAGGCGGCGGTGGCGCCGGCGGCGGTGGCCAGAGCCTCGTGCATCCCGGGCTGGTGCGTGGGGACACGCCCGAGCTGGCCGAGCATCATCATCACCACCACCACCACGCGCACCCGCACCCGCCGCACCCGCACCACGCGCAGGGGCCCCCGCACCATGGCGGCGGCGGTGGGGCCGGGCCCGGACTCAACAGCCACGACCCGCACTCGGACGAGGACACGCCAACCTCGGACGATCTGGAGCAGTTCGCCAAACAGTTCAAGCAGCGGCGCATTAAGCTGGGGTTCACGCAGGCCGACGTGGGGCTGGCTCTGGGCACGCTGTACGGCAACGTGTTCTCGCAGACCACCATCTGCCGCTTCGAGGCCCTGCAGCTGAGCTTCAAGAACATGTGCAAGCTCAAGCCGCTGCTGAACAAGTGGCTGGAGGAGGCGGACTCGAGCACTGGCAGCCCCACGAGCATCGACAAGATTGCAGCGCAGGGCCGCAAGCGGAAGAAGCGGACCTCCATCGAGGTGAGCGTCAAGGGCGCGCTCGAGAGCCATTTCCTCAAGTGCCCCAAACCCTCGGCGCAGGAGATCACCAACCTAGCCGACAGCCTGCAGCTCGAGAAAGAGGTGGTGCGGGTCTGGTTCTGCAACCGACGCCAAAAGGAGAAGCGCATGACACCACCGGGGATCCAACAGCAGACGCCCGACGATGTCTACTCGCAGGTCGGCACCGTGAGCGCCGACACTCCGCCGCCGCACCATGGGCTACAGACGAGCGTTCAGTGAAGGCGAGGGGCTTAGAGAGAACGAGGGTCGCCGCCGCCGCCGCCAACGCCGCCGCCAACGCCTCCGCAGCTGCGGTCAGCACCGCCACCGCCTCTGCCGCCGCCGCCGCCGCCGCACCGACCACTGATCGGGGCTGCCACCGTGTCGGGGTCCCAGACCGCCTCCCCTCCGCCCAAAGACAGGCAGGCCTACCCTTGGAGGAAAAAAGGAAGAGAGAGACAGACCAAGGAGACTTTTCTTTTCTTTTCTTTTCTTTTGCAATCCAAGGAAGGGGAGGGGACAAAAATTAATAAAAGCATAATAAATATCCGACCTGTTTTACATATATACAACAACCAACAAAAAAAAGAAAAACGGAAGAGAAAAAGGGGGCGATCATGAGATCTTTTTTTATACTGTGGTGGTGTTTCTTTTTTGGTTTTGGGTTTGAAGAAAGGTGAAGATACGTAAGGCACCAAAACTGCAATCCTGAGGTGTTTTCCACCTTGAGATGCCCTATACGGCAGTGGTGGACAGCACCTGGCTCGTCCTCTCCTCTCAAAAAAAAAAAAAAAGTCCTCCTCCTTTTCACTCCCTCCCTCCAAAGGGCTGTCTATAGTGATTCACGGAAACTTTCTTTCCTGGGAGCGGCCTGGAAAGAAAGCAGAGGCACCTGGTTTGATCAGGGGACGAATCGCTGTG
Source organism: Orycteropus afer afer (assembly GCF_000298275.1). Classification (NCBI taxonomy): domain Eukaryota; kingdom Metazoa; phylum Chordata; class Mammalia; order Tubulidentata; family Orycteropodidae; genus Orycteropus; species Orycteropus afer. Next base: position 19,238,453 of record NW_006921604.1, read on the forward strand.
CTCCAGGACCCTGTTTTTCGTGTCCATATTAAAGTCATTTGGGGACAAGCAGAAATCGACTCTGAAATGGGAAGGAGGGGAATAAAAGTCTCCAGAAAACAATAATCACAGCTTCTGAAATTAACAGACTGAATAGCAAAGCCAAAAGAAAAAGAAGTATCTTCAAAGTAACCTTGGAAATAAAATCTTCCCTAAAAGAGCAGAGGGATACGGGAGGGAGAAAAGAGCATCCACCGGGCCAAGTCCGAGGACCGGGCGGGCTCGGATGAGGCGCGAAGCGAGGGGACAGCCAGCGAGGCCGCCGAGTGAGTCTCGGCCACCAAACCCTGGTTTTGACGGCTGCCGCTCGGGGTGGATGATGCCTAAAAATTCCACCGCTGATATTTTTTTTATTAATATTTTTTATTTTTTATTTCTGGACTGACTCAGATAAAGGGATTTAGAAAGACTGAGCACCTGCCGCTGCACTTCTCTGAACTTCTCTCCTCAATCCGTTGCCAACTTTGATTGAATGGGTGCTGTGGATGTGATTATATAATACTGCCATTTCCAAGCAGTGTTTTTGGTAGGTTTTAATAAACAGACTTTTCAAAAGACGGCAATATAGAATTGTTAGATCCGTTGTTGATCTAAAAATATTTGCTTTATATTTTCATTAAATGACTTCTTTTAATATTTTATTCAGAATACTTATGAACTGCTGCAAAACGGTAATTTATTTTTCCCCAGATCTTGTATTACGTGTTTTTTTCAGACGAGCACAAATCAAAATGAAATGAAAATATGGACAGTTGTTAGGTAATAAGGGTATCTTTTGATGTGATAATTTGATTGTAATTTAATTTGAGTAGTGATTCCGTAAGAGCTGATCGAGAAAATAAATTTGTTAGAATGAAATAGTCTGTGTCTGATGCGTAAACACTGTGTGGGAAGAAAAGAGTCCTTTAGAAAATATTTTTTTACTAATACAAATCCTTATGTGATAGCAATGAGGAAGTAGAGCCTGCTCCACTGAAGGTATATTTGGAAATCTAGAGAAAAGGACAGAGGTAACAGAAACTGCTAGTGTTTTAACATAGTAGTCACGCCTTGTTAATTCGTAAATTTCATACTTTTTTTTTCTCTCCCTTAATTTTAGTGGGTGTTTTTAGTGGGTAGGTGAGATTGTCTAAATACTATCCCTTTTCTTGGAGGTACTTGTGTTCTTTCTCAGAAGACTGAACTATACCACCAGTAAAATGTGCCACCTGCTCAATACAGATCTGCACCCCCCCCCCAAAGTTTAGCCTCTCCTGCTCCTATAATATTGCTGTCTCATTCTTTTTTCTGAAGACATAATCGTGAAGGATAGCTTTCAAGTCTATAAAATATTTTGAGGTCAATTACTTGCCATTAGCAACTATGTGATTACATTTGAATTATTAAACTTTTTGTTTGTTTGTTTCCTGTAATGAAAGCAAATACTTTAAGACCCTGACTATGGTCCACACTGCAACCTTCTGTGTGATTACCAGCTCAGACTTAAGTTTCCACATTTCTGTGATACAGCTCTCCCCAGTAATGATTAGATCACTTCTTTACTGGGGCTGGGGGTGTTAGCTGTTTAGATCACTCTTTAGATACACCCTCCAGAGTGGTCACATGGATCAAGTTATCAATATTTACAACGTGGGAAAATGAAAGTGTAATGCCTAGGGTTGTGAGTGCTAAAGACCCAAAAGATTCTGCCTAGTTGAGTCCATCAATATTGTACTTAAAGAAAAAAAAAAAAAGTACTTAAAGATGATAAAGCATTGAGTCCATAGACTGTTTTCCCTAATCTCACTTACTGTCCCTCACTTTTTGCTTCCTTCTTCATCTTCACCCCCTCTCCCTATGATATCCTGACAGGGGTTTAAAAACCTGGAAAATTGAGAGAAACAGGGGACAGCTATTTCTTCTAGACAGGCCCTATGTCACTTCCATAAATCAAGCCCAGCCAGATGGCCGTGTATTGGGTGCATTATTTTAAACACCAAATCGTACTAAAAATCACTATCATTTTGATTTGTGAAATCTGAAAAAGGCCATATTTATTGAACAGAGAGAAGGGAAAACATGAAGACAAGAAACCACAATTTTCTTTGCATCCTTGTGTCCTGTTTCTCTTGCCATTGTAATCGCTCTGGCCAGTTGATTTATAACCTGGAGTGGGGGCAGGGAGCGAAGTTCAGTTTTGGAGGGTCTACAGGGACAAGCAAAGGCGGCCTGACTGGACAGCTGAGGATTGGGCGGGGAGGCTTTTATTTGGTGTATATGACTTGCACAAGAGATGGAATCCTGTTTTTCCTACCGGAATGGTGGTGGTTCATTAAAGAAGGAATGGGTCTATTTCAAAGTTGGGGAGGTATTTGCTTACTTGATTAGGCTGACAACAAAAGAGCTTACATTAGATTTCACACTGTTTTCTATTAAAAAGCAACCTTTGCTGATTATTTTGGAAGAAGCCCTGATTTGGGGATAGCAGAGTAACTTTGGAGAAGCTGGGAAAGCAGATCCATTTTGTTTCAGTATTTTGCATTTTATAAAGTGAGCTAATACTTGCACTCCAGTTTTTTTTTTTTTTTTTAATCAACCCTTTCAATGTATTTACGAAATGATATTCATGGTTGGAAAACAAAAAGAGGGCAGATACAACTGAGAGGTTTTGTGCTAAGGCTTATATTGTTAACACATGTAAATAATGAAAATATTGTTATATATCACCAGATCTTTTAATGAATTTGGTCATTGTGTTCTTTTGCAGCACAAGTGTCTTGTGCTTCGTAAAGTGTCCATTTGTTTCCTCCATTTCAGTCTGCCCCACCCCCCCTTCCAACCCAAAGGAAAGTGACAAAGTTCTGTTCCATCAGTCTGGCAATCCCAAACTAGGCCCATTTATAGTTTACATTCTCCTGTAACTCTAGTCCTGTTGTCCAAGCCTCAGTCGCCTCATTCACCCAACCATCCTCTGCTGGCAAGTTTGTGCTATAAATCATTCAAGGTGTATTTAAAACCATCACTTTGCTGTTATTGCTCTGCCTTTTTTTTTTTCCCCCTCCCAGTACTTAGCCAAGGAGTACTTCTTTGTTTCCAAATAGAATTGTTTATTATTGATCTTGAAGATTCCCTCTGCTTCCCTGTAGTGTCCAGTGTTTGCTCATTATCATGCTCATAATCTGTTTTGTATGAATGGTTTTTCAACATTCAGAGAATAACTGGTTCTAATAAATGCAGTATATACTATTGATAGTTTTATCGATAAGTGTAATATTTTAAATAATTTTAACAATTAAATTTGTTTTTTAAATTATATATTTGTAAAGTATTTATCCTGTTGGAAACAACAATATATTGTTGTATTTATTCGTTTATTTTTGTAATAAATGATCAACCTCTTTAAGCTAAATCAAAAATGATACTTTTATATATTTATACCAAATGCATTTTAAGAGTTGGGCATGTTTGCACCAATTTGTATGTAAGTAGAGGAAGATCCATCAATAACTTGTAGCTTTCAGGACCAAATTGAAGGAAGAAACATTCTCTCCACATGGAGTTTAGTTTGCCCAAGTTCCAGGGTAATTAATCAAACTCTAAAATGGATGCAACAAGTATTGGCACTAGATGCAGACTTGAAATTAATTATTTAGGAGGTGGACCTGTTTTTTTTCAAGGCAGGAAGATAGAAATTAAAGAATTCTCTTCTTTCATGAAATGCACGTGGCTGGCTGGAAAGATTAGAACAGATGCTATGTGTCAGTGTAAAAGCTAATACCTACTTGTGCTCAGACTGCATCTTTGCTGTGGAAGGGTGTTGAAGGAGAGTTGAGAGTTTGAGGTTATCAGTGACCCAGAAGGGAGGGGACATAGAACAAAGAGTTGTGCTAGGTTTGATTTTAAAAGTTAGAACCTCTTACAATGGTTGTGCGTTAAGAACCCCTTTCTCTGAGTCCTGTTACTGACAGCATAAGTGAACAGTACACACGTTGTTGCTGCTGTTGTCATTGTTAAGAGTGATGCGTGTAAAGTGTGGTAGCCACTTCTGTGGCTCTCCAAGTTCTGTAGATCACTTGGTCATCTCAATTCTTGAGGGTGGCTGTTCCTAGCGCCTGAAGGTCACCACGTGACCTCCTGCTGCTGAAGCCCCACCGTGAGCTTGATCTTGATTTCAAAAATAAGGAAATCCGTGGGCTCTGGGTTTGCCTCCTGAACTTTCCAGTGTAGGGAAGGAAATGGAGCGGAGGCTGGGAGAGCTGGGGGTGGGGGCAGCGGAGATAGCAAGAGGGATACTTGTGTAATCAGATTCTTTGATTTTGTTAGCCTGGCTCATGGCCTATTAATTAGATTACTCTCTCTTTCATTCTTATTTCACATCCGTGTTTGTTCCTGTGTCCTAAAATGTGGGCGCGAGCGTGGCGAGCAGGAGCCTATGATGTCACTGCATGCCAGCCCAGGCCTCCTGGTCTTCTGGCAGGCTGGGAGCTGCAGCTCTTTGAGTCCGGTTTTCCTCAAGGAAGAGTGGGCTCTGGAAGTGACCTCAGAGGGTTCTGGGAATAGGGCCATAGGCATCATCTTGGCGCATACATGTGTGTGCTGCTGTGGCTCTGTGCGTTGTGCGTGCAGGAGGGTGTGTGCGAGGGGAGGGTAAGATGCGGGAAATTCAGTCTTGCCTCAGAAACCCTAGCGATGCAGCTTCTTCAGGTGTAGGGTCCTGTCTCAGGTGAAAATGATGATGAGAGAGGCGGAGGAATTGTGGTGGCGGGGAACCCAGAGAGCAGAGAGTCAGAAGCCCAGCTTCTATCCCTGAGGGAGGGCAGAGTGCGGAGACGAAGAGGTGACCGGCTGTGGCCGTGGGGCTGCCGGGGCGCCCGCCAGCTGCCCGTCCAGCTCTGCCCCGCCGGCTGCCCGACTGTGCGGCCCAGCAGTGGCAGCTGCTGCAGGTCCCACAAGTTGTTTTCCTCGTGGCGACCATTCAGCAAAACGCACGATCCTTTCTCAAAGATTTAAATTTCGCGGATGAATTACCATACACCGGTTGCTTAGCAACTAAATTCAAGCAGGACTAAGAATATGCAAGCTTTTTGTATTCTCATTAATAAAAATGCCACTCTGACACAGCAACCCGACTTTGGATCACTGCAACTTCTGTAAAAGCCGTAGGAGAATACAAACCGATCCTGCCATTTAATTACAGATCAAAATGGCTTGAAACGCGATGTTTTGTTCATCTATCTTCCTAAAAGCGATGTAAAAAATAACGGCTTTTCAAAAGCAGTAGTAAATTCTTTACTTTTTTTTTTTTTTAATGGAGTTGTCTTTTGAGGTTACTGATAATTGTCAACGGAAACCTTTTGAAACACAAGTTGAAATATCCCTTTTCATCAACATTTCTGCGAACCTCGCTGGGTCCCCTATCCTCTGATCCTGCTCTCCTTTCCCAACCTACTAATAACAATTACTATGATGAGGATGATGGTGATGATGATGATAATGATGAAAATATTCAGTCCTTGGGAGACCTAGAGACTAAAGAGCAGTTGGCAGAGTAATGGACAAGCCTGGGTCGCTGGAGGAAGTCTGAGGAGGAGAGGGGAGAAACAGAGGGAAACTTTTCAAAGCTTTGCTGTAAGGCTGGAGCAGTTGCTGAAAGCTCGCGTTGGCTCAGGTTCAGTGGGTTCTGGAGATAACTTTTTGGAGCGCATGTGGGAAGTAAAGGTAGACACGCCTGTCGATCTCGGCTTAACGTTGCTGGATTTTCCCTTCTGGAGTTCAGCCTTCTCTGCAGGAGAGTTTGGCTGTCGCCTCCCCCTTCAGCCAGCCTTGGAGTTCAGAGAGGCTGGAGTTCGGGGCCTGGCCTGACCGAGGCTCTTGCAGAAACCCTCTCCCCTGCTGCCCGGAGCCCTGAAGTCTGAGGACAAAGTAAAGACAGAGTTGGACCCGTGACCCCCTTGGCTCTTCAAAGACTGTTGTACAGTCCAGACACCACAGTCTGTAATTTACTTGGGTGGGGGATACTTCGTCTCTCTTCGCCAAGGATGCGGTGGCGGGTGTGTTGCGTGGAGGGCGGTGCGTTGCCTCAGAATAGGGCCACCTTTTGCTACAGTCCAAGGGCGAGGGGAGAAGGGGTCAGAGTATAATGGCCTCGTGACCAGGCAGGTCGCATTGTTTAGGAATGCACCAAGCTTTAGAAAGCTGGGGCTGCGGAGCTGGGGGGAGGGCAAGAGGAGGCTGGCTGCCTTGCGGATGTTTCAGGCCGCCAAGCCCTGCACGCTGGGCTGGGGTTTGCAGTTCTTGGGTAGCGCTGGGCGCTTGACCCAGGCGGCGCGCCCTTCCTTGGCCCATGCTTAGGCTTCCCGCTTACAGGAAATTCGAGCGCCCCGCAAAGGCCGAGATGGGGCTGCCTGTGCCGGGTCCCATTTATCCCGGTCCCTTTTCCCCTAACCCTAATCGTGGGCCCCGGCCCTCTACGGAGGTGCTGAGGCTGGCGATGTGGGAGTGCGGCTAGTAGCGGATGGCGAAGATGCCAAAAGAACAAGTCTCTGTCCAATCCGCCGGCCCAACAGAACAGCACTCCGAGTTCGCTCTTTGAAGCTGCAACTTGAGGCTCTGGTCAGCTATAAAAAGATCCAAGAGCAAAAGTGAAATTCCCAGTTTGTTGTCGATAACATTTCCAGGGAGACAACCAAGTCCCCCCCTGCCTCCCAACTTGGCAAACTCGAGAACATTAGATGTGACTCTTCCCCAAATCAACCTGGCCAGCTAAGGATAATGGGCCCCACAACGGACTCAATTTAACCCTGTTTCTTTCTAGTGAATAAAAAAAAAAAAAAAAAAAAAAGAGTGGAAATCAAGCCATGAGTTGAAATATTTGCTCTATTACATGCTCACAGGCATTAACAGTTCATTTTTCAGTAAAATGTACATAAAACAGGAAGCTATTTATTTACAAATATAATTGCCCTAGACAAGTCAACATTCCATGTATGTAATTCATTAATGAAATTCGTTCCTTCTCCTCCCTTTGGAAACAGAAATTTTAACTTTTAAAAGTAGCTGGGTGCGTAGGGGAAGGGGAGTAAGAGGGGGTAGTTTACCTGTTCCTTGCAAAAGTATCAGGGCTACCTGGGTAACTCCTGTCTTTGTGGATTTTGAATAGTATAAAGGAACCATTTAAAAAATATGGGCAGTTCTTTTTTTCTTTTCAGAAAATAAGTTTGTTGATTGTGGTTGTTGTCACCAGAGTTTCCCATGGGAAATGTGATGGTAATACGACCCTAGTTGGTGTGTTTCTGTGCATGTATACATGAACAAAACTAGAATTTAAATACTTGAGTTGCTTGGGAATGTGCCTAAATTTTATCCATCAAACTTACTTAGTTGACATCGTTTTAGAAATGTCCATGGAAACGTGCCCGCCAACCTCCTGCCTTCCTCCAAGGATCTGTACCTAGGTGACTACTCCTAATTACCCAGCTAGCCAGCATAATGTACCTTGAGAACGCAAACCTGTCTTTCTTTTTTTTTTTTTTCTTTTCTTAATTCTGAAAATTTTCTCTAAATGAACCTCCTTCCCTTTGCAAATTGAAAGAGGGGTGTTTTTGGGGAGAGAGCTGTGCAGGGGAAAGAGGAATCAAGAGTGACTTCTCTGTGTGACCATGTGAGTGGTGAGTAAATGTTAAAAGTGCAAGACACACCTGAAGTGTGCCCAAAGCTTTTTTAAGGTCTAAATCTTAGAAGTGTTTACAAAGGACAAAAAGAATGAAAATAGCTGTCCATGTTTCATTGTTATAGCTACAAAATGAAGGGACAGATATTAAGAGATTAGCAAAAACATCTTTTTAATATATAAAAAAGAAAAGACAGAGGTGTTCTGATGAAGAGCTTCCTGGGAGATCACAGGTTAGTTTTGCCCTCCAGGACTGACTCTCAGTAGAAAGCAAGCCCATTTGGTCGGCTGGAACACTGCACACAGCACTAGAATAGATACTCATTTCAAAGAGCTCACCTTGCACCAACGCTGAAATACAAGGTGCCAAAACCCACCACCTTCACTCAAGCTGCCTCACACAGGGCAGCTTCAGAAGTGTGAAGAGGGTGCAGCATATGTATTCCATCTAGCCCCTGTAGAGTCTCACGGGAGGGATTCTTATTTTTATTTACATTTCCAAGGTTGAAAATTCTCCTGCAGATTTAAAAAGAAAAAAGTTAAATTAAGTAGGTCTAATGAGAAAGTAGAAGGATCACCCAGAAGCTAATACAATGAGAATAAATAAATGTCTTAGCTATTTGGTCTTGAGCATATTTAAGATATGAGTGAAAAATATCAATCAGTGAAACAACTACTATTTTTAATTTTTTTAAAGAAATGTTCCCAAATTACTTAGGCGAGTCTACTGATTACACTTTGAACTCTTCCAAGATTCCTTCCAAATGGGGCTTTAAAAGTGTTTCAACCCTGAGAGAAATGTCTTTAACTCTTGCAAAAACTATTTAATAGTTGCCCTGGATGTTGCTTACAAAGAGGGATGCTAGGCAAATAGCTCTGAGTCCCTTGCTCTCTGGGGGAGTGGAAGTGCTGGATGCTGAGAGGCAGTGGGCGGCCAGCTCCTGAAATGGGCTTTCGGATTTTAAATGAGGAGGGGCAGGCCAAGGTCAGCAGTATTTACATATGTACCTGGTCCCACAGGCTTTCCTTTATTTCTCAAAGAGGAGGGCCTATAGGTGAGGGGGTGGATGTGAGGGGAGAGACCAGCAGAGAGATCACTTACCTTTCCCCTTTGTTCCTGAGCCTTGAACTGGGACTTCAAGGAGGAGAATAAAATCCCCAAGAGAAGGAAGCATTCACGTCCATTTGCATCACCCTGACACCCCCTCCAGAAAACTGCGCTCCGGATGATTTGAAGCAAAATGGTAACTTGAGGAACTGCTGTTGTAGTGTTACATAACATACATAGCGCTCTGTGGGTAGAGGGGCACACATCTGATTCTCTCCAAATGACTATGTGGTGGGGGGAAAAGCCTAGAGAGGAGGAATGAAGACAATTAAATAGGAAGACTGTGGGGGACTGTGTAGCCACACATGATGTGCATGTAAACAGTTATACTTCCACCTTCTGTATGCCAGCACATCTTTCAAACATTCTGCCTGGAGCTGTACCTGTAGCTAAGAAGGAATCTCCTTAAGTAGGGGGTAGGGATGTAAACACACCCAAGAATACTAGGACCTGGTTGCCCTGTGGCCAGGAGGAGCCAGGTGAGTTCAGAGCTGTCATCCTCAGCCATCTCCTTCTGTCATGATCCCCAAATTTTTACTGCGTGTTGGCGTATCAGCCCCCTGTGAGCCCTAACGTGCCTACCCCAGTTAACCCCAATCACCCATTCCCCAGACAGGAAACTACCCATTCACTAGCAGCAGGGCTCTGCAGCCGCAGCAGTCCGAGGTCACATTCAGAAAGTCGGTTCGTTCTTCCAAGGGAGTTTCACCCCAAACGCTCAGGAGGTGCAAACACTGTATATTTGCCTCAAGCACGAAGGAGAGATCGTGATTCGTAACCAACAGAGAAAAGGGCCTTTTGCAAGAGGTAATCTGCGGCTGGGCTGTCGATCCCCGATCCCCGGCATACAGCTTCAGGTGCTCTGCGCCAGGCCCTCTGAGGGAGAGAAGGAGAGTTGAGGGGCCCAGGAGAGGGAGCTGCTGACGGCGCGCACGCTGACAAAGCTGTAACAAAGGCTTCATGCAAAAGTAGTACCCGAGGATCTTTAAAAGGATCATATACCTTACAGGCGTGCACCCAGCTCTTGGGACCTAGACCCCCGTTAATTGTTCCCCAGTGCTCCGCAGACGTGCCGGGGCTGTCAATGGTTCGGGACTGGCTGCTGGGTCTCGAAGCCTCGTCCCCTGATCTCCCCCGAGGGCAGCCGCGGGCGTGGGTGGGTGACGAAGCCTAGGCCCATAGAGCCTTGTAGGTGGCGGTTCCTAGGGCGGCCTGGTGAGGCAGTGGAATTGTTGGGCAACATGCCTCGCCCTTGGCTGGCCCGGGGAAGGTCGCAGGCTGCGATCTGGCCTGGTGGTGAGAGCCCTAAAACACTCCACAAGCCTCCCTGCTGGGCAAGAGCGCTTGAGAAGCGGGGAGCTCCTGGAGTTGGCGGGGTGTCTGAGTCACCAGGGCCTTTACAGGAAAGGAAACTGGATGCTTTGGAAAGAATGCCTCCGGGTCCGCTGTTGGGGCGCGCTCCTCGGCCCCTGCACTCTCCCAGGCTAGGTGCGTGTTTACCTACCACCAAGCCCAGGCGCTCTTTCCCTCCTGAGGTTCTGAGAGGTCTCAGCTCCTCTAGCATCTCTACCCAGCACCCCGCACCGCCAAGGGGACTTTGGCCCTGACCTAGCACGGGGCGCAGCCCGGGTCTCCAGCTGATAAGTAGGAAGTGGTCTCCGCGGTGGTTTCCTTGGGTGTTGTAAACATGGGAGTGTGGGGAGAGTTGAAATCAACTCATCAGAGTGATTAGGAGACAGGAAAAGAAAAAATAGGAAGAATGCAAAATTAAAACAAGAAATGGGGTTAGTCACGAGGAAAAAAAAAAAAAAAAAAAAAAAAAAAAAAACCAACCCTAAAGACCCTTCCCTTCACCCTAACTCACCCAGAGTCCTGAAGGTCACCAGTGCAGCTCTCACATGCCTTTCCGAGTTGGTGGGAGAGGCACGGCTTCTGGAACTGTTCTCCCAGGAGTGAGACTCAGCACAGAAAAGACGGGAAGCGAAAGACTTTGGGTTGGAGCTGGAGTTCAGGACTAGGAGCAGGTGGAAGAACTGATCAGGGCAAAGGTGTCCCTCTTCCGGCCAGAAAGTGGGTTGTGAAGATGCAACTTTGAGGAACAGTGGGTGGAAAATGTGGCCAATGATTGTCCTTTTGTTTCAGGGTGTATCTTTTCTTTAATTCATCCCAAGGGAAGCCCCAAGGAGTCACTGCAGACCTCTGGCTTCCAGCTGCAGACATTAGCCCGCCAGACCTCCCAGCCCCCTGAGGTGCCCTGGGCAAAGATCTGCAACTCTGACTCAAGCCCTCAAGCCAGGCCCTCAGGGCCCTTATTTCCCCCTACCCTGATTGGCCCGGTCTGGGATTAGGCTCCTACTCCCAAAAAGCCACTGATTTGGGGCCTGCCCCGGGAATTCCAGCCAGTCAACCCATCTTGGCAGAGAGGCGTGGAAGGCAATGAGTGACACAGCTCTTACTCCTGGCTACATACAAGTGCAAATGAGATACATTTTGGCTGATCAGTCCACTGTATTTTATGCAGCTTAATGTGTCTATGTCTTGTCAACTATTCTAGTCAGAAAGAATAGCAGAATATTTAAAAAAAAATTTTTTTTGTGGTTTCCAACTACAATTCCTTAGAGGGTTATGGGGTGAGGGTGGGGACAGAGAGCCTTGCTGACAGGGACAACATTGTATAAACCCTCCTAAAATGCAACCTTAAACCACAAAGAAGAAATGAAAAAGGAGGTGTGGTGGGATTATGGTTGCTGACAAGAGACTTTGATGAAATTAAGTTGATTCTGGCAGGGAGAAGTTTAAAGCTGCACAATCTCTTTCTGGCTAAAAACCAAAACTCATTTGTATTTACTTGGGTGCAGTGGACAAACCAATCCGCTTCTCCCAAACAATGTGTAGAGGCCACCTAGTGAGGTCTCAAGGGTGTACCAGGAGGGAAAAGAGGGAAGATTTTTCTGAGAAAATGGAGGCCCCATCTGGGCTAAAGAGTCTTTGCTCTCCTCTTTAGATGTCAATTTCCAAACAAGTGGTAAATTGAGAAAACTTGCTTCCAACTCTCACCAGATCCCCCAACCCAGTTTCCTGAGAAAGCAGGTCCTCTTAGACCTGGGTAATACAAGCTTCCTGTAAGGTGAGAGGAGGGCATGGCAAGTCTGAGAGACCAAATGGCCTCTGGTGTTCTTCCCTAAGCCAGCCTGCACTGCTCACTTGGACACTTGGGAGAGCTCTGGTTGTTATTTCAGCAGCAGAGTCCTAAAACTTCTGGCAGGATGGTCATGCAGTACCACAGAGCCAAAGTAACCCAGGGTCCACTCCACCCTGCAACCACTTCCCCCTCCTCACAAGTATTTGTTATTTCAGGCCTGCCTGACCCTGACCCAAGGAAGGGAAATGACTGGTTTTCTTCTCTTTCCGGATCCCTCCTTCTCCACCCTCCTGCCATGCTTAGTGGTAGGTAGAGCCCGAACTACTTGGAGTTACCAGGGAACCTTGTCCCAGCCTCTTTCTCCTTCTTTCATGGAGTGTTGGATGCCTCTGGGTCTGTGGGATCATCAGGGCTACTATGTTAAGTTCTGTCTCTGAGGGTGAACTGCCCACTTAAAGAGTTACATAGTAGGTTTAATTTCAGGACTTATGGTCTCACATAGGTTGCCAACACCCTGGGCCAGGCAAGAGAGGCCTGTACCCAGGAAACCACTGAAGTGAGACTACCTCAGGCTCCTTTTATTCAAGTCAGGCTTTTGGGCTCTTCTGGTAACTGAAATAATTCCACTTCATCCTATTACCTGTGAAGGATTCCTTTCCTGCTGCATTTATTTCTTGGCTGGCCTGAGGTGTGAGATGTCCCACTACAGGGCAATTAATCCTGACAAAATAGAATTGGGGAGGGGGTCATGTGCTTCACATCAAGAGAAGGGGCCACCCAGAGCTCTGAGACTATCAAAACTTTATGCTGCTTAGAAGCAGAGTGTGCTTGTTGTAAGCAGCTCAGGTTTCTGCCATGCAGCCTGGGCATTTCTATACCAGCCTGGTAAAATACATCAGAACCAGATGTGTGCTTCTGCTGTGGGTTTCTACCCAGGAGCTGAGGTGCTGGGGAGTCGTTCCCAATAAGATTGTAAGCTCATTGTCCCGAACACATCCAGTGTCCTGAAAGGCCATATGAAGGGCTGAACTGGGGGACAATGAACGGAGGGAACCTGCAATGATGAGTTGAATTTCTGGCTCCTCCAAGTGCCCAGTTGCCTAGCCAGCCTGCTTCATGGTGTCTGGCCAGAGCCCTTGCAAGCTGCCCTCTCCTTTCTTCTTGCTGTGGATTCCAACAGCAAGTCATCCCCTCCTCTCCTATTCCAGAACTGAACATGGACTTCTATTTGGGATAAGAAAGGCTGTCAATAGAGTCAAGGAGAGGTGAATAATAAATAAACTCAGCCATAGGAACCCGTAAGCCTTTCAAACAGTCTCTCTGCTTATGACAGATCATAACCTTTAAAATCCATGAGCAAAATGAAAATTGAAAACTTAAACCAAGTTCCTATCCCTCCTTTGCTCCTTGGGTTTACCACCACCATCCATCATTTCCTCACTTCCCAGCCGTCCCAGTATCTTTTACCCTGTCTGAAGATTTAAAACACTCATTCCTTAAAATCTTCTGCTTTTCCAGCATTATCAAAGTAATGTGAAAGAAAACACATCTCCCCCAATTCTGCACCCACACCAAGTATATCGTAAGCAATATCATCAATTACACTTTGAATAACTTGACAGGCCAGAAAGGAAAGCTCCATTATTTACCAGAAGGAGCAATAAACTTTACTGAAAGTAATAAATTCAGCATTGACCATGAATACCTACTAGTAAACTCTTTGAAAATATAATCTCCATCTTTTATATTTATTTATTTACCATTTTTTTTCTGTGTGGAGTGCTGTAAAAATCTTAGGTAGCAAAATTTTAAAACAGCTTGATTATCCAGAGTGAGTGTGGAGTTCCTCAACTCCAATCAGTAATAGTCACATTAATGATTAACTTATTAATGATAAACTTATTAATAGTCATAATTGGTATTTAATTGCTAGATCTGATTGGTGCTTTACTCTTGACCTGATTTAGTTACATTGGAAAGTACAGGTGGTCCAACATCAGTAAAAGGAAGCCATTTGCAGGCAACTTTTTCAAGCAGAAGGGAAAGCACTTTTGTTATATTTGCAGACATGTGTCTCACACATTTTTTTTTTTTTTT
>NW_006921604.1:19252608-19280804 GCF_000298275.1 Orycteropus afer afer
GTATACACACACACATGCATACACACACACACAGTATAGAATTGAGGACACATGGCTGCTATTCACATTGAAAGTCAGAAAGTTAATGAGAAAGCAGAAAGAATGGAATCTCTAGAAGGAGTAACTGAGCAAGTTGTCTTTATTTTCTTCGCAGGAAGAGGGTAGGCGGCAACCGAGGGAAAGTTTCCTGGGGTCTTTTAAGAGGGACGCTGCAAGGCGGGACAGACCTTCCCACTCTGGCCCTCTTGTGCTCTGAGGGTTTCCCGACCTCTCTTCCCAGATCAATCTCCCGCCACACACACACACACACACACACACACACACACAATCCAGTGCTGGGGGACTTCCTTTCAACCTGTCTCCATCTCCCCCTTTTAGGACTTACCCGAGAACTTTCTCTCCAAGGGTGTCCGCCTCGCTTCTCCCGCGTCCCCAGTCCTTTTCCCCCTACTCCCTTTTTCCTTGTTACCCTGAGCTCCAGACTCACTCCGCGCAGCTCTTCCTCTGGATATACAGACAGGAAAGCGGCCTCAGTCTGAGCAAAATTTGAAACCACATTTTATCAACACCGTCAAAGACAAGAGTGCACACTTTGGACTCTGAGATCAGGAGCCCGCTTCTTGCAGAGGGCAGGGGATGGGAGAAGGGGGGTCAGGGCTAGAAATCCTTCCTCCAACCGCGATTCCAGCTTTCTTATGGAAATGAACACAGCGACCAGCTCACCCAGAGCCCAACTCCGAGTCCCCATACTCCTTTCTCTCGAACCCTTTTCTCCCCCTAATCCCCTCAGCCCCTCCCAGCCGCTCTCTTTCTCTGGGTGGGAAGACTAGTGTTTCAAGCGTTGGCAACTGCGCGCCCAAGGCCGCGACGCCCGCGCGGGAGGGTGTGCGGCGGGCTCCGCACCGCTCCCGGGCAGCGGCGGCGTCCGGCTTCGGTTCGCGTCCGCCGTAGCCCGCCGACAAACTGCATTAAATATTCAGAGAGAAGCGCTACTTTCTTAAAGGAGAACCTACCAGGCGGGAAAGTTTACAGCCAGCAGAAGGCACAAAGGACATTCGCGGTTCCGGCTTTTTCTCCAGTTTAGAGGAAACGCATCCCTTTTCTTCTGCAGTGCACGCTGAGGCTGGCATTAAGAAACAAAACTAGGGGATGGAATGACTTTATCATCAAGTCATCCTTCTTGAAGGGTGTGGGAGAATAGGTGAACAGAGAGACAGTTCGCTTCCTGATCACTAAAGTTATTTAATAATTGACTATTGTCAGGGGCGGATTACCCAATAAGCCAGGTAAGCATGAGGTTACTTGTGCTTACTTACTATTCCATAGTGACCAATTTCACATGGGCTTCTCCACATGATGTGGTGAAAAACATGTGAAACTAGTCACTATAGATTAGTAAATAAGCACAAGTAAACCCATGCTTACCTTGCTTACTGGGTACTCCGTCCCTTTCAGGGATTGTAAATTTGAAAAGAGGCTTTGATTTTGTAGGACGGTGCTACAGGGCTGGGAGAGAGAGAGATGTCACGCATACCTGGAACCAGAATCGGTGATGTGGGGGCGGGGATAGGAATGTGAAATTGTTCACTACAGACTAGGAAGTAAGCACAAGTAAGCCCATGCTTACCTGTATCACTGAGTAATCCGACACCGACTGTTGCATCTTACGATCCACAGACCCCAGGGGTTTTATAAATAAAAGGAGCCTGTTTGATTTCACACGGGCTCCAAAGCATTCAGAGCTGCAATAACGTTTGCCTTGTGTCGTTTGAAACACACAGGAGCTCTAAGTTTATGAAACCTTACACTGAGCACCAATTTCCATTGGAAATGATTTAAAAAACAAAACAAAAAAACTCTGCATCAAAACAAAACCCTGCATCACCAGGCTGTTGAAAGCTTAAGTCAGGACAGAGAAAAGAACTTTAATATGTGCGTTATCGAAGCTCGCATCTGAGCGGCATTTCTCAACTTTGAATGTCACCAATGCCTTTCTTCCGCCGCACCGAAGTCGCGCGTTAATGTTTAGGAAAGCACAGGCTTCCGGACAGTGCAGCCGGACCCGGGCAGCCGGGAGGGCGGGGCGGCGACACGGGCGGCGCGCGGGAGCTGGATTGGGCCGCCCGGGCCTCTGGGCTCCTCTCTCGCGGAGCGTTACCAGCAATCAGAAGCCACCAGAAGTGCGAAAAGCCGAAAGTTCTCGGCCGGCGGTGTGAAGGGGCCTGAGGTCCCAGGCCCTCTCAAGAGCGCACCCATCCCGGGGTCGGGCTGATTGGTGAAGGCGGTCATGATGCTGCTAGGGCGACGCCCGCTCTCTGTGCCTGTCACATGCGCACGCGATTACACATCCACACAGATACACATGCACACATCCACACACAAGCACACACATCGCACAGTTCTTTTTGTTCCGGGCCAGGCTCACTTTCACAAGTGGTTACAAAGTCTTTAGCGCCATCTAACGGGAGCAGCAAAAAGTCGATTCTGGGTGCAGGTTAGGACTAACGAGCCGACCCGGCTGCGCCTCGGGAGAGGGTCCCCTCCTTCTGCAGTTTAGGACTTTGACCTCCCCCATCGTGAGCGCCCACGCGCGCGCGCGCGCGCGCGCGCACACACACACACACACACACACACACACACACAATTGGGAACTCCGGAGGAGCCCAAAGCACACATTCCCAGGGACCGGGACCAATGCAGGGCAGCGCCCACTCGCCCCAGGACCAGCCTCTGCTCTCAGGCCCTCGCCTCCTTTCCGTGCTTCTCCCAGGCAAACAGAACCGTCTTGCACCTGCCTTAATAGGGCCCTAGTGTGGTTCAAGAGTCTCTCTTTATCCTTTTCGCCTGTGATCAAAATCTCAAGAAGCCTCAGGCGGGTGCACCTGTTTTTCGAAAGAATAAGCACATGGTGAAGGTATCTGCAGCCAGAGGAGCTTCTGGAAGGATGGGGAAAAGGAGATAGAAAAGGATTATAGAGAGAGGAAGATAATGGAACAAAACAAAAAAGGAGGAGTGTGCAATTAAGGGCAATTTTGTCTTGCAATCGCTCCAGAAGAGTTGAAGCCTCAGTGTCTCCTAGGGAGAGAGGGGTTGGGTTCCAGAAATTGGGAGCTGCTGTTGGAAGAAGTGTGCCAAGTGGTGAAGCTGAGGAGGGGCCTCTGGGAGTGGAAAGAAATCTAGGCACAGGAGGAGGTCCAAGGGACTCCCTCACCAAAGAGGTGGGGTATGGAGCTTGAGGAGGCCTAGGTCTCTCCTGAGGGTCACCAGCCATAGTGAGGGCCAGTCATGAGAAGATATAAAAGCTTACCATGCACTTCTGCCAGGTCAGAGGAACTTTCACAGCATCTGAAAAGGTAGCAGAAGGGCTATTGTCCCTGGATCACCTGTGAAAACAAAGAAAAGAAGGGAGGAGAGGTACTAGTTAGACTTCACAGTTGCCAACTGTCCTGGTTTTTCACAGTATGAGGAACTTGTCTCCATGCTTCCAAGCAAAGGGTCAGAGAGAGGAACCAGCAGCTGAGCCTGCCATAGAGACCAAGTGTTTTTGGTCCTGATAGAGGGCGTAGTGATAAGGCACTTGTCTGCTAACCAGAAGGTCAGCAGGTCAAACCCATCAGCTGCTCTGCATAAGGAAGGTAGGGCGATCTACTTTGGCAAAGATTTATAGCCTCAGAAATCCAAATGAGAGCGACTAGGAGTTGGAAAGGACTGGATGGCAGTGATTTTTTTTTTTTTTGAGAGGGCTGGGCTGGTGTCTGGATTCCCTGGGGAGATCAATGGATTTCACCAGTCTAAGTTCAGATGCACTTGTTCAAGGACTAAGCATCTTTCTTGACTTCCCAGGCCCCACTTTCTAGGTTTATATAATGGAGATTAGAATACCTGCTCTTCCTACTTCATGGATGTTGGGAAGGTAGAAGATGATGTCAGATGTAAAAACATTTTTTTTAAAGAAAGTATAGATAGCTATAATAAAACAATACTGATAAAGTGAATTAGTCACAGATTTTAATTGAATAGCAGTATCTAGATAATTAAGGAGCTCTGGTGGCATGATGCCTAAGACATTTGATTGTTAACCGGAAGGCTGGCAGTTCAAACCTACCAGCTGCTCTGCAGAAGGAAGATGGAGCAATCTACTTCTGTAA
Source organism: Orycteropus afer afer (assembly GCF_000298275.1). Taxonomy (NCBI): domain Eukaryota; kingdom Metazoa; phylum Chordata; class Mammalia; order Tubulidentata; family Orycteropodidae; genus Orycteropus; species Orycteropus afer. The sequence goes on from NW_006921604.1 coordinate 19,256,757, forward strand.
ATATTTACTGCCTTGGAAACCCAATGGAGTTCTCTATGAGTCAGAATTGACTCAATGGCAATGAGTTTGGTTTTTTGTTTGTTATCCAGATAGTTATTTAAAATCTCTATTCTTTTAAGTTCCAGTCCTAGAAACAGGATCTTCTTCCCTTTTTCCTTAGCATGTGTCATGATTTAATGAGCAGTCAACACTGCATCATTATTAGGGGAAAAATGAAATAATATGGGAAATTTATAATATCAATATATTTTTTTTCATATCTTGAGAATGAAGATGGAAAACGAATGATGTCTCAAGTTTGCTTTGTGTGTATTTTAGAAATATGCTCTTTCCTCAAGTTAAAAACAGTCACATTTTATGAGCCAGCATATGCTCAGGAAGATGTTTTGTGTTTGTGTGTGTGTGTGTGTGTGTGACCACACATCCAAAAATGAAAGGGACTCCTTAGGCCCTGCACTTTTCCCAAGACATTAAGACCCAGGGGTGCTTTCTCTGGCTCTATCCACGATCCAGAAACTCCAGTCACAGAGAAGCCTCCTCTTCCAGTTTCCTCTCATTGTGGTAAAACCAAATAGTTACTCTGGAAGGAACTTCCTCAAAAAAAAGAAAGAACTGAGGGGAGAAAGGAGGGGAGAAGAGGATGTATAGCTGACTCTCCTGCCTTCTAGGTGTTAGGTCCTGGTTAGCCAGGAGTTAGCATCTGTTGCCCAATACTCTCATTCTTTGGCCTGAAGTTGCCCTGGAGTGCTGAGCAACCTGTGGAAGAAAGGAAGAGCAAGACAGTCCACAGCCTTTGTTCGTCCTATGGTCTGGGAGCAGTCTGCCCTCCTCTCACTTCCCCCAGGCCAAGAGCTGCTTATAAGACTGAAAGAGGAAAAGCCACAATTTCCTACCACCAGCCATGTCAAATACCCTTACAATGTTGTTCTTGATCCAGTCATTGCCAAAGCCAGGTGAAGTTTCTGGATTTGCTGCTGGTAACTGTGCTCCAGCTGGCCCGAGAACATTGTCTACTCCACAAGGGTGGAAATGAGTACAGGTGGCATAGAAGTGGGTATAGGTTGCTCACCTGGTGAGAGAAATGCCCACTATGGGCCTGCCTATCTGTCCAAGAGAAGCAGCTATAAGCAGAAGGTAGGATGATATTTGTACAGTGCATTCCAACATGCCAAGATTCTTCAAGTAGAGTGTATCACAAGGCAAATCTTGTGATTTTTCTTTTTTCAGATTAAGATACTGAGGTCTAGGAAGGTTGAAACTTAAAGCTGTGTGCTTATGAGTGTCAGGCCATAATGCTCTGGAGGTTCAGTCAATATTTCTGATGTGATTAACAAGACTGGGATACAGTGAGGAGCCCTGGTGGCTCAGTGGCTAAACAGCTCAGCTGATAACCAGAAAGTCAGTGGTTCAAACCTACCAGCCTCTATGGGAGAAAGATGTGGCAGTCTGCTTCTGGAAATATTTATATAGCCTTGGAAAGCTTGTGGGGCAGTTCCACTCTGCCCTATCAGGTTGCTATGATTGGAACTGACTCTGTGGCATGGGTGGGGTACAGTGTTAATTACACTTTATGACTGATAACCTTAGAAAAACAATTTCTTTTCTCCTCCCTCCATTTTGTTTCTCCACAAGGTCAAGTGAAGAAAGAGTGTTTTTGAAGATTAAAACCAAACCCACTGCCATCTAGTTGATTCTGACTCATAGCCACCCTATAAAGTAGAGTAGAACTGACCCACAGGGTTTCTAAGACTGTAAATCTTTACAGAAGCCAATTGCCTCACCTTTCTCCTGTGGAATAGCTGGTAGGTGTGAACCACTGACCTTATAGTTAGCAGCCCAATGTTTTAACCACTGCACCACCAGGGGAGGGGGGAGTATAGATTTACCTTTCTTCCAAGTATCAGGTATCTAGGATATCCAGTGTGACAAGTGGGATATGTAAACAAAACAACAGCCTTTGTAGTACAAGAGCCAACCCTAAAGGCTGTGAGCTCTGGTGGCACAGTGCCTAAGACATCGAGATGTGTGGGAGGAGGGTCTTACCTGTCTAACTACAGCCTAAAGTTATCAGTCATATACTTTAAAGGCTGTAGTTTGACAGGTAAGACCCTCCTCCCACACATCCCAATCATAGCATTTAACTTCACATTCCAGGTGTTATAACCAGACACCATGCAATTTATGCTAAATCAAATTCCCATATTGGAACCTATTTGACCTTAATTCATGAAAAGCATACTTCCCTACTTTCTCTCCTCTCTAAGTAGAGAACTGTGATTGCCTCACAAAACAGTTCTCATTTCTTTGGCAGTTGTTTTTTCCTTAGAGTTTTGCAACTCTACTTTCCTTTGCATTCATCACCCTGATCTATTTGTATATGTGTATAAAAAGTGAAAATCTTTTTACCTACAAAAATCGAAATAGTATCACCAATCAAATCTACTGAATATAGGGTTTGGATCAAAACAATCCACAACATTTCAGGATGTCATAACCTGTTTCCCATATCCTCTTTCTTTAAGAAAGCTGTCTGGAAAACCTAAACTTCCTCCCTAACCCTCAAAGGGGTCAACAATAAGAAACTGGTAGCAGAATGGAAGAGTCCCAGTGTGGTGCAAACAGTTAATGTCCTCGGTGGCTAACTGAAAGGTTAGAAGTTCAAGTCCAACTAAAGGTGGCTCAGAAGAAAAGCCTGGTGATCTACTTCTGAAAACTCAGCCACTGAAAACCCCATGGAGCACAGTTCTACTCATATTCATGGTTACTGTGAGCTGGAGGTGACTTGATAATGCTGGTTTAGCAGAATGGATAGAGAAGAAACTGCAAAATCTTGCATCATAAGAGAGATAGGGAATGATTTGGGTGGATGTGCTAGACTTTTCATATCCCCCACCCCAGCCCTGTAACTTTCAATGGTGAAAGTCTTCAAACAGAATGAATGAGTGGGGCCAGTGAGTGGGAAATGGTGACGGTGGTGGTATGGAAGCAGGGAGATCATCACAAAGCAAGTGGATTTGGGGAAAGAGGAGACACTTTAAAGTGTCCAAGATGGAGGGGCACACAGAACAAACACTGATGATCATGTTTTGTCCCCTCCTTTGAAAGGTGCTCTGGTGGTGTTGTGGTTAAAGCATTGAGCTCTACCCAAATGGTCAATGGTTGGAATCCACCAACCACTCTGTGGGAGACAGTCAAGGCCATCTGCTTCTGCAAAGATTCATAGCCTTGAAAACCCTATGAGGGTTGCTATGAGTTGGAATTGACTTGATAGCAGTAGGTTAATAATCAGAAGCTGCAAAATCAAGGGCTTATACTATTAGTGAGCCTCATTCCTTTCTTTAGTGGGCAGCGGTGGTTCAGTGGCAGAATTCTCACCTTCCAGATAGGGACCTGGGTTCAGTTCCTGGCCAATTTACCGAATGCATGGCCACCACCTGTTTGTCAATGGAGGCTTGCTTGTTCCTATGATGCTGAACAGGTATCAGTAGAGCTTCCAGGCTAAGACTTACTAGGTAGAAAGCTCTGGAGATCTGAAAAAAATCAGTGAGTAAAAACCCTATGAATTACAACAGTCCAATCGCATTGTACATGGGGTCCAGGGCTGACTGCATGGCAGCTAACAACAAAAACAACAGCGACATGCCTTTTTTTGTTGTTTCCAGAAGGAGATTAGAGGTACACCCTACCTTAAGTAGAGAGGGGAGCAAAGATTGCTACTATTCCTCTTCCTGAATTTCTTGATTTGTTCAAATTGAAATGAAAGGAGATGCTAGTACCCAGACATTGGCTGTGTGAGTGACTAGTGGAAATGAAACTATGAAGTCCAATTTCCTTGAAAAGGGCTGAGAACTAGCAACTGTGCAAGCAGGAGGGCTGTCATCTCTTCCCAGAATTCCCTTCTGCATTTTGATGGTTTGAATTTGAAGCTATCTAAAATATAAAGCATCCTTCTACTTCCTCACACGGTCCTGTTTACTAGTAACCTCGAGCCAGCTGTTCTTATTATTTATGTGTAGTGTCTTTACAAAGTACTCTATTATCCCCCTTCGCTTTTTTTTCTTCCATTTTATATTAGTCATTCCTTTTTACAGTCCGTGGAGACAGGTTAGTGTCTTATTCCCACATCTTAAGTGAAAGCATTAAGCGTGGGCACAAAATAACAAATGGAAACAACTGTGGTGACAGGGTTGTGGCCGAGGCTCCCAGCCTGAGCTTTCACTTGGCCCATTGAGCCACACTGTTTCTTTCATTTGACAGGAGGGTTGGCATGAGACAGAGATGAGAAAAACCAGAGCAGCAAGCCTTGGCAGAGCCCTCGACCTCCCTCTGCCACCAGTCCAACTTTCCAACTTTGCCACTTGCTGAGTCACTAACGCTTAGTGGTGTTTTAGCTCTTCAGGGCTCAGGGAGAGAGGAGACAGGAGGTTGGGAACACCCTTGGGAAGGGTATTGTGAAGGCCTTCAGTTTCAGTGTTTGTCTGCCCCCTCCTTTAATTGCTGTGTCTACTCCCCAGAGAGAAAGATGTACTGCATATCAGAAGCTCCATAACATAAGACAAAAGAAAAAAATCACCAGAGTTTTTTTTTCTTCCTTTCTCTCTCACACACAAACACACACTCATTTCCTCTTCCCCTGTTAAAGCCACTTCCATGTGAAAGAAAAGAGTGCAGGAGGGATTACATTCAGGGGACACTGGGACCGGGAGATCTCTCAGCATTCTGAAAGGGCTTTGTAGTGCTTGGATCCAAGCCATTTGTTTCTAGAGAGAATCACATTGGGTAGGAGCTTGCTTTTTCCATTTGCAATGGCTTATTAAGTATAAGCATCTCTCTTCTCTCTGTTTACTGAGTGATTAGCTCTCCCTCCAACTGACCCTGCCAGGGGAAATAGCCAAAGTGTATCCTTAACACGCAGTTACCCTGCAAAATGTCCTTCCCATAAACCCAGAGACCACAGACAGGACTCTGGTTAATTTTGGTGTCTTATTTTTGTAGTCTGCAATGAGAATCTCCACTGATGGCAAAGACTGTGCACAAATGCTGGTCATATTTATACAGTCCCATTCTAGTCACAGTATACAGAGAGACATGGAACTTAGCTGAAGCAGAGGCAAGTGACTGTTCTGGTCTCTAAACTGTGGCTTGGCTGGGAGGCCACAGCCTCTGGGCCCAATTGCTGTGACAGGAATCTTTTCTAAGTGGTACGATGATCTTACTCACCAAAGACTGTCTTTATGCCCTCACAGGAATTACTTCAGAGGACAAAGGCTAGAAGAAAAAGTTCTTTCACCCACTTGGATGCATGCAGTTTCAAAACTGTAAATTTGTACCCAGTAAAGGTTAACCAGATACTAGATGAAGAGTGGGAGCTCTGGTGGCATAGTGGCTAAGCCATTTGACTGCTAACCAGAAGGCTGGTGGTTCAAACCCACCAGCCACTCCTCGGAAGGAAGACTGGGCAATCTACTTCCATAGAGATGCTGCCTCGGAAACCCAAGGAGGGGTCACTATGAGTCAGATCCGACTTGACAGCAGTGAGTTTGGTTTTTGGTAGATGAATAGTAGCTGGTTGCCTGGCCAAATCAGCTGGTGCTTAGTAGATCAATTTAGTGTAAGGACAGATGGGCTGTCCTAGCAGACTCAGCCTTAATAAGCCAGATTCCAAAGGTCAGAGTGGAAACAAAATCATGCAATTTACTCAAATTTCAGAGGCTGAATTCAATTGTAGGGTTCAGTCGGGAAATGAGGATGAATTTCTTACCAACTAAGTGGATTCTTTTTCCTCTCTACCAATTTCTGTACTATGATACAGGGAGAGCTTAAGACATGTCATTGATATTGTTACATAAATATTGTGTATCTGCAAAACCATAATGTAGACTGTAATGAAACAATTAAATTGAACGATATATTGTCAATCTTGCATATGCTTAATGGAAGCTCAATGCTTTTATTCTGCATTGTGCTTGTGTGATAAGACTGCATTCTCACTATTTGTTGGTTAGAATTCTTCTATGGATGCTGTATTTATTGTATAAATCTAGTATTATTTTATACTTGATACAGTACAGGACTGAACTGAAGCAGAACCTGTATCTAGGAGTTGGCATCTGGCCTAAAGGTTGGGATTATTTAATTTGCCAGTCACCCCTGATTTACCATTCCCTGATGAAAAATAAACTTCTCAGATTAAATTACTGAGTGGGAGAAATCTGGGACATGATAAAGATGGACTTGAGCTCTGTTTGGTATCAAGATTCATTGCACTATGTCCTGAGGTTTGTGTGTGTGTGTGTGTGTGTGTGTGTTGTATATATGGAGTGGTGTAGTGCCTAAGGCATTTGACTGCTAACTAGAAGGCTGGTGGTTCAAACCCAGCAGCCACTCCTTGGAAAGAAGGTTGGGCAATCTACTTCCGTAGTGATACCGCCTCGGTAACCCAAGTAGGTGTTGCTATGAGTCAGGTCTGACTCGATGGCACATAACAACAACAACATTTATCTGTATGCTGAGAAAATAACCCAAGAAGGTGGACAATATAAAGAAGAACACAGCATCACGATTGGAGAAAGACTCATTAACAACCTGAGATATGCAGATTATACAATTTTGCTTGCTAAAAGTGAAGATGACTAGAAGAACTTGCTGATGAAGATCAAAGATTACTGCCTTCAATATGGATTATACCTCAACATAAAGAAAACAAAAATCCTCACAATTGGACTAATAAGCAATATAATGATAAATGGAGAAAAAATTGAAGTTGTCAAGGATTGCATTTTACTTGGATTAACAATCAACCCCCATTGAAGCAGCAATCAAGAAATCAAATGACATAATGCAGAGGGTAAATCTGCTGCAAATGACATCTTTACAGTGTTAAGAAGCAAAGAAGTCACTTTGAGGACTAAGATACACCTGACCCATGCTGTGGTACTTAAGGTTGTGTGTCAACTTGGCTGAGCTGACAATTTTGAGTGCTTGGCAGTTGGATGTAGTTATTCCCCATGATGAGATGGGATGTGGTGTAATCACCTCCATGGTAGAATCTGCTGTGAGCAACTAATTAGTTGAAAGAGAGTTGTTTTCTGGGTCTAGCCTCCTTCCAGTATATATATGGAAGAGCTGGGTTTTTGCTCCTATGTTTGGTCCATCATAATCTCTAGTTCCCAGACTTGAACCAGTGGCTTGCTGTGTTGCCTGCTGTTCTTGGGATTGTTGCCTTAACAGCCTGTGAGCCAAGAATGTATTTCCTCCTGATCTTGGTTTCATCAGCTTCTGTAGCTATATGAGTCAGGAGAAGCCTCCACTTTGAAGTTTGATCCATGAATTAGGGACTTACCAACCTCTACAACTGTCTGAACTATTGTCTGGAGATAAATTTCTCTTTTCTCTCTCTCTCTCTCTATATATATACATACATATATATATTAGCTTCACTGGTTTTGCTTCTCTAGAGAAACCAGCTTAAGATACAAACCATGCTATTTTCAATCAATCCATATGCATGTGAAAGCTGGACAATGAATAAAGAAGATGGAGGAATTGATGCCTTTGAATTATGGTGTTGGTGAAAAATATTGAATATACCATGGACTGCCAGAAGAACAAACAAATCTATCGTGGAAGAAGTATAGCTACAATTCTCTTTAGAAGCAAGGATGGTGAAACATATTTTGAAAATGTTACTAGGAGGAACCAGTCCTTGGAGATGGACATGATGGTTGGGAAACTAGAGGGTCAGTGAAAAAGAGGAAAATCTTCAATGAGATGGCTTGACACAATGGCTGCAACAATGGGCTCAACCATAGCAATCATTATGAAGATTGTGCAAGATCAGTCAGTGTTTCATTCTGTTGTACATGGGATTGCTATGAGTTGAAACCAACTTGACCACATTTAACCATCACAACAACAATATATATGGTGGCACAGTGCCTAAGGCATTTGACTGTTAACCAGAAGGCTGGTGGTTCAAATCCACCAGCCACTCTGCAGGAGGAAAATGGGGCAATATCCTTCCATAAAGATTTACCACCTTGGAAACCCAATGGGGGTTGCTATGAGTCAGAACTGATCACAGTAAGTTTGGTTTGGTTTTATACACACACGACTCCCTGGGTGGTGCAACAGTTAAGCACTCAATTACTACCTGAAAGTCTGACAAATCAAACCCACTCAGATGCACTTTGGAAGACAAATCTAACATCTGCTTCCAAAAGGTCACAGCCTGAGAAACCCTGTGGAGTAGTTTTACTCTGCTCATATGGTGTCTCCATGAGTTAGAATTGCCTAACATATATACAAATTGAAAGAGAGAGGAAGGAGCTTACTTCTTAAGTCACATTTGGTCACTAAACACTTTTCCTTATTCTGTGGGTGTCTAAGAGACAAGATCCTGGAAGGGGGACATGAGCCGGCATTAGGGTAAAATGGCTGCAAGCTCTGCCAGTGTTCTGAGATAAAATGTGCTTTCTTCAGGTAACAGCACATGGAAGGGACAAGAAAGCTGGCTTTTTATGTATCTTGATTTCCTATTTGTTCTCTTTTTATGTTTTATTTTTACAGCCTTTTTGAAAAAAAAAACAAAAATTTGCCTGTTTAGCTAGACTGCAGAGAAATCAGCAGAAGCAAGTTTTTTCCACATTTTGGCCAGAAGTTTTAAAGGTAGCTACTTAGCCCTATGGCAAGCAGAATGGGCCTGTGTTATGGATGGAATTGTGTCCCCCAAAAATGTGTGTTGTAAATCCTAACCTTTACATCTGTGGTTATAATCCCTTTTGGGAATAGGTTGTTTATATTATGTTAATGAGGCACGATTAGTGTAGGGTGTGTCTTGCCTCAATCTCTTAGAAAATATAAACTAAGCAGAGCAAGCAAGCAGAGATGGGGGGAGAGAGAGATGGCAAGCCATATGAAGATCTCTCAGAAGCTGAAGTTCAGAAGAGACAAGGACCTTCCTCCAGAGATGACAGAGAGAAAAAGCTTTCCCTAGAGTCGATATCTTGAATTCAAACTTCTAGTTTCTTAACTGTGAGAAAAAAAAAAAAAAAAAGTCTGTTTGTTATTCACTTGTGGTATTTCTGTTATAGCAGCACTAGAGAACTAAGACAGCCTGCAATAACAAAGTGAGAGAACCCTACAGGGAAGAGACTTGAGCACACAAAGTGGGACAGACTTACTCAGTCACCTTTTTCCATTGCAGGTCCTCCTGCCATCATTGGCACGTCCCTGCTTTGATTTAGTAACAGAGGTCCTATCCTATATCTGCACTTATTAAACTGATACTTGCTGAGTAGGTACAGGCAATGTGTCCAGATTACAGAAACCAAAACACAGCGTTGTGTTCTAGGAACATCAATTCTTTGGGGCAAGTTGAGTAACTCAGCTGATACATAATTTAAAACAATGCATTTATATCAAAACAAATATAATATACAAAAGAATACTGTGGTAGTTCAGTTTCTGTGTCAACTTGGCTGGGCCTGGTTGAGTGACTGGGCAGCTGGATGTAGTATTCTCCATGGTGAGACTGGTAATCACCTCTGTGGTGGAATCTACTGTGAGCAGCTGAGTAGCTTTATGGATGTGGTCTGTTTCCTGTATATAATGAGAAGCCTTGGGAAATGGTCTCTAGCTTATGGCATGCTTGGACCCTGCATGTAGCTGTGTCATTGTTCAGCAGCCTGCCATGCTCTGCCGACCTTGGGGCTTTCAATGGACTTGAGTTAATGGTCTGCTGTGTGGTTTGGTAACACCGAGATTGTGCCATTTTATTTGTCGACCTTGGGCTTGTTTGCCTCAGCAGTTAGCAGCTGTCTGAGTGAACAAAAGCCTCTAGCTTCAGTAGGCCAGGAGCAGGAGATAGAGCTGAAGCCCAAGGTCGAGGGGCTTTCACCCAGCCCCTAGAGCCTGGCACTTTGAACTTGGACTTAAAGCCTCTAAACTGAGAGAATAAACTCCTGTTTGTTTAAGCATCCCATTTGTGGTATATTCTTGTCAGAGTGGCACTAGGTAACCAGAACAAATGCAAAATCTTTATATCATTTAAAAACAAAAACTAAGGCTTCAAATGCATTTTGGGACTGGATATGGTGGCTTTAGACCAATACCTGCACTTTCTCATCCAAGCATGTGTAGTTTCTGACATTAGTGATATTTCAGTGGAAATTTTTGAGAATACTACCTTACAGTTTATTCCTCCTCTTTTATGTGGTGCATATTTAAGTTTCAGGACATTATATTTTCAGATTCATCTTCTCCCCACCCACCCCCACCCCCTACCACACAGACAGATTTGGGGCCACCTGTTCACTCTACAGCCAAGAAGATAGAAAAGATTCCTTTTGCCAGATTTTCTCCTTTATTCTGCTTCTAACAATGCCCTCTCCAAAGTTACAGGAGGAGAAGACCCTCCCTTGGCCTCACTTTCAGATTCACTGCTTGAACAGAGTTCAAAATTATTTATTACTACATTTCTTTATGGAAAGATTAGCTCCGCTGGGGCCGGCTGGGGAGGAGCTGATGAATAACCAAGAGAAACCTATTGTTCTAGGGGACCCCACACACATTTGGTCCTTGGAATGCCTTATTCTAGCCATGCCCCCAATAGAGATCATTGCTACATTTGTAGTTGTTGCTAGTGCCATTGACACTTTCCCTGTAATGGTCTCTATAAAAACCTACTCTTGTTTCTTTAGGCTGTGCAATCAAATTCATTCTTATTTGTTTACCTGCCCACACCTGGAAGTAGTTGCCAGAGCACAGAAAAGAGAGACACCCTTTCTACTCTGCATTTGCATTTTCTTCTAAAGGTCATTGTGTGTCTTGCTGGCATAGTCCTTAGTGAGCTTCTTGGCTGTCACTGTAGTCCCAGAGTGACACCTGTGAGCGCGGTACTTATCTCTTTTTGGGGGGAAGGCCTGGGACAGTATATATCTGTTCTGGGCATGTTAGAAGGTTATACTTTACCCTAAGGAAGAAGTCATGGAATTAGACTCAGTTTACCATTTTAAGCTTTAAAAAGTTAATGAGGCAGAGATAGTGTATCAAAAACAACTTATTAGCTAAAACAACTTAGTACATTAATAGGGTTACTTCTCATAAACTATCATAGAATTCAGACTCTTAGAGAGATGAAAACCCAACCTGTTGCTGTCAAGTTGATTCCAAATCGTGACGTCTATTTTTCCCCCACATATAACCTTCTTTTATTTATGTATAACATTTTTTTTCACATACAGCAATTACACAGAGGTTTGATGTGCCATCTCTCCTGCTCATTCCCCCTCCCTTTCTCTCTTTCTATGTGTGTGTATAAATTAAATATGTATATTTAAATACGTATATACTACATATATATATTAAGGAAGACCAAAGAAGAGCTGATAAATTTGAATTGTGGTGTTGGCAAAGGATATCAAAAATACCATGGACTGCCAGAAGAACTAACAAATCTGTCTTGGAAGAAATACAGCCAGAATGCTCCTTAGAAGCAAGAAAGGCCAGGCTTCACCTCACCTACTTTGGTCTTGTTGTCAGAAGTGAACAGTCTCTGAAGAAAGATATTGTGCTTGTTAAAGTAGAGGGTCAGTGAAAAAGCGAAAGTTCTTCAATGAAATGAATTGTCACAGTGGCTCCAATGATGGGCTCAAGCATGGCAAGGATTGTGAGGCTGGCACAGGGCTAGGCAGTGTTTCATTCTGTTGTCCACAGGGTCACTATGATTTGGAACTGACTTGACAACACCTAACAACAATGACATGTTTTTTAAATTAATTTATTTTTTAAAATGGCTTTTCAATTGATTATCTTGACCTTCTTCAGATATAGCCTTAAAACCAAACTGAACTCACCGCCGTAGAGTCGGATACGACTCATAGCGAACCCTCCTTGGGTTTCCGGGGTGGTATGACTACAGAAGTAGATCGCCCAACTTTCTCTCCGAGCCTTAGGCGCATTTATAAATCAGTTGACATCTAGTTGACTCCAACTCATGGCAACCCCTTGCGTGTCAGAGTAGAACTGTGTTCCATAGGGTTTTTTTTCAGTGGGTGATTTTTCAAATGTATATGATCAGGCCTACTGGCTAGCAGCTGAGCAGGTTAACTGTTTGCACCCCTCAGGGACTCTGGTGTGTATATAAATACCAATAAATCTGCCTGAATGCAATAAAATAATTTTGATTGACATTAACAATGGTGACTTGTTGAGAAAGTTCATTCAGAGTAGACCCATATGGTTCACAGAATTAGTTTGCTTTCTAACCACTTGAGTTGGTATTGCCCTGGGTTCACTCTGGATCTGTGGACTTGGGCAGGGCAATGCATACCTATACCATTAGATGATTATTATCATTTCCTCTGCCTCAGTCATTCTCAACATTGCTCTTTTCTTCCCCCAGCTCTGGTGGCATAGTGCCTAAGGCATTTGACTGCTAACCAGAAGGCTGGTGGTTCAAACCCACCAGTCACTCCTTGGAAGGAAGGTTGGGCAATCTATTTCTGTAATGTTTTTGTTGTTATGTGCCCTCACGTCGAATCCGACTCATAGAGACCCCTCCTTGGGTTGCTGAGGCAGTATCACTACAGAAGTAGATTGCCCAGCCTTCCTTCCCAGGAGTGGCTGGTGGGTTTGAACTGCCACCCTCTGGTTAGCAGTCAAGTGCCTCAGGCACTATGCTACCAGAGCCTCAGAAACCCAAGGAGGGATAGCTATGAGTCAGATCTGACTTGATGGCAGTGAGTTTGGTTTTTCTTGGTTTTAGATATGGAAGAAAAAAGGAAAAATAAAATCCCTACTTTTAAGGAAAATAATGAAGCTAGTTAACTATTTATTGTCTAGTAAATAGAGTTATGGAGTCACTAAAAGATTATTATGGTCGATTTAATCTACTGTTAAGGAATGGATTTCTAATGAATGTACAGAGTATTTCGAAGTGAAAGTTTTGTTTGTTTGTTTTTCAAGTCTTATCTCAGTTTAAAATTTCATTTATTGGCCTGATTTAAAGAGAGTAGTCTTTCTGGTTGGCAAAGAGACCTAGATGTTTTTACTTATCCTTTCCTTCCTTCAGCCTGAGCTAATCTATCCATAGAGTGAACACTTGGAACTAAAAGATTGTTCATTCTGACTTTTAAGATTGTAAACATAGATGTCTGAGTAATCCAGTGAGCTTCACCATGTTTATCTAGATGTCTGACACTGTGTGACAAAAACACTTGAAATTTCAGTTTAGCAACAAATTCACATTTTAGGTGGTTTCAGAGTTATGTATACCTTTCTATATGATTTTTTTCTCTTTTTTAAAATTTTAATTTAGTTTTTTTTTCCTCTAGGAAATGACCAAGAAGAAATGTCACAGAATAAAGTGAAAGCTTTTAGGGTAAGAACGGAATACCAGAACAACAGGTGAAAATGACAGATAATAATAGTAAGTAAGAAGAATATTGAATATCAGAAAATAATAGCCATCTAAATGTAATCCTGTACCTAGATAGGTCCTAGTGGGAAAATCATCCCCACATCAGTCTGCAAGGCAAGAACATAACAGAGAGGAGAGGAATGACCAGCTTGGCTTCTTTGTGAAAAGCAGGTCTTTCCTGTGGAGAATGGCAGGGATTACCCCTAGATGGATTAAGGGGAAGCACTGGAGAAAATGAGCCTGCATTTTCTGACCTGCAGTTCAGTGAGAGGCCCACCTCCAGTGCTCAGGGCCATTCCAACCCAAACTAAACCCACTGCTGTGAGTTGATTCCAACTCATAGTGACCCTATAGGACAGAGTAGAACTGCTCAATAGGGTTTCCAAGGCTGTAAATCTTTACAGAAGAACACTGCTATATCTTTCTCCTGCAGAGCAGCTGGTATGTTCGAACCACTGACCTTTTGGTTAGCAGTTGAGTGCTTAACCATTGCACCACCAGGACTCCTTTCAGGGCTGTGAAACTAAAAAACCAAACTCACTGTCATCAGGTTAATTCTGACTCGCAGCAACCCCAATTGGGTTTCCAATGCTGTAGAACTTTTTGGAAGGAGACTGCCTCATCTCTCTTCCCTGGAGTGGTTGTTGGGTTCAAACCACTGATCTTTTGGTTAGCAGCCAAATGCCTTAACCACTACACTACAAGGGCTCCTTTTTCCAGGGCCATTAGAGAAGTGGCATTCCACCAGCCACACAGCATCATGCTTCAGCTGTATCCCTAACCCCTTGGCTCTGGGCTTTGTGAATCATTTTAAGACCCTGAATGAGTTTTGGTCCATAGCAGCGGCACACCTCAGATTTTTTTTTTTTTTTTTTGGTTAACCCCCCAACCCAAATTGGAAATAAACTCTCTTTGGTCTGTCATTACGCAGGGCTGAAACAGGCAGGTCTGCTCTCTGTAGGAGCTTTATGCAATGTGCTATCACACCCAGAAGATCTGGCAATGGAGAGTCAGAAAGATTACACAGTAGCTTTGGATTCTGTCCAGCTTACCATTTTCAGCCCATTTCTCTTTTTTTAGCATCTGGGAGACTCTAACAAATGCAATTTTCTACTTACATTTCAGAGAGGGAAAAAAATATTTTCTCTTCTAGAGCCAATAGTGCATTCAATGGAGAAAGTCATTACATTGGGCTCTATAGTTGCAAACATTCAGAAATGATTATCATGATAATTCTGACTGTTGGAGTGGATTTGAGAGGGTGAGAGTGTCAGAGGGATTTGAAAAACGTCCCTTCATTGGCTGTTGTTGTTGGGTGCCATTGAGTTGGTTCTGACTCAGCGATCCTGTGCACAATAGAACAAAACACTGCCCGGTCCTGCATCATCCTCACAATACTTGGCTGTGCTTGAGCTCATTGTTGCAGCCACTGTGTCAATCCATCTTGTTGAAGGTCTTCCCCTTTTCCACTGACCATGTACTTTACCAAGCATGGTGTCCTTCTCCAGGGCCTGGTCCCTTCTGACAACATAACCAAAGGAGATGAGACAAAATCTAGCCATTCTCACTTCTAAGGAAAATTCTGACTACACTTCTTCCAGGACAAATTAGTTTGTACTTCTGGCAGTCCATGGTATTTTCAATATTCTTTGCCAACACTGTAATTCAAAGGCATCAACTCTTCTTCAGTCTTCCTTATTCATTGTCCAGTTTTCACATGCATATGAGTTGATTGAAAAGACTGTGGCTTGGGTTAGGCACACCTTAAGCTTCAGTGATGTCTTTACTCCTACAACTTAAAGAGATCTTTTGCAGGATACCTGCCCAGTGCAATACGATGACTGATTTCTTTACTGCTGCTTCCATTGTGGATCCAAGTAAAATTAAATCCCTGACAACTTCAGTCTTCTCTTCATTTATCGTGATGTTGCTTAAGGAAAACTATACTCTTTGATCTTCATAAGTAACTGCTTCAAGTCATCTTCACTTTCACTAAGCAAGGTTGTGTCATCTGCATATTGCAGGTTGTTAATGAGTCTTCCTCCAATCCTGATGTTTCTTAATACAGTCCAGCCTATTGGATTATTTAGTCAGCATATTGAATAAGTATGGTAAAAGTAAACAATCTTGATGCACACCCCTCCTGAATTTGAGCAATACTGTATCCCCTGGTTGTGTTCAAATGACAGCTTCTTGGTCTATGTACAGTTTCCTTATGAGCACAATTAGGTGTTCTGGAATTCCCATTTTTTGCAATGTTATCCATAGTTTGTTATGATCCACATAGTTGAATGCCTTTGCATAGTCAATAAATCAGAGATAAACATCTTTCTGGTATTTTTTGCTTTCAGCCAAGAGCCATCTGACATCAGCAATGCTATTCCTCATTCCACATCCTCTTCTGAGTCCAGCTTGAATTTCTGGAAGTTCCCTGTCAATATACTGCTATAACCTTCATTGGTAGGGAGTCAGAATATATTTGGGACCATAGGGAGTGTGATACCTACAGAGATCCTTTGTTAGAATTGCTAAACTTGCCACCAGCTTATGGACAGAATTGGAAGAGGGCAGGCAATGGGAGGAGGGTGGAAAGACATTTTATGCAACTCTCACCCCCCTAAGTAACTTCCTTGGGGTACATACCAAATTGCCACAGATGATATAGTATTGCTCTTACCTATAGGGCACTGGTGGCTCATAGTGGGTAAGGTATCTGGATGCTAACCAGAAGGTCAATGGTACAAACCCATCAGGGAAGAAGATGAAGCAATCTACTTATGCAAAGATTGACAGGCTTGGAAACTCACAGGGTTGCTATGAGTCAGAATTGACATGATAAAACCAAATCCAAACTCATTGCCATCGAGTTGATCCCGACTCATAGCAACCCCCATTGACTTTCTGAGGCTGTAAATCTTTACAGAAGTAGATTGCCCAGTCTTCCTTCCATGGCTTGACTTGATGGCAAAGGTTTATATATACATGGACTGATGAGAATAGAGATTATGCTCATCAAGTTAGCAAGGACACAAATCAGGTGTTATTGATAAGGAAAGGATTGTGGAAGGGATGATAGGGAAGAGGGTGACTACATTGGGTGAAATAAGATTAAAATTCAAAATTATTTTGAAATAGTGGTGAAAACTCAAAAGACATTTTTTGGGGGAGGAAGATATCAAAAAGAAATCCACTAGGAACAAACTCAGGTTTAGATTGAAACCAACAACAACAACAACAACAACAACAAAAAAAAAACCAACCCCAAACTCACTGCTGTCAAGTCATTTCTGACTCATAGTGACCCCTCTTTGGGTTTACAAGGCAGTATCTCTATGGAAGTAGATTGCCTGAGGAGTGGCTGGTGAGTTTGAACCTCCAGCCTTCTGGTCAGCAGTCAAATGGATGGAAATACTCAAAAGACTAGTTAGTGTAGGATGATAACTTGTGGAATTCAGTGCTCTTAAATCTTGAAACTGCTTGCAAAGGCCCCTTCAGTGGCAAATAAAGGAGCCCTTCCTTGTGCCCTGCTCTGATTCCCTGAGGTGGCTGGGCTCATACTGCCACTGCAAGAAACACCCTGCTTCTCTCCAAACATCATACTAGTGACTGTACATCAATTTAGAAACAGCTCCACTCTGATACTCAAACCAACTCATGAAATATGTTGGAACCCTCATTTGGTGAGGAAGCCAGAGCATGCTGAGGCACTCTTTTCTGCAGTGGTTGCCCTACAGCTCCAGCCTTGTAATTATAACTAAGGAGGGTAGTTGCAGGGCACACACGTCTCAACTGAATTAGGCAAAATTCTCTATCCCTGTGGAAAGCCCACAAGGGTCTGGGGCCATAGCTTACAAACAGCTTTTCTTCGACCCAGAAAGGCTAACATGAGTTCTGTATTGTGGTGGAAAAACCAAGTCCCATTCTGGGATGTTTTTAAAAGTGTACCAGGTAGGAAGTCTTAGTTAGTCTCTCATGATGAAGGGACGTCTATCTTGGAGGCCACAACTCCAGAAGGGCAGGGAAAAAAACTTGGGAAGTGTTCCAAGGGATAATAAGGTTAATGGAGAAAATCTTCCAGAAAAGTATGTTTGTCTGGAACAGGAAAGCTAGAGGCCATTTAAAACTGAGCAATTCAAGGCATGCACTAATGCTTGTTAAACACTTAGTATGTGCCAAGAACTAGGGGAAGGTGAGCAGTGTATATGAAAAATGTAGGACCCAGTCCCAAGCTGTTATAGAGAAGAAAGGTGTTTTTCCATCTTGAATTAGGACAGAAAAGGTGAAAATCAGTTTAAACATTAAGCAAAAGGGATTTAACTTAAACTCTGTATTACTGAAAAATGTCTGCCCAATGGCCTGTATGGTAGAATATTGTTAGTTGTGCAATGTATCTGCCAAAAGGATGTGGGAACTGTGTCATCTAACCTCATTTTACTTCATGACGGGGAACAGAATCATCACCAGCAGCCTAAGGCTGATTCCTATGAGGCAGAGGTCAGACATGCCACCACCCTCTAACACTTTTTACCGATTCTGATGCCAACCGTCCCTCCCACAGCAGTCACTACTTCTCTGCTGGGTTCAATAATTCATTGCAATGGCCACACAGGACTCACAGACAAGACTCATGATTATGAGGTTTATTATAGAAGTAAAAGGTTATACATCAGGATCAGAAACACTCAGGATACAGTTCTTCAGTCAGGATAGCTTTTTTTCAATCTTGCCACAGGCACACTTCTCTCTGCCTTAGCCTCTGCCCTGCTCAGGCCAATGTTACAACGCTCTTTTACTTTTGCTAATAGGTGCCCAAAAAGGCACCTCACTCTGCCAACAAGATTTCTGCCTAAAGGCACTCAGCTTTCTCACTCTGCCTATTGCTCCATCTCATGCTGGTTTGTTGGTTCTGCTGGCTCTGCTGCCACCATTTCTCTGCCATCTCAGCACAAGGATCTTGGGTTCAAGGACACATACCACTCTTGGCCCTTCTTCTGTCCTGATGGTAGTGCGATCCCTCCTTCCACATCTGGATGGCTCATTTTTAGGCCTAGTAAGATGGTGAAACTGACCAATCCCCATTTTAGGGTTCCATACCCCTTATTTGCACAGTCCCACCTCCACAGGGGTGCCATGCATCTTATTTACACAATTAGCAAGCTATCCAATCCCTGTGGTGGGCTACAAGCACCTCACATTTGCATAGTCCCACTCAGTCATCTGGTGGGAGTTACAAAGACCATAGCTAGAAGAGCCATATTAAGTAATACTGCATCACAGTATCCAACCATTTTTTGTGAAAGCCATCACTGATATGACTGAAGAATGTTAGTATATCTTCCTTCCTGCATATCTCATATGTTGCATGACTAACCCACCAGTTGCTATGGAGTCAATGTAACTTGAAACAAGACCATGTGTTTCAGAACTGCACTCTATAGTATTTTCAATGGCTGATTTTGCAGAGATAGATCCAAAACCAAACCAAACTCACTGCCGTCGAGTCGATTTTGACTCACAGCGACCCCTCCTTGGGTTTCCGAGGCAGTATTACTACGGAAGTAGATTGCCCAACCTTCCTTCCGAGGAGTGACTTGTTGATTTGAACTGCCAGCCTTCTGGTTAACAGTCAAATACCTTAGGCACTAAGCCACCAGGGCTCTCCAGAGGTAGATCACCAGACCTTTATTCTGAGGTATCTCTGAGTGAACTTGAACCTCCAACCTTTTGGTTTGTAGTCAAATACTTAACCTTTAAACCACCTAGGGACTCCTTATGTTGCACAGATAAGGCTAATAGAAAGAATCCTATAATAGTGAAATAGCCTATGGAAACTACTTCCAAGAGGATTTTAAACTTCATTTGGAATCTATCAATGTGGGGACATTTTAGATGTGGAAATACTCCATGTCTTGAGCCTGGATTAGATGATACAACTGGATGGGATATTTCTACCATATATGCCTTATCTTGGCAATAGAATTTTAAATTTCTGAAGATCAGGGAGAAAATCTTTTATTCCTTGTATCCCCTACAGAGCCTCTAAGCATGCCAGCACATAGTGAGTGCCCAGTCAATATGGGTTGAAGTGCCCGATCCGCCAAATCTTTCCCACCCCATCTGCTTCCATTGGTGTGTGTAGTAAGCACTGCATGTGAACACCTATGCCTACCACCACCCTCAAAGATGTACCTCTCAATGTACAGCTCTCCATTCATATGCAAAAGCATTTTATTTTCAGGCTTTAAATAGAGGTATTAAAAACAGTGCTAAAAGGGGGGAACACTTAAGGAGCACAACCCTTTATTCTGAATAACAATTAGGAATAGTTAGGTATTGAAATAATTTTTAAATTCCCTTTTGTAGGATCACTGTATATGCTGTACAGCACCCGCTTTTCATAAGAGTGAAAAGTGGGTACCAACAATAAGGAAGTGCTATCTTTCATTATCTCTCCAAAGTGCATCCATTTCAGATATAATATGCCTTTAATAACAATGCTGCCCTTTAAAAAAGACACCTTTTATCTGAAAAGCACACACCTGCTCTTCCTGTAGGCAGTCTTCTTCGTGTACAAAATGGGCATATTTTTGCAGGTTCCTAGGGGGGCAAATATTAGATATTTTTCAAAGGGTTCAGGCTTATTAGGAAGGTCTAACAGATTAGTTTCTGTTGTTCAAGAAATCAAGAAGTTAATGTGGGTTTTGAATAATAGGAAACGCGTGAAGTGCTGCCTGGTGAGATAAAAACATTCCTGGATGAAAGGGCAGCTAGGATGCCAGCCTGGCAGCGGGTTTGGCCATCTCCTTTTTCTTTATTTTGCCATGATTTGGAAAGCTTTCAGAACATGGTGAGTACATTTTGTTGTTGTTTTTGTTGATCAAGGATTTCTGCATCTTGGAAGGTACTAGCCTTGATTATGGGCAGAAAAGAAAAATGAAATGTCTTTCAAAGCATGGTTTTGTTATCTGGACCCAAGAAAATGCTTATGTAAATCCCACCCCCATGATAAGGAAGAAATAAGAAGGGAATATCTGTTAAAACTTGTCATATGGAGTCCTTGGTTTCTGGCCTAATTTGCCACTCCTTACCCACCCATCCACCCACCCCATTTCCTTTCCCCAATCTAAGGAAAGTACCAGTAGCCGATGTGGGGTTTATGTTTAATGCCTGCAAATCTTGGCTAAGAGACCTCCCTCTTTTCTCTTCTCTCCATTACCACCACCCTCCTCCCACATAATCAAGCACTTTGAGTCAGCTCTTCCTGAATTCTCTTAGCCCAAAATGTTTCTTTTCAATTGTCCTCTCTGGTAAGCCTTCAATAGTTTTGGTAATGCTTTTTAAAATTAAAGAAGCCCTTATAGCATAGTGGTTAAGCACTTGGTTGCTAACAGAAAGGTTAGCAGTTCAAACCTACCAGCTGCTCTGTGGGAGAAAGATGTGACAGTCTGCTGCTGTAAAGATTTGGCAGTTTATTCTATCATTATAAACTGGAATCAACTTGAGAATGAGTTTTACAATAAGCTGAAAATAGCTTTTAATAATTATGTTGAGGCCACACTGTAACTCTGTTTGACATGACGTAGACTCATCATAAGAGGTCCCCATTGTCTTAGTCTTAGGATATCTGTCTTCCATGGAGTGGCTGGTGAGTTCCAACTACTGACCTTCAGTTACTAATTGAGCACTTAACTACTGTGCCACCAGACCACCTTTTAGCTATAATAAAAGCTATCAATCCCAGAGATTCTCACTGCCTTCGTGTTGACTCCTACTCATTGTGACCCCTCTTTGGGTTCCAAGGTAGTTCTTCTATGGAGGTAGATTGTTCAGTCTTCCTTCTGAGGAGTAGCTTGTGGGTTTGAACCACCAGCCTTCTGGTTAGCAGTCAAATGCCTTAGGCACTATGCCACCAGAGCTCCTTCAGAGACTCTACTAAGAGCCAATAAGGTGTTACTAAATGTTTTCCACATATAATCTCATTTAATCCTCAAAATCGGTCACTAAACACAGATATTATCTATACTCCACACATGAAGAAACCAAAGGTCAGAGGAATTAAGAAATCTGGCAAAAGTTCCATAGTTAGTCAGTGAGGCCTGTGTGCCTCTCCAGCCTAGAACCTGTCCACAGGGTCAGAACCTCATCCTGAAGATGACCCAGAGCACTGGATTCTGAGAACCACACTGAAAGGGGCACCATCATGGTTAAATTATCCAGTAGGTAACCTGTCCCCTTCATTTTTGGATTTCTACCTGGCACCTTACAGGTAGCAAGTGGCAGGTAAATGCTTGTTAAATGAATTAGGTTACAACTTTTACAAAAACCAGTAAGTCTTTAGTAGGGAAAAATTTTAATGTGTCTAATTAATAGGCTCTTCTACTACATAACAAGTAAATCTTATCTTGTAAGTTTCGATTTTTATTAATTGACCTATCAGAATCCAAAGAGAAGTAACAATTTTGAGCTTGATGGCCCCTTTAGGTGTAATGGGGAGATAGTGTCTTTTCTTCTCACCTGTGGTGAGCACCTTTCCTGCTTTTTTTTTTTTAATCAGAAGGGAAGGCATCTCATTTAGTTCAACTTCCTATTTGTCTGAGGAACTGCCTGAGTCTAATGAGAGGAAGAGAAAGTGACATCAAGTACTCCTATGAAAAAGAAAACATGCCACCACTTAAAATATTCCCAATTACATAAATAAATTGTGTAAAACACTTAAGAGTTTTTCACTTTTCCCTCTGTCTGGCTGAACTGAGTCTCTGGACCCCTGATCCAATGCCACCTATCATTTCAAACCAGTAGTGCCTTGGCAAGTATGCAAGGCCAGTCTATGTTATTCCACACCAAGGATGCAAGAAGCAGACAGATGCCCTATACCCACTGCTCCACCCATGGGCCTATGAATGAATTTTAATCATGGGCTTCTGGAGGTCAGTTCCTAGTCCTGCTTTCTAACCTAGCCAGTGAGCCTAGTGGTAGATTTTTGGGACACGGCAGAGATCACTACCATAGACCTATAAAAGTTAGTTTAACGAAGGA
Organism: Orycteropus afer afer; assembly: GCF_000298275.1. Classification (NCBI taxonomy): domain Eukaryota; kingdom Metazoa; phylum Chordata; class Mammalia; order Tubulidentata; family Orycteropodidae; genus Orycteropus; species Orycteropus afer. The sequence continues at coordinate 19,279,213 of NW_006921604.1, forward strand.
GCATGAAATGGTTAATAGCATGGCCTTTGGAACCAGACTGGCCTAGGTTAACATCTAGGCTATTCCAGTTACTAGCTGTGCAATCTTGAGCAAGTTTTTTCACCTCTCTGAGCCTTGAATATCCTTATCTGTAATCTGAAAAGAGGTCCCCAAGTGGCACTAATATTTGTTCTCAGCTACTAACTAAAGGATGGCTGTTTGAATCCACCCAGAAGCACCATGAAAAACAGACCTGGTGATCTGTTTCCGTAAAACTACAGCCAAGAAAACCCAATGGAGCAGTTATACTTTGTAACACATGGGGTCAGCATAAATTGGAATTGATTAGATGACAATGGGTTTGGGTTTTTGGTTTTAAACTGAAAAGAGTAGTCTCTTCCCCTGAGATAATTTATGAAGCATCTGGCACGATACTTGACATCTACTAAATATTCAGGGTCTCCTTACATCATTTTACTTACCTATATTTATTAGCCCTGAGGGATGTCATTCAATTCAATTTGATATATTTTTATACTATTAATTATACATTCATTTATATCAATATTGTATGACTATATAACATATAGTAATTATACATTAATATTTTCATACATTAAAAAATAATAAATATTTAATATAGAATAGAAACCTAATGAATATATATATATTGAATTTCTATTATATGCAAGGCACAAAGATCTGTATTGGCCTAATTTTTGAAGCTCAGCTAATCTAATAATTTTGACCCAATATTCAAGCTTGTTTATTCAAAACTATAATGAGAGCAGCATTGTCAAAGTTAATCTGAAAACCAGTTCCAAATGTGATAGAAGGATTTGGAGACAATTGAATTCATTAAAAAAAAACTATATATTTTATTTGTTTTAGGCAAAAGTTTACACAGCAAATCAGGGTCCCATTGAACAATATTTGAATAAATTGTTCCATGACATTGGTTACAATTTTCACAATGTTTCAGCATTCTCATGATTTTCATTCTGTTTGTTCTGTTTCTATTTTTCTAGCATCCCTTGCTCTCCTTGCCTTCTCATCTTTCCTTTTGCATAAATGTTGACCGTTTGGTCTCATATAGTTGATTATTTGACCAAAAAAAAAAAAAGAAACAACCCAAACTCACTGTCATTGAGTTGATTCTGACTCGTAGCTACCCCCACTGGGTTCCCAAGGCAGTAAATCTTTACGGAAGTAGATTGCCCCATCTTCCTTCCATGGAGCGGCTGGTGGCTTTGAACCACCAACCTTCTGGTTAGCACTCAAGTGCCTTAGGCTCTGCACCACCAGAGCTCCGTCAGTTGATTGTTTAATGGACACATTTCTCACAGGAGATACTGTTTATTTTATAAGTCAGTCTATTATTTGACTGTAGGATGAATTCAAGGAATGGCTTCAGTGCCAAGTTGAAAGAATATGTTAAGGCAACAATCTCAGGGGTTTGTCAAGTCTTCATCAGTCTAGTAGGTCTGGCCTTTTTTTTTTTTTTTTAGGAATTTGCATTTATTTGACTGTAGGATGAATTCAAGGAATGGCTTCAGTGCCAAGTTGAAAGAATATGTTAAGGCAACAATCTCAGGGGTTTGTCAAGTCTTCAT
>NW_006921604.1:19284619-19321631 GCF_000298275.1 Orycteropus afer afer
AAAAAAAAAACCAACCCCAAACTCACTGCTGTCAAGTCATTTCTGACTCATAGTGACCCCTCTTTGGGTTTACAAGGCAGTATCTCTATGGAAGTAGATTGCCTGAGGAGTGGCTGGTGAGTTTGAACCTCCAGCCTTCTGGTCAGCAGTCAAATGGATGGAAATACTCAAAAGACTAGTTAGTGTAGGATGATAACTTGTGGAATTCAGTGCTCTTAAATCTTGAAACTGCTTGCAAAGGCCCCTTCAGTGGCAAATAAAGGAGCCCTTCCTTGTGCCCTGCTCTGATTCCCTGAGGTGGCTGGGCTCATACTGCCACTGCAAGAAACACCCTGCTTCTCTCCAAACATCATACTAGTGACTGTACATCAATTTAGAAACAGCTCCACTCTGATACTCAAACCAACTCATGAAATATGTTGGAACCCTCATTTGGTGAGGAAGCCAGAGCATGCTGAGGCACTCTTTTCTGCAGTGGTTGCCCTACAGCTCCAGCCTTGTAATTATAACTAAGGAGGGTAGTTGCAGGGCACACACGTCTCAACTGAATTAGGCAAAATTCTCTATCCCTGTGGAAAGCCCACAAGGGTCTGGGGCCATAGCTTACAAACAGCTTTTCTTCGACCCAGAAAGGCTAACATGAGTTCTGTATTGTGGTGGAAAAACCAAGTCCCATTCTGGGATGTTTTTAAAAGTGTACCAGGTAGGAAGTCTTAGTTAGTCTCTCATGATGAAGGGACGTCTATCTTGGAGGCCACAACTCCAGAAGGGCAGGGAAAAAAACTTGGGAAGTGTTCCAAGGGATAATAAGGTTAATGGAGAAAATCTTCCAGAAAAGTATGTTTGTCTGGAACAGGAAAGCTAGAGGCCATTTAAAACTGAGCAATTCAAGGCATGCACTAATGCTTGTTAAACACTTAGTATGTGCCAAGAACTAGGGGAAGGTGAGCAGTGTATATGAAAAATGTAGGACCCAGTCCCAAGCTGTTATAGAGAAGAAAGGTGTTTTTCCATCTTGAATTAGGACAGAAAAGGTGAAAATCAGTTTAAACATTAAGCAAAAGGGATTTAACTTAAACTCTGTATTACTGAAAAATGTCTGCCCAATGGCCTGTATGGTAGAATATTGTTAGTTGTGCAATGTATCTGCCAAAAGGATGTGGGAACTGTGTCATCTAACCTCATTTTACTTCATGACGGGGAACAGAATCATCACCAGCAGCCTAAGGCTGATTCCTATGAGGCAGAGGTCAGACATGCCACCACCCTCTAACACTTTTTACCGATTCTGATGCCAACCGTCCCTCCCACAGCAGTCACTACTTCTCTGCTGGGTTCAATAATTCATTGCAATGGCCACACAGGACTCACAGACAAGACTCATGATTATGAGGTTTATTATAGAAGTAAAAGGTTATACATCAGGATCAGAAACACTCAGGATACAGTTCTTCAGTCAGGATAGCTTTTTTTCAATCTTGCCACAGGCACACTTCTCTCTGCCTTAGCCTCTGCCCTGCTCAGGCCAATGTTACAACGCTCTTTTACTTTTGCTAATAGGTGCCCAAAAAGGCACCTCACTCTGCCAACAAGATTTCTGCCTAAAGGCACTCAGCTTTCTCACTCTGCCTATTGCTCCATCTCATGCTGGTTTGTTGGTTCTGCTGGCTCTGCTGCCACCATTTCTCTGCCATCTCAGCACAAGGATCTTGGGTTCAAGGACACATACCACTCTTGGCCCTTCTTCTGTCCTGATGGTAGTGCGATCCCTCCTTCCACATCTGGATGGCTCATTTTTAGGCCTAGTAAGATGGTGAAACTGACCAATCCCCATTTTAGGGTTCCATACCCCTTATTTGCACAGTCCCACCTCCACAGGGGTGCCATGCATCTTATTTACACAATTAGCAAGCTATCCAATCCCTGTGGTGGGCTACAAGCACCTCACATTTGCATAGTCCCACTCAGTCATCTGGTGGGAGTTACAAAGACCATAGCTAGAAGAGCCATATTAAGTAATACTGCATCACAGTATCCAACCATTTTTTGTGAAAGCCATCACTGATATGACTGAAGAATGTTAGTATATCTTCCTTCCTGCATATCTCATATGTTGCATGACTAACCCACCAGTTGCTATGGAGTCAATGTAACTTGAAACAAGACCATGTGTTTCAGAACTGCACTCTATAGTATTTTCAATGGCTGATTTTGCAGAGATAGATCCAAAACCAAACCAAACTCACTGCCGTCGAGTCGATTTTGACTCACAGCGACCCCTCCTTGGGTTTCCGAGGCAGTATTACTACGGAAGTAGATTGCCCAACCTTCCTTCCGAGGAGTGACTTGTTGATTTGAACTGCCAGCCTTCTGGTTAACAGTCAAATACCTTAGGCACTAAGCCACCAGGGCTCTCCAGAGGTAGATCACCAGACCTTTATTCTGAGGTATCTCTGAGTGAACTTGAACCTCCAACCTTTTGGTTTGTAGTCAAATACTTAACCTTTAAACCACCTAGGGACTCCTTATGTTGCACAGATAAGGCTAATAGAAAGAATCCTATAATAGTGAAATAGCCTATGGAAACTACTTCCAAGAGGATTTTAAACTTCATTTGGAATCTATCAATGTGGGGACATTTTAGATGTGGAAATACTCCATGTCTTGAGCCTGGATTAGATGATACAACTGGATGGGATATTTCTACCATATATGCCTTATCTTGGCAATAGAATTTTAAATTTCTGAAGATCAGGGAGAAAATCTTTTATTCCTTGTATCCCCTACAGAGCCTCTAAGCATGCCAGCACATAGTGAGTGCCCAGTCAATATGGGTTGAAGTGCCCGATCCGCCAAATCTTTCCCACCCCATCTGCTTCCATTGGTGTGTGTAGTAAGCACTGCATGTGAACACCTATGCCTACCACCACCCTCAAAGATGTACCTCTCAATGTACAGCTCTCCATTCATATGCAAAAGCATTTTATTTTCAGGCTTTAAATAGAGGTATTAAAAACAGTGCTAAAAGGGGGGAACACTTAAGGAGCACAACCCTTTATTCTGAATAACAATTAGGAATAGTTAGGTATTGAAATAATTTTTAAATTCCCTTTTGTAGGATCACTGTATATGCTGTACAGCACCCGCTTTTCATAAGAGTGAAAAGTGGGTACCAACAATAAGGAAGTGCTATCTTTCATTATCTCTCCAAAGTGCATCCATTTCAGATATAATATGCCTTTAATAACAATGCTGCCCTTTAAAAAAGACACCTTTTATCTGAAAAGCACACACCTGCTCTTCCTGTAGGCAGTCTTCTTCGTGTACAAAATGGGCATATTTTTGCAGGTTCCTAGGGGGGCAAATATTAGATATTTTTCAAAGGGTTCAGGCTTATTAGGAAGGTCTAACAGATTAGTTTCTGTTGTTCAAGAAATCAAGAAGTTAATGTGGGTTTTGAATAATAGGAAACGCGTGAAGTGCTGCCTGGTGAGATAAAAACATTCCTGGATGAAAGGGCAGCTAGGATGCCAGCCTGGCAGCGGGTTTGGCCATCTCCTTTTTCTTTATTTTGCCATGATTTGGAAAGCTTTCAGAACATGGTGAGTACATTTTGTTGTTGTTTTTGTTGATCAAGGATTTCTGCATCTTGGAAGGTACTAGCCTTGATTATGGGCAGAAAAGAAAAATGAAATGTCTTTCAAAGCATGGTTTTGTTATCTGGACCCAAGAAAATGCTTATGTAAATCCCACCCCCATGATAAGGAAGAAATAAGAAGGGAATATCTGTTAAAACTTGTCATATGGAGTCCTTGGTTTCTGGCCTAATTTGCCACTCCTTACCCACCCATCCACCCACCCCATTTCCTTTCCCCAATCTAAGGAAAGTACCAGTAGCCGATGTGGGGTTTATGTTTAATGCCTGCAAATCTTGGCTAAGAGACCTCCCTCTTTTCTCTTCTCTCCATTACCACCACCCTCCTCCCACATAATCAAGCACTTTGAGTCAGCTCTTCCTGAATTCTCTTAGCCCAAAATGTTTCTTTTCAATTGTCCTCTCTGGTAAGCCTTCAATAGTTTTGGTAATGCTTTTTAAAATTAAAGAAGCCCTTATAGCATAGTGGTTAAGCACTTGGTTGCTAACAGAAAGGTTAGCAGTTCAAACCTACCAGCTGCTCTGTGGGAGAAAGATGTGACAGTCTGCTGCTGTAAAGATTTGGCAGTTTATTCTATCATTATAAACTGGAATCAACTTGAGAATGAGTTTTACAATAAGCTGAAAATAGCTTTTAATAATTATGTTGAGGCCACACTGTAACTCTGTTTGACATGACGTAGACTCATCATAAGAGGTCCCCATTGTCTTAGTCTTAGGATATCTGTCTTCCATGGAGTGGCTGGTGAGTTCCAACTACTGACCTTCAGTTACTAATTGAGCACTTAACTACTGTGCCACCAGACCACCTTTTAGCTATAATAAAAGCTATCAATCCCAGAGATTCTCACTGCCTTCGTGTTGACTCCTACTCATTGTGACCCCTCTTTGGGTTCCAAGGTAGTTCTTCTATGGAGGTAGATTGTTCAGTCTTCCTTCTGAGGAGTAGCTTGTGGGTTTGAACCACCAGCCTTCTGGTTAGCAGTCAAATGCCTTAGGCACTATGCCACCAGAGCTCCTTCAGAGACTCTACTAAGAGCCAATAAGGTGTTACTAAATGTTTTCCACATATAATCTCATTTAATCCTCAAAATCGGTCACTAAACACAGATATTATCTATACTCCACACATGAAGAAACCAAAGGTCAGAGGAATTAAGAAATCTGGCAAAAGTTCCATAGTTAGTCAGTGAGGCCTGTGTGCCTCTCCAGCCTAGAACCTGTCCACAGGGTCAGAACCTCATCCTGAAGATGACCCAGAGCACTGGATTCTGAGAACCACACTGAAAGGGGCACCATCATGGTTAAATTATCCAGTAGGTAACCTGTCCCCTTCATTTTTGGATTTCTACCTGGCACCTTACAGGTAGCAAGTGGCAGGTAAATGCTTGTTAAATGAATTAGGTTACAACTTTTACAAAAACCAGTAAGTCTTTAGTAGGGAAAAATTTTAATGTGTCTAATTAATAGGCTCTTCTACTACATAACAAGTAAATCTTATCTTGTAAGTTTCGATTTTTATTAATTGACCTATCAGAATCCAAAGAGAAGTAACAATTTTGAGCTTGATGGCCCCTTTAGGTGTAATGGGGAGATAGTGTCTTTTCTTCTCACCTGTGGTGAGCACCTTTCCTGCTTTTTTTTTTTTAATCAGAAGGGAAGGCATCTCATTTAGTTCAACTTCCTATTTGTCTGAGGAACTGCCTGAGTCTAATGAGAGGAAGAGAAAGTGACATCAAGTACTCCTATGAAAAAGAAAACATGCCACCACTTAAAATATTCCCAATTACATAAATAAATTGTGTAAAACACTTAAGAGTTTTTCACTTTTCCCTCTGTCTGGCTGAACTGAGTCTCTGGACCCCTGATCCAATGCCACCTATCATTTCAAACCAGTAGTGCCTTGGCAAGTATGCAAGGCCAGTCTATGTTATTCCACACCAAGGATGCAAGAAGCAGACAGATGCCCTATACCCACTGCTCCACCCATGGGCCTATGAATGAATTTTAATCATGGGCTTCTGGAGGTCAGTTCCTAGTCCTGCTTTCTAACCTAGCCAGTGAGCCTAGTGGTAGATTTTTGGGACACGGCAGAGATCACTACCATAGACCTATAAAAGTTAGTTTAACGAAGGAGCATGAAATGGTTAATAGCATGGCCTTTGGAACCAGACTGGCCTAGGTTAACATCTAGGCTATTCCAGTTACTAGCTGTGCAATCTTGAGCAAGTTTTTTCACCTCTCTGAGCCTTGAATATCCTTATCTGTAATCTGAAAAGAGGTCCCCAAGTGGCACTAATATTTGTTCTCAGCTACTAACTAAAGGATGGCTGTTTGAATCCACCCAGAAGCACCATGAAAAACAGACCTGGTGATCTGTTTCCGTAAAACTACAGCCAAGAAAACCCAATGGAGCAGTTATACTTTGTAACACATGGGGTCAGCATAAATTGGAATTGATTAGATGACAATGGGTTTGGGTTTTTGGTTTTAAACTGAAAAGAGTAGTCTCTTCCCCTGAGATAATTTATGAAGCATCTGGCACGATACTTGACATCTACTAAATATTCAGGGTCTCCTTACATCATTTTACTTACCTATATTTATTAGCCCTGAGGGATGTCATTCAATTCAATTTGATATATTTTTATACTATTAATTATACATTCATTTATATCAATATTGTATGACTATATAACATATAGTAATTATACATTAATATTTTCATACATTAAAAAATAATAAATATTTAATATAGAATAGAAACCTAATGAATATATATATATTGAATTTCTATTATATGCAAGGCACAAAGATCTGTATTGGCCTAATTTTTGAAGCTCAGCTAATCTAATAATTTTGACCCAATATTCAAGCTTGTTTATTCAAAACTATAATGAGAGCAGCATTGTCAAAGTTAATCTGAAAACCAGTTCCAAATGTGATAGAAGGATTTGGAGACAATTGAATTCATTAAAAAAAAACTATATATTTTATTTGTTTTAGGCAAAAGTTTACACAGCAAATCAGGGTCCCATTGAACAATATTTGAATAAATTGTTCCATGACATTGGTTACAATTTTCACAATGTTTCAGCATTCTCATGATTTTCATTCTGTTTGTTCTGTTTCTATTTTTCTAGCATCCCTTGCTCTCCTTGCCTTCTCATCTTTCCTTTTGCATAAATGTTGACCGTTTGGTCTCATATAGTTGATTATTTGACCAAAAAAAAAAAAAGAAACAACCCAAACTCACTGTCATTGAGTTGATTCTGACTCGTAGCTACCCCCACTGGGTTCCCAAGGCAGTAAATCTTTACGGAAGTAGATTGCCCCATCTTCCTTCCATGGAGCGGCTGGTGGCTTTGAACCACCAACCTTCTGGTTAGCACTCAAGTGCCTTAGGCTCTGCACCACCAGAGCTCCGTCAGTTGATTGTTTAATGGACACATTTCTCACAGGAGATACTGTTTATTTTATAAGTCAGTCTATTATTTGACTGTAGGATGAATTCAAGGAATGGCTTCAGTGCCAAGTTGAAAGAATATGTTAAGGCAACAATCTCAGGGGTTTGTCAAGTCTTCATCAGTCTAGTAGGTCTGGCCTTTTTTTTTTTTTTTTTAGGAATTTGCATTTTGTTCTACATTTTTTTCCCATTGTATTCAGAACCTTCTATTCTTCCTGGGTGAGAACAGTTGGTAGTGGTAGCTAGGCACTATGTAGTTCTCTGGTTTCAGATAAGAAGAGGCCATGGTCCATGTGGGCTATTAGTCCTATGGACTAGTTTCTTCTTTGAGTCTTTGGTTTCCTTCATTCCCTTTTGCTCCAGAAGAATAGAGACCAATTGTTGTATCTTAGATGGCTGCTCACAGCTTTTAAGACCCCAGACATTACTCACCAAACTAGGATGTACAGCATTGTTTTTATGAACTGTATTATGCCAATTGAGAGTTATTTCACAAGACTATGGTCACAAGCCTTCAAATCTAGTAAACCAATCCCATGAGTTGTTTGGATATGTCTAGGAAGTTGTTAGGCTATGTCTTAGTAACTGTGCTCCCTATGTGCTTTATTATATATATGGATATATATACATCACACACAAACATGTATTTACATATGCCTACAGATACACCTATACTTGCATGTGCATGTACTCACACATGCTTTCCTATACACACATATGCATATACTTGTACCTATATAACCACATGCACATTTTTTGGTTGTTATTACCATTGCAAAATTGCGTATGTTAAAGCATTTACCAAAGTTACCTCTTTTTCTTTTGTATTTCTTAGTGTCTTCATTTACCTTGGTAAAAATCACCAAAAATAACAAATGTTTACTATCTAAAAAGTAATCCCCCCTCCCTCCTCTCTCATTCCTGGAAACAATCATATAATGATTCTTTTTGTGTGCATATCTATTCCTGACTTTTACAATAGTGGGACCATACAATATTTGTCCTTTTATGATTGACTTACTTCAGTCAGTATAATGTCCTCCAGATTCATTGATGTTATATTTTGCTTACTCTTCATGATTCTTTATAGTTGCATAGTAGTCTACTATATGTATGTATCACATTTGTTTATCCATTCATCCATTGATGGGCACTTAGGCTGTTTCTATATTTTTGCTGTTGTGAAGAATACTCCAATGAACATGGGTGTGCATATGTCTATTCATGTCATTGCTATTAGATCTCCAAGGTATATACCCAGGAGTGAGATTGCTGGATCATAAGGTATTTCTATTTCTAGCTTTTTGAGGAAGCATTAAACTGTGTTCCATCATGGTTGTATAGTTTTACAATCCTATCAGCAGTGTATAAGCATTCCATTCTCCCTACAATCTCACCAGTGTTTACTATCTTCTGTTTTCCTTTTTGTTTATGGCCATTTTTTACAATGGAGAGATGGCATCTCATTGTAGTTTTGATTTACATCTGTGTAATGGCTAATGATTGTGAGTATCTTCTCATATATTTGTTGGCTATTAGAATATCTTCTTTGGTGGAGACAACTGAATTCTGAAGGAGGGGTTAGGTGGGTACATTCTCAAAGTGAAAGCTGTGGCCATATGTATGGAAAATGACCCTTTAGCTTGTGTGTGGGGAATGAAGAATCATCTCTTTAATCAATGGATTTCTGTTCATAGTCATTTGGTGAAATATAAAATATTTATGGGAAAAGACTCCAATATAAATCTTCTCTTTTCTCAGAAGACCTTAAGACAGAGTATACCCAATATCAGACATTCCCGTGAAAATTAAAAGATTCAGTCAATTAGCCAGCTGTTTCTCAGTATGCAAATACATGGTACAAACCATGTGAAACTTTCACTTTTTGGTTGGAGAAATACATCGTTCAGACATAGCCTAAAGCACATTATGCACATAGCTCATTGAAGAACACAACATTCCTGAGGTATAAAGAGAGAAAGCTTACTAGCAACATTTTTCTATCAGGTGACTCATGTGCGTGCCTGTGCTTAGCCCAAACCCACTGGTGTGAACTGAACTCTGAGATTCTGAGATGGAGAATCTCACTCAAAGTCCAGCAAACTATAAACACTCTGTACTCTTCTGTGCCATAGACTCTTTCCCTATCAAATGGCAGGGCTGGACAGAGAGAGCTATACATTATAACATTCTGAATCCATGATTTTGTCATCCCGTTCACTGGTCTCACTGATAGAGCATAAACTTAGAAATACCTAGTAGCATCAGTGTCGGTCAGGAGCACCCAGTGCTGTGACATCAAAGATAACTTCCTCAGAAAACATTCAGTCAGTGGCAGAACTAGAAAGCAGCTCTAGCTTTTGAGCAATCCAAGACACTCCAGTATTTAATAATCCCAGTGTTGAAGATTTGGCCATTTTAATGAGTCGTACTTTAGATTGATACGATGGAAGTTCAATAATGAAGATCGAATAGGCCAGCTTTCTTTGAGAGATTTACCCACATAGAAGACTGTAAGATCAGACTCAGTAATTAGATATTAACATTGATGTTATTTCATTGAATTAAAAATGGCACACTCATTCACAGAAAGCTCCAAATGTATACAGGAGAAGGTAGCCCCTGAAAAATTAAGTTTTATAGACAATAGACAACTTTTAATATACACACAACTTCCAGGTGCACTAACAGAAAGCTTGAAATTCAGGGGCTACTGAGTCACCCAATGTACTCAGAGACCCTATGTTTATACTTTTTCCATAACATGTACCACAAACTGGGTGGCTTTAAAGAACACAAATATATTGTCTCACATGACTAGATGTCCATGGCTCTCTCTTAAGTTCTGATGGCTGTCAGCAATCCTTGGCATTCCTTTGCTGCCTACAAACACATCACAAGTCTGTAATATCATGTCTTCTCCTTGTGTGTCTCCCTCTTATAAGACATCATTTAGAAGGGATTAGGATTAGGACCTACCCTACTCAGTATGACCTTGTTTACCTTAACTGATAATAAAAGAAAACCCCTATTTCCAAATAAGATCACATTCACAAGTGCAGGGATTAGGATAACATATATTTTGGGGAAATACAATTCAATCCATAACATACCTGCTTTCTGAAAACAAAATAAACACAAGTAGGCCACGATGAATTAGCAACACTCCTAAATGATTAGGTTTCCCAGTGACAGAGTCCACTGGTTTTGGGATGATTTGTGCTTTTACTGGATCTCAGCCTGAAAAAAATCTAGGCCAAGGCCCTAAGAAGGGAGCTGTTTAGATAAGCTTGTTGGACTTTAGAGTAGAACAAAACAAGCCCAGAACCATGCTGGTAGGGTATGATGACACAGGGGAAAGAAGGAGTCTCTGGGTCATTGCAGAGAGCAGGGCTTGACTTTTTATTTAAGGAAAGCAACATCTTGGTCCAGAACTGTTCATACAGATTGTCTGTGTCGCTTTCAATGAGGATACAACTATACTGATTTCACTGAATTGAATGAAGATTAAAAGATGTAGTGCACATAAAAGGATTTACACAAAATAGGTGCTTAATAAATGTTAGCTCCTACGGCATTGCTTTCTATAACTAGTTGTGGTGGAGTCGATTCCCTCTCATGACAAACCCCTTTCAACAGAGTTTTTAATGGCTGATTTTTTGGAAGTAGCTTCAAAAAATATTTAAAAAATGCCACCAGAGCTCCCAAGGGCATCTCTGGGTGGACTCAAACCTTTTTAGTTAGCAGCCGAACTCATTAACTATTTACACCACTGTTCTGGTTACCTAGTGCCACTCTGACAAGAATATACCACAAATGGGATGGCTTGAATTTATTCTCTTACAGTTTGGATGCTTTAAGTCTGAGTTCAAAGTGCCAGGCTCTAAGGGCTGGGTGAAAGCCCCTCAACCTCGGGCTTCAGCTCTGCCTCCTGCTTCTGGCCCACTGAAGCTGGAGGCTTTTCTTCACTCAGACAGCTGCTGGCTGCTGTGACTGACAAGCCCAAGGTTGACAAGTGAAAAGGCATAGATAGCCCCAATGTTACCAAACCACACGGCAGGCCATTCATTCAAGTCCATTGGAAGTCCCAAGCTTGACAGAGCCTGGCAGGCTGCTGAACAATGACATGGCTACATGTAGGGTTCAAGTGTGCCATAAGCTAGAGACCATTCCCCAAGCTGTTGCTTATATACAGGAAGGAGACTACATCCCCAAAGCAGCTACTCAGCTGCTCCAATAGATTCTATCATGGAGCTGATTGTCAGTCTCATCATGAGAAATAACTATCATTAGCTGCCCAGCCACTTAACCAGGTCCAGCCAAGTTGACACACAACCTTAACTACTACAACCACTTAGGAATTCCCATGACTATTAAAAAAAAAAAAAAGAACAAAAACCCACGGAATCAGACTGCCTCCTCTTTCTCCCATGTAGTAACTGGTAGGTTCAAACATCTGACCTTTTGGTTACCAGCTGAATGCTTTAACCACTGTGTCATCAGAGCTCCCCAAAAGCTATGCATACAATAACCCAAACCAAACTTACTGCTGTGAAGTTGGATCCGACTCATAGCGACCCCTCCTTAGGTTTCTGGTGGTATCACTACAGAAGTAGATTGCCCAACCTTCCTTCCAAGGAGTGGCTGGTGGGTTTGAACCACCAGCCTTCTGGTTAACAGTCAAATGCCTTAGGCATACATATAATGTATTATATAAAAATATATTTATATAGAAATTAGCATATTAATTACACCAAATGTTCTTTGTAGAAGATAAAGGACTAGTGGGTAGGCTCCAGGGCCTGGCTGTCTGAGCTGAAACCTCAACTCTGCCAGTAATTAAGCCTGTGCTCCGTGGCCTTGAGCACATTCCTCAGCTTCTCTTTGCCTCAATGTCCTTGTCTGTCAAATGGGGCTTTCTGAAAGTTTCTGTAAGAATTGAAGAGGATAAGATATGTAAAGCACATAGGCAGTAGCTGGTACATAATAAATGCTTGATAAATGTTAAAAACCCAATCTATTGCCTCTGAGTCTATTCTGACTCACAGAAGCCCTTTAAGACAGAGTAGAACTGCCCCATAAGGTTTCCAGGGCTGAACTCTTTAAAGAAGCAGACTACTACATCTTTCCTCCATGGAGGGTCTGGTGGGTTGAAACTGCCGGTCTTTGGGTTAGGAGCCAAGTGCTTAACCACTGTGCCACCAGGACTCATTTTGATAAATGTTAGATCTTTTAACTGCTTAAATTAATAATCCTATGTAGAATCACCCTTCCCTACTTTTACAGTGTTGACACATTGCTTTAACTTAATGACTCAACTTTTAAAATTCCTTTCATGCTTTTATATATCATTTATATTCATCTTATATAACATTTATATATCCCATGAGCCTTGTGAGATATGCCAACCACGGATTTCCACTTACAAAAGAAACACACACACACACACACACACACACACACACACACACAAGAGTGAGTTCAGGTGAGCTGTCTGGTCACATAGGTCCAGCCCTTAGTTCAGCCTGAAGAGGCCAGCCTCATATCCTCCACTGACCCTGCACTCTCCACTACAAGTTGGGTCTGCATTCTCCCCAGGGGTAAAGTGGTAATGAGGAAGGAAAGAGTTAGTCCAATTCAGTAGCTTTTTACATCAGGGTAGCTGGATAAATTGAACACAGGAGCTGAAGGAGTTTATAAGGTAATGGGGGTGTGCTCCTTATAACAGAATAAGCTAAAGAGAGTTCTCAGAGAGCAAACAAATACACATATAGATAATAAGGGTCATTTTAAAACCCAAGAAACTCAAGCCAGTGGCCATGAAGTTGACCTGGACTCATGGCAACCTCATGTGTGTCAGAGTAGAACTGTGCTCTGTATGGTTTTCAAGGGTTGATTTTTCAGAAGTTGATTGCCAGGCCTTTCTTCTGAGGTATATCTGGGTGGACTCAAACTCTGTTAGCAGCTCAGTGCGTTAACCATTTGCACCACCCAGGGTTGTTTTGATGGGAGGCGAAAAAGCAGAGTGACTAATGAATCTGCATAGACATAATCCCAAATGACCTAGAGTGGTAGACAGGGTAAGGACAGTTGACCCACTATACAGCAGGTTTTTCTGGGTTGTCCCAGAAACCTGGCTTCAGCCCTGCTTCTCCTCAGGGTGTGAAGAACCCAGCAACACCAGTGGGCTCTTGAGACTCCCATAGGGCTACTTAGTCTGCTTGTGGGCCTGGAGATTTCTTTCTATGCATGTGCTCATCTTCTCCCTTTAAATGTGTTATTTTCCTGAGGGACTTTACCTAGAGCCTTTTAAAAAAGATCCTAAAAAACTAGACCCACCAGCCAGATGGGGGTGTATTCCACCGTGTGTGTATTTTCCTCATTGGCTTCTATCCCTCAAGCATCTTCTCTGCTTTAAATGCAGCTGCACCTTTTTGTACTGAGCCGTCCTCAGAGCCCCCACTCTGTTTATTTCTCTACAGGGTCCTACAATTTCAAAGGTAATCAGACTTGATGGAAACTCCAGGGTTATTAAAAAAAGGAAAAAAAAATTATTCACTACCAATTGTCCCTCTATTTTAGGCAAACAGCAAACTACAACCAGGTCACTGTGAATCTCTACACTTGGTTCAGCTTCTTCACATGCTGTAATTTACAGGATTTTGCTCTCTACCTTCTGGTTGTTTATTTTCCTTAATAGCCTTTTATGAGGGGCCTTATCAGAAGCTTTCTGAAAAGTACAGTAAATTATGTCCACTGGGTCAACTTTGTCTCCAGTTTTATTAATCTGGAAATTATAACTGTAATATTTCCTGAAAATGTCTGATACTACGGAAGCCACAAATGTGGTAATTAACGTGCAATTTGAAGGATGTATTCCCAGATATTCAAACACAGGGAAAAACAGAACAGCCACAGGAGACAAACAAGTCCTAGGGAGAAATTCTACATCCCACCCTGACCACGGATTTGTGTAACTTCTCACTTCCCATGTCTAATGAATTTTCTACATTCAGAGAAAAAGTTTGCTCCAATGATAAAAACATTGGGGAGAAACTTGTTCATTTGCGAGTTTTAAGCATTTTCATAACCCATTGCTGTGTCAGAAATGAGTGTCACTGGGCTGTGGAAGCATCTGACCTGGGAGGCCACAGGCTAGGTAGTTCTGAGGAGTAAGGGTGCCACCCTAGGAAGCTTCCAGAACATTCTCCAAGAAGGGCCAACTCTGACCTGCAGGAGAGTGGCTTAGTGTGTTCTGGCAGGTAGGAAGCTAGGGCAGATGATCAGTGAGGTTGGCTTTTGGCACAGAAGGGCTTGGTAGATATGAAGTCAACATTAGGATGCCCAGGCTAGAGGTAACAGGGACTCAGAAGTAGACCAGAATCCATTATGAAAAAGGAACACAGGAACAAGTAACAGGGTGCTGAACCAGAGAGGCAGGCAGGGCATCAGTGACTGCCACCCTCCTCCAAGGAGATGCTAGAATTGAAGACTTTCCAGCTCTGTGTAACTTGGCCCTCCTGCATCTCCCTGCTCTAGGAGTTAGACCAAACTTGGCTATGCACAGGGTCCAGAATCCATCCCCATGCCTGTAGCTCTGTGTGTAGAAGAACTGATGGTCCCAGTTGCCTGTACACCCACCAAGTTTAAGTGTTTTTCCTAGTCTATGGTATTGTCCAGGTGGCTTGGCATAACCCAAAGGAAATGGGTTTGAGACCAAACCCAGAGTCAGATTCTAGTTAAAGAGCCTTGTATGATTCTAAGCCAAAGATTCCCCAGGAATTTGTTATGAAGATTAATTGGGGTAATTCATTGTCTCTCAATGTTCAATTATATCATTCCTGCATTATATTGTTGTGGTGCAGTGAATTACTTGGTATGGCTTTTCTAGTCATAGTCTGTAACTCCCACAGGATTACTGGGTGGAACTATGCAAATAAGGTATGTAGAACTCTGATGTTGGGATTGGTTAGTTTTGTCACTCTACCAGGCTTAAAATGAGCCCTCCTAGAGGCAGAGGGGAGATCTTACTGGTATCAAGAGAGAAGAGGTGGAGGTGAAGTGGTGTGCATCCTTAGACTTAAGATCTTGCACTGGACCTCCTTGGCAGAGAGACAGCAGCAGTGGAACCAAGAGCCACAAGACAGAGCTTACCTGGCTTACCTGGTGGGCTTACCTGCCCATGGAGCAAGAAAGCTGAGTGTCATTGGGCAGGAGGCTTGGTGGCAGAAGGTAGTGCACCTAGGTGTACCTATCAGCAGAGCTGAAAGAGCTTTGCCCAGGCCTACCTGGCAGAAGCCAGGTCAAGAAGCCAGGGGCCAGAGAGGCATTTCTGAGGGCACATCAGAGGTGAAGCTGTCCTAACTGAAGAATTGTATCCTGAGTGTGTTCCTGAACCTGAATTGTAGCCTGTTACTTCCCTAATAGAGCATTGTCTAAGAATTCTGTGTGGCCATTGCAAGGAATTATCGAGCACAGCAGAGAAGTAGTGAGTGGGTGGGAGGAATGGTTGGTGTCAGAATTGGTAAAACACTGGAGGGTGGTGGCATGTCTGGCCTCATAGGAATAAGCCTTAGGCCGCTGTTGGTGATTCTGTCTTCCTCTTGCAAAGTTAGAGGAAGTCAGAAGATGCTTCCTCCATGCCATTTTTGTAATTGTCCATACCTCTGTTTTAACTATATTTTACTTAATTGTTTTTGATCACTTCACAACCTCATCAATCAGTGACACACTTAGCACACCTTGGGAAACACTGAGTTTATGTCAATCAATCTCCTGGCACAGAACCAGGTTTATAGTAGGGATGGATTAAATGTCAGTTTCTTCCCCAATCTCTCAGCTCAATTTCCTTATGGTACTCTGCTCCCCACTGGACCACCTCTTTGAAACTGGTTGAAGTCTGGATGCTAATCTCTATCCCCAAGATCTTCTGGAAGAAGGCCTGTTTCAGTTAAGATGGACTTCTCTAGAGTCATCATGCTACCACCCCTGACTATAAGAATTGCCTGGATGCTCTGTCTTATTTACCAGGTGCCTGGGTGCAAGCATGGACTGTACTTAAGAATATCAAGTGTCTTAGACTTTGGCTGTTAGCCACCTTTCTTTGGGCCAGCCCTATATCTGGGTTGTACTTTCGACTTCCTGTCCTATACATCCCTATTTCTTCCTCTCTCCTTACAATCTTGCCATTAAAATCCAAGTATACATTGAGTCATAAACCTAAGATAAGTACTCCAGATAGAGGATGTTGTTGTTGTTAGGTGCCATCAAATCAGCTCCGACCCATAGCAACCCTACGTACAACAGAATGAAATACTGCCTGATTTTGTGTCAGCCTCACAATCCTTGCTATGCCTGAGCCCATCATTGCAGCCACTGTGTCAATCCATCTCATTGATACAGGATAGGAAGTAAAATGTGGGGGATTTAAACCAGAGTAGGTATGAAGCAACAAAGCTGGCATTAGAGTTGAAAGGACTTCACTTTATAGCTGAAGAAAACAAGGTCAGCAAGGTAAAGTGAGCTAGCTGGCTAAGATCACACTGCTAGTTAGTGAGAGTCAGAATTAAAACCCAGGTCCTCTGCCATAAACCAACCAATTACTGTCGAGTCAGTTCCAACTCATGGCAACCCAATGGGTATTAGAGTAGAGCTGTGTTCCATAGGACCTTCAATGGCTGATTTTTTGGGAAGTAGATTGCTAGGGTTTTCTTCTAAGGTGCCTCTGGGTGGACTCAAACTGCCAACCTTTCAGTTAGTAGTTGAGGGCCTTTATCACAGTGAGTCTTTTCTTCTTGCAGAAGCTACCAAGACCTTCTCCACCCAGAAATGTTGTTGTTATGTGCTGTTGAGTTGGACCCGACTCATAGCACCCCTCCTTGGGTTTCCGAGGCAGTATCACTACGGAAGTAGATTGCCCAACCTTCCTTCCAAGGAGTGGCTGGTGGGTTTGAACCGCCAGCCTCCTGGTTAGCAGTCAGGTCCTGGTTCTCTGTTTCCCAAAACCTGGTGAGTGTTTAGGAACTATTCATTTTGATAGAGCTAAACCTGGGAGAGAAAAATGAACTTCTCAGCTGTCCCTTTAACCAAAAGTTGGCAGTTCAAATCTACCCAGAGGTGCCTTCAAAGAAAGGCCTGGTGCTCTACTGAAAAACAAGTAATTGAAAACCCTATGGAGTGCAGTTTTACTCTAAAACACATGAGGTTGCTAGGATTTGGGATTGATTTGGTGGTACCTGTTTTTTTTTTTTTTTAAACTGGCCCTTTACTCATCCATTTCTACCTCCTCACCTAAAAGAAGAAAAGGGAGATGGAAGCTGAGGGAAGCAAGCCACCACACAACCTACCAAACTAATCCCTTAGAGCACCACCCATCAGCCCAAACCCTGGTGGTGAGCAACTCAAGCTCCCTTGAGGGACACAGGATAGAACCAGAGCCAGGGTGGAGCTGACCCTGCTGGAGGCAATGAAGGTGATCAGAGGCCCAAGGCAAAGAAACTACCAGCTTTAAAAAGGAGCAGAGAATCAGGCAAAGATGACTCTGAATTCAGTCTTCTTGTCTATACACTGAAGAAACATTTGCATAAAAAATGAAATGTCACCTCAGACAAGATTGTGTGTATACATTTCAACCAATGCTTTGATATTTGGAAACACTGGATGTTTACTGATATTTCAGTATCCCTTTAACAAGCAAAACATGAAAGCCAATGAAGTTTTTCCTTCTGAGGCCTTGTGAAGAGAGATGAAGAGATATACTTGGCTAGGTTTAAGTTGAATAATTCCAACTCATGTGGCTAGTGAAATATCTAAGAAAAGAATGTGCTTTCCTAAGTGAAGATATATCTATAGATGTAACTTTTCCTGGGAATATTGTTTGGATTAGAGACATAGACAAATATAAAACAATAAATCTTCACACTATTGTGATAGATTATGCTGTGGATTTTAAAGGCAATAGTTATTATATAAAATTCCAATATTTAATAGAAATTCCACTATCAAAGATATAATATACTTGGTATTTTACATTACAAATATTTCTATCACATATAAGTAGTTTCATACAGATTGTTTTCATATATCATGACTATGAGTATGTCATACCATATGAAGCATAGTGTTTCTTTGGTAGTTCTTACTAATAAAATGTATGAAGAAAAAATACTTTTTAGAAGATGAGTAACTGAATTTTTATTTACTTGTACCATTGAAAGGAGCTCTGGTTGTGCAATGCCTAAGGCATTTGACTGCTAACTGGAAGGCTGGTGATGCAAACCCACCATTCGCTCCCAGGAAGGAAGACTGGGCAATCTACTTCTATAAAGATTTACTGCCTCAGAAACCCAATAGGAGTCACTATGAGTCGGAATTGACTGGATGACCATGAGTTTGGTTTGTTATAGGGTTGCTCTGAGTTGGAATCGACCAGATGGAGTGGGTTCAGACTGCTTTTTGGGTTTGTACCTTTGTTTATTTTTCTTAGGTACCAGTTAGATTTAGAATAAGATCATTTTCCACCTTTCTCTGCCTGAGCTAAAATGCTTACTAAAAGGTAAGCATTTTGAAAGCTAATAACCACAGGGTATGGATAGAATGTATTCCAGTAGTCCACTTGGGGAAATCAACATTTTTTTTTTTCTATTAAATTTTTCATGGAGTTCCTGTTAATAGTATGACAGGTATCTGACAGCAGAACCAGAAGATAAAATAGATACAGAAAGTTATTCGATTAGCGATTGGAAGGAAGGAGGCAGGATACTAGGGCTGCTGCTGAAAATTCTCCTTGCTGAATAAATGCAGGTAAAATGAAATCAATAATTGTGACCAAGTTAAGAAATCTGAATTCTACGATGAGCAGCATAGTGACCAAGTAGGAAGGAAGAGGCCTGACAGCAGATAGAGGCAGTACCAACACACAGTCAATGGATCAGAGGTGCTGTGTGTGTCTGTGTACCTGTGTGTGTGTGTATTTCCATGGGTGCACATGGAGGAAACACTACTGCTAGAGCACACCAGTATGAACCCAGAGCAGAGCTTCGGGAAGGAGCCACATTCTTCCTTTTCCCTTCCAGAGAAGGGGAGACATGGAAGGAGACCCACTTCTTCCTCTTCCATGCCTGGGGACATAGCATTTCTGGCACAAATGAGGGAATTAGATCCTTAACAGGAAACACAGCACTCGCTATAGAATTTATCTATCTGTGGTGGTGTAATATTCTATTATGGGTTTCTGTGGAGCTGGATCAGATTAAATACCTTGAATCTAAGCCATCCTTTAGCATACGAAAATATTGGCTTGAAAAAGATTTTTCAGTAATGAATATAATGCAGAGTAATGAACAGTAGCCAAAAAGAGAGAAGATGTAAAGCTAATCAAAGGAAGGGCAGATGTTTAAAAAGAAAAAAAAAGAAAAAGAAAAAAAAAGTCTTTTGCTATTTGAGATTGTGATCCAACAAAAGCAATTATGTCTCTGCTTTCTCAATTTCAAAACAGGAGGGAAGTGCTTTGAGGTTTTCCAGTGCTCACGTCCTAGCTACACTTCGTGCACTGAACGCAGGGGATCATGACATCACACATAGCCAAAGGCAAACATTGCCAAGGAAGGCTCATCATTTAGAACAGCGGGCGAGTTAAGGATGCGTCCGATCAGGCAGGTGAAACGCATAGATTCAAAGATTGCCCATATGTTCGTATATGGATATGTATGCACACATATCAAGAAGCCTAATTAAGCCCTGCTTTCCATCAGATAAAAGAATCACAAAAACAAAACCATAGGCCCAAACACAGGTGGGAATGATGTTAGGTAGCTCGTCTATGAACTGAGGAAGAGAGGTGGCCTAGCCTTCATCAGAAGATGAGTGAAGCAGCAAGCTGCGGATTGCTTTCCTGCCAAGGTGACCGGTGTCTTTGTGATACCTGACTTTGTGGCCTCCTATTCTTCTTACCAGTGGAGAGCTGGATAAAATAAAAAGGCTCTGGTGTGACTGTATCTCCGACTAGGGCCATAAAATATGTATACTGCATATTGTTAGGTTACACATTAGCAACTGACAACTGTACATCAAATGAAGGCGTCCTTACTCTCTGCACAACTTGATAGAAAAATATGGACTGGTTAAAGAAGAAAGAACAGTGCTCAGGAGAACTATTTCATTATATTCCTTATATGTACAAACATGAATAATTTGACATGATGTTTAGACAGTTTTCTCCTAACTTAAGTCTTTTAATTAAAATGAAAGGAAGGAAATATGCTTTAAATATGAATGCAAGAAGTTGTGAGCTGACAGCCCCCAGCCTTCCCGCTCCTCTCTGTCTGTTGTTAGAGAGCACAATGAAATCTCATCTTCTCGTGCCGCCTTTTCATAATGTTTACGGTTGTTTTAGGTAACACATAAACCATGCTGAATATGATATTCTCTTTATTACATGTCAAGGGCACATATTAAACTAGAGCATTTCCCTGATTCTGCTATTTACTTTTGTGGCAAATCCGTCAATGTATTTTCCTCTACTCACCAGGCAATATTGTAGGGCTGCCTGCAGCCAGGCAAGGTAAATGCTAACTTTTCAGGGTGTGCCAAGCGGCACGCCCTTGGCTCGCCACTGAGTGAATGAGAGCAGTGTATTCTGGGCTGAAAAATGGGCTCAGATGTTGGCTCTAATAAATTAGGTGATTATTAAAACGCTGTGCCGTCGCAGCCCATATTATTTTATTCTGCCTTTTGCGGGCTCCCCCGTTGCCTGCTCTACCTTGCCTCTGTTTTCTGTGTGCTTAACTTGTAAAATGCTAAACAAGTTTTGATATTTACCTGTTTATGATTAAATTGCAAAATGATCTGCTTAGTTCTGTTCTAAATTAAGGTCTGCATTAAATGTCATAGCATTTATCTTTCATAAAATGAGACAGCAAGGACACTAATTTCCTAGGTATTCAATCACTGCCCTGTGCCACTTGAGAGACAGCCCAGGAACGAGCCTGCCCACAGTTCACAGCTCACTGACAGCCCTGAGATGGAATCATAAAAGTCAATTAATCATTAAAAGCTGTTACAAGCACATATCGAACCAGTCTGGCACAAAATGTTAATCAGTCCAATATCAATATAATAAATTCCTGCAAATTGGAGGGATCGATACCTTTAGGGCCTAATGAATCAATCTGAGGGCACTGGGCTGCTCCTTGGGGTCCCTGTGACATGGCTGCCAGGCGAGTGCTACATCTCTAGGCACACTGCCAACAGAGGTCACCTATCCCAACAGGCTGTTCACTTCAGCCGCAGTTACCACGGTGACAGCATGTCACCATTGCCCTAGTGTCCTTCTAGGTAAGGTGGAAACCAATGCATCACTGCCTTTGATGGATTTGTCAATAACACTTAGCAGGGGAGGGGAACTGCTCACATAACACTCACAGGTCTACAGTCCCCAAGCAGTTTGGTGTGATTTAATTGTCTGAAGAGGTGTGTGCTTCTGCATATATGCAGGAACTAAGCAGTGGTCACAGGAAGAGGAAGTTGGCAGTCAGGCCAACCGTGTTGGGAAAACAAGGCAGAAAATAACAGGCAGCTAGAGTGATGACCAAGCTGGTGTTCCATTAACCAAGTAGCTGTGTAAGTAAGAACTAACCCGGAGCTTCTCAGATTAAGAATTTATTAGCTACAAAATTTTAATACATTACTCATGAGTGGAAATGGAGTTGCGTATTAATCCCCCCAAGGCATAGGCTCCCCAGCAACATTTGTAGACACCTGCTTACAGACTGTAGATGTTAGCCAAGAAAAGTCCGTCACGGTAAATTTGGGCCAGGAGGAATGATCGGTATGGGTCTCCCCTCACCTCTCTCTGTTTTTCTGTCTCTTTCCCTCTTTCTCTCTTCCCACCCCCTTCCTCACCACGTGTTACCAGCAACCTCCCCCTTCCCCAAACAGAACCATGTCTCCAAAAACTTGAAGCAGACAGAACACACAGAAATGGGATTTTTAAACCAGTTTCTTCGTCATCTCTTTTTAAAACTCAGAGTTTTCATGTTCCAAACCATTTTATCTTTTGTTACGCCTATTATAACTGACCAGTGAAGGGAGCCAAGAGCAGTTTCAGGATTGCAGAGTGGAATGAAAACTCTTTAGAGATGAAAAGAAATCTCGGCTACCAAGACTCTGGGGAATCATCATGTTCCAGAATCATCACTGTCATTTAACATAAAACATAAAGGTTAGCATTGAATAAAATAATACCCTTGTTGATTGTTTTAATAGTCTCAAAGTATAACTTTTTCCTCTGGATTGCTGTTCTATCATACATGCACAGTTGTTTTATACTTTTCCATTTCACCAATAAGATAGTTTCACCTGCTTTAGTCCTGAGCAGTTATTGTGTGTATCTCCCTTGCAATCATTTCTTCCTTTATAGAATGGAAGACATGCCAATCCAAAGAAATGTTAATTTCTACTAGCTAGTTATTTTTAAAGATTTTTTTTTCCTACCTGAAAGAAGAAGAGAAAAAAAATCATTTTTTATTATGGTGGTCTGAATTATAGGAAACATCAAAATAAATTACAAACTCTACTATAAAGAAGTAACCTATTCAACACACCGAGACAGGCTGATGTTAAGGGTGTGCAGACAAAGGTAATACAGTGCCTCTACTTAATTGCCCTGACACCGGGCTTAGTTCCTCCAGCTACACTCTGAGAGCTAAAAATCTCTCATTGTTATTAATTGTATTCCTTTTAGAATGTAATGTCATATCGCTGCAGGCTGAGCTAATGAAACATACCCATATTACCAAAATAGGCATGTTTCTTTTTGTTCAACGCATTCTATCAAAACTGTCTACTAAAGACATTGTGTTAAAGATTCTTTCATAGTGTAATATAAAGAATATCTCAACTACCTCAACATTTCTATTACACGATTACTAAAATGCCCAGGAGGACTAAACAATATAGTATGAATTCAGTTATCCTATAAGACTTTGGAAATATTGCTAATTCCTGCCTCTGATTTATGTTAATATTAATGCTAGATTACATGCTATGGCTTCTGAACAGCTACTGCATACCAATTCACACAAAGGCAGGGGCGCTCCAATGCACCGGAACTATATGCCTCTATTATAATGAGAATCTGAATTATTTATCTCTATTTATCCTACAGGAGTTCACTTGACCCCAGTCACATTTCCTTTTCCTACTGCACATCAATGCATGTAAACATGACTTCGTAGCTGCTGCACACTTCATATGCTCTGTTCCTTTTCAGCCACAAGGCACAGCAATAGGCAGTAGACAAAAATGTTACATCGCTAAGAGAATTCATTTAAGCATTTATTTGAGGTAAACTCTCCTAATTAAGTCAACTTTAACACAGACACGCAAATGGCAGCATGCATATGTGTCTGGAGCCTAAACATCATCTGGTAAGCCTGAAGGAAGTCAGGCAGCAGCAGGCCAAGGAGATAGTGAATAAATTCAGCCTCTCCTTCCTATAACCTTTCTATTAGAAAAATGTTTGTCTGTGTGGGATCGAGGGCTCTGAGGGTTCTAGTGGCAGGACAGTCTTTCCAGTCTTGGGTTGTGGGTTACATGCTTGCATTTGCATCAGATATATTAAGAAGAGGTGGTTCTAATTTTGTTCTTGATACTCAAGTCTGCCTGGTGAATGGCAGGACCAGTATCTCTGGGTTCCTCTTGTTCAAGGACTATGTAGAAAGGCTGAAGTGAGTTAGAATTATTGAAAGTCTTAGGGAAGATTCAGCCTTATAGCTATGGAATGGCCTTAGCTCTCAGGGATGGTAAAGACTTGAGAAAGTCTGGTGTTTGAAATTGGATGTGGTAGGGTATCGTGGCAATAAAACCAGTGGCTTTAAAAAATTGATATTTCTATTGGAACAAGAAGAGTGAGTTGTCAGCAACTAGAATTCTTAATATTTTAGATAGCCCGAAGAGGCACATTAAAGGGAGGCCCTTTCCTCTGCTGCTTGCTGAGAGACCTTTTAAGGGTCAGTTACTGGGGACTAATTACAGTAGGTTGGACAATTAAAGCCCTTTGGACAATGATCAAATTATATACCTTTGGTTCATCTGGACCTATCAGAGAATCGTGCATCAGATACCACTTACAGGCCAAATGTAAGGTGTGTATGATAGAATTGAAATGGAACAAAAATTCTAGAAGTATACGTTTATGTACTTCCAAATTAGTCTTTTAACTTTGGAAGATAATCTATTTATATGCAAAAATTGGCAACAACTCAATCAAGTATTGATGAGCATATAAGGCACATGGCAACACAGTGCAATTAATCCAGTTAATGACCAATAATTTGTGATAAAGTGAGTCTAAAACAAGAATATAAAAACATTAGGATGGTTATATTGGGACAGAGAATCATGTGGCATATAATAACATTTATTCTCCTTTTATTTTTTTCCTTATCCAAGTCATGGTAAAATATATAACACAGTATACACAATTCCAAAGTACACCTTGTAAAAATACAAATTCATAAACATATTGAAATTGGCTACTGGTTTCTGTTGTTTATTCATTCCAAGTTACCAAAGGGGAAAAGCTAAGTTCTCATGCTTGTGGCCAGGTATAAGAGAGGTGGTATGGAAGGAAGATACCGTGAGGCAGGAAGTCAGGAAAATGGCAGGCAATCTAGGCTTCATTAAACAGGTGCCAACTAACTGGGAAATCCCTGGAATAGTACTAGTATTCCAGGACTCCTAGCTAGCCCTGGGGCCAGAATCAACCACATGGGTATTTAACCAGCCCAGACAACCACTATCATAGTTACTAGTTCCATCTGGGACCAACATGAATTTGGAAATGAGCAGCTAGATGCCTGGAACTCTTAGTTGACTAGCTGCTCATATTCATCCTGGTCAATTAATCCCCCAGTAGCATGATCTTACTAATAGTCATGTTACTAAGGAGCTCTGGTGGTGTAGGGCCTTAAGGCATTTGATTCCTAACCAGAAGATTGGTGGTTCAAACTCACCAGTTGTTCCATGGAAGGAAGATGGGGCAATTTATTTCAGTAAAGATTTACCATCTCTGAAACTGAACAGGGGTTGTGATGAGTCACAATTGACTTGATGGCAGTGAGTTTGGTTTTGTGTGTGTGTATATGTGAGAGAGAGCATGAACTTAAAAGAGATTTGGTGGTGTAGTGGTTAAGGCATTTGGCTGATAACCAAAAGCTCAATGGTTCAAACCCACCAACTGCTCCATGGGAGAAAGATGAAGCCTTCTGCTTCTGTAAAGATTTATAGCCTTGGGAACCCTATGGTCAGTTCTGCTCTATACTATAGAGTCACTATGAGTCAGAATTGACTCAATGGCAGTGAGTTTTGGTTTAGCATGACCTTTCATTTTATACAACTAATATTTTGGACTCTGCTCATAGCATTATGGCAGGATTTTACTTTGTATTTTCTTTGTTTTAAAATCCCATTCTATAATGAAAGCAACACATGCAGCTTGTAAAATATTCAGACCATACAAATATGTATAAAGTAAAAGTTCTCTTTAATCTCACTTATCAGAGATAACTATTGTCACAGCTTGATGTATGTTATTTCTGGTTTTTGTCTATGTATGTATTAGTACGTAACTGAAGAGGTGAAGGAAGAGGAGAGCTTTTTTTTTTTTAAAAAAAGTTATTTTTAAGAGGCCTTTTAGATATTTGAGGAACTCCGGTGGCACAGTGCCTAAGGCATTTGACTGTTAGCCAGAAGATTGGTGGTTCAAACCCACCAACCACTCCATGGAAGGAAGACCGGGCAATCTACTTCTGTAAAGATTTGTTATTGTTATTGTTATGTGCCTTCCAGTCGGACCCAACTCATAGCGACCCCTCCTTGGGTTTCCCAGGCGGTATCACTAGGGAAGTAGATTGCCCAACCTTCCTTCCGAGGAGTGGCTGGTGGATTTACTGCCTTGGAAACCCAATGGGAGAATCAACTTGATAGCAGTGGGTTTGGTTTTCTTGGTTTTTGGTGGTGTAGTGGTTTACCCATTCATCTGCTAACCAAAAGGTCAGTGGTCCAAATCCACCAGGTGCTCCATGGGAAAAAGATGACACAGTCTGTTTCTGGAAAGATTTACAGCCTTGGAAACACTATAGGGCAGTTCTACTCTGTCCTATATGGTTGCTACGAGTTGGAATCAACTCGATGGCATTAGGTTTTGGTTGTTTTGTTTGTTTGTTTGTTTGCTAGGTATTAATGTGGAAATACTTGGCTGATGGTATCCTTTGGAAAGCATACACAAATAGATGGAATTGAAAGTCACAGAAATGGATGAGATTAATTTTGCTTTAACCGTGGGGTTGTTGTTTATATATTTGTTTGTGTGCTTCTTTGGTTCACAATTATCATTGTTAATCTTAGATAGAGTTGGCAATCATTCTTAATTTTGTATCATGTATATAAAGGTCTTTCTCAGTCCAAGATTACAAAATATTCATATTTTTCCTTTATATCTTTGACTCATTTGAATTTATTTTGGTGAGGAGGAAAATAGTGATCCTGCTTTATATTTCAAAGGGCAATTCAATTAGCCCCACAATATGTATTTAATAATCCAACTTCTTCATGGATCTGTGACTTTCACAATATAGAAAATGCCCAAATATATTTGGATCTTTTTCTTGATTGTCCATTCTATTTCCTTAGTCTGCTTGTCTATTTCTGTACCAGTATCTCCCTGTTTCCTTACCGTAGCTCTATTTTACATTTCAATAGCTAGTAAAGACAATTTTCTGTTGTTTGTCTTTTTTTTTCCCAGAATTTTCCTGGCTATTCTCAAATAAATATTTATACTTCCAGATGAACTTTAGCATTATTTTGTTGTGGTAAAACAAAACAAAAAATGTTGTGTTGGGCTTATATTGAGGAGGACTGACTTCTGTAAACTGCACAGTTTTCCTCTGTAAGAACAAAGTTGTTTCTCCATTATACAAGTCTTCTTTCTCTTTTTTTAAGTTCCTCAGCAGATTTTTATTGTTTTCTTCACAGAGATTCTGGACATTTCTTGTGTAATTTGTTTCCACGTATTTTGTGTGTTTATTTGTCTGTTGTGAATGGAATCTTTGAATTATACCCTGATTTTTCCTCCCACTCATTCTCCACATCAATCTGTTAGCAAGTACTGGGATTTCTACAACTGAAATATATGTCAAACCTATATATTATCAAAGTCACAGATCCACGCAGAAGCTGCATTATTAAATACATATTGTGGAGCTAGTTGAATTGCCCTCTGAAATATAAAAGGGTCACTATTTTCCTCCTCACCAAAATAAATTCAAATTAGTCAAAGATATAAAGAAAAAAAAATGAATATTTTGTAATCTTGGTGTGAGAAGGACCTTTATTTACTTGACACAAAAATTAGAAACCATGTCCTAGGTTTAAACATTTCTCTGTCATGTTTCTCTGTCACCACCCCATCACTATCATCACTCACCTAGGCCACAGAATATTCTGTTCCTACCCATGCTTGCTGCAATCCAGTATCTACATATCTGCCAGAGTTAGCTTCTTAGACCATACATGAAATCATGTCCTTTTAAAGACCTTCAATGGTTTCCCATCACATTTATATTAAGACTCAATCTCCCAAACACATCCTGTGTGATGCTGCCCTGAGTCCCTTCCTTTCTGCACTGGCTCCTTACTTCCTCTAACATACAGGCTCTTTGCTCACCACTCTTTTCCTCTTTCCCACTTGCTTTCCCTTATTTCATTCCTTCCCTTAGCATTCTGCATGACTGCTACTTCTCATCCTTCATGTCTCAGTTTATATTCCACCAGGCTACTCTATATAATGTAGAACACCTCTCAAATTCCTGCCCTGACCTTCCCCAATGCTATTATCCCCATCACATTATTCTCTTTAATTCTTCAACAGCACTTACCACTGTCCCAGAAGTCCTATTTGTCTGTTTGTTTATTTGTCTGTTTGTTTGTTTATGTATACTTCATCTCCTCCAACTACAATGCAAGTTATTGGAGAGCAAGGACCTCTGTCTCATTATAGCTATATCCCCAATGATTGCCACACAGGATTCTCTCAATAAAAATGTGTTGAATAAATGAATGAGACATCGTCTTCCCTCTTATTCCTCTGTATATTGTTTATAAGGATAAAAGCTGTATTATTACTTTTTTAAAAATAACTGACTGCCTATTCTTTTTCTTTCTTTGAACATTTTATTGTGTTTTAGGTGACAGTTTATCCTTTTCTTTTAAATAAGGCTTTATTTAATTCTCACGAGGTTTTCCAGGTATAAAATTATACGATATCATTTGCAAATTAAAAAAAAAAATGCCCCCTTCTTTACACTATTTATACCTCTGATTTGTTTTTACTTTCCTTGACTAGCACTTCTGGTACAATTTTAAATAATATTAGTGATAAAAGAAACCCTTGACTTGCTATTGACTTTAAGAGAAACACTTTGCTTCTAGGCTTTTACCATAAATGTGATACTAATAATGGAATGAATGTATGCATGTGTGTATGTGTATATGTGTGTTTTTTTGGTTTTATTATGTTATGTTAAGGAAGTATGAATTTTGGCCCGTTATAGAAAAGTTTTCTTAAAAACTAAGATTGTATATTAATTAAGACTTGTTTCTATATTTATTCAGGCCAACAAATGATTGGTGATTGACTTATTAAAATAAATTATATTAATAGGTTGCTTAATATTAAACTATTATTGGACTCCTGGAATTATCCTCCTAAGTAATTTTTTAAATGTACTACCAGTGGCTATGGCACTTGACTGCTAACCAGAAGGCTGGAGGTTCAAATCCACCAGCCACTCCTTGGAAGGAAGATGGGGCAATCTACTTCCATAGTGATACTGCCTCAGAAATCCAAGGAGGGGTTGCTATGAGTCGGGGCTGACTCAACGGCACATAACAACAACAACAACCAATTTCTATTTGCCAATATTTTATTAAGGATCTTTGTAGCAATATTCATGAGTACCCATACATTTCGGTGGCAACTCATATAAGGCTCACTTTCCAGGACTGTCTTTGATGAATAAGCTTTGGATCATGAGCATCTCTGTAAGTAAAGATGAGATAGAGGAGAAAGGCGGGGAGAGGGAAAAGGGAGGGCCGGAGAGAGGAGGGGAGGGGAGGGAAGGGAAGAAAATAAGATTCAGAACCATATCCTCACTCAGGTTTATAATATGATAAAAATTTGAGAACCTCATAGAAATGCCTAAAGCTCAACTACGGCTAACAAAACACCCTGCAGAAATACCATGTTCTCTCTCAACATTGCTTTTAAAACTTCAGATAAGAAGATGAGAGGGAACAATCAATTCTTAAAGGTAAAAAGTACAGAATTGTAGAAGGAAGGCTATAGCAATGTTTAAGAACATATGACCACTCTAACCAAGGAGAAAGGAATGTCCAGGGATTCTCCTACTGGAAAACCTGTCCCCAGTGATGAACTGAGCTCCTCTGAGCCTAATGATCCTCCCTGATCTAATGCTGATAAAGAAGCAGAGTAGTAGAATCTAGCATCGCCTCTAATCAAGCAAGTTGTTGTTGTGTTTTGCCATCAAGTTGGATCTGACTTATAGCTACCCTTCCTTGGATTTCCGAGGTGTTATCACTATGGAACTAGGTTTCCCAAGCTTCTTTCTGAGGAGTGGCTGGTGGGTTTGAAACGCCAGCCTTTTGGTTAGCAGTCAAATGCCTTAGGCACTATGCCATAATCAAGCAAGAGTGAGTAGAATTTCCCTTTCTTTCAATGGCATAACTCCTTAGCTTAGTTAAATTCAGTTTATATGTGCTTTCACTAAAGATTTGCCAATAGTATGCAGCAAAGAAAGCATGAATCAGTCTCTCACCTAAGCAGTGCTCGAAGACATCAAGGGTGCTAAAATATTTAACTTATTTCGTAAGTTGTTAAGATTATAATGATGATTAGTTAATCATGGTCAGTTTATAATACTAGAAAACATTTTGACAAAATGGACTTAAGTATATGCTTATAAACATTTGACCATATTCAAATCTGCAACACAATAGCATGATTTACACTTTAGGAAGTATGTTCTTTCTTCTTTCTTTTTTTAAGTACTTGCCAATTTTAAAGATTCCTAGAGAACCAGATGGGTGATGGAAAGTCTCAAAATACCAGGTTTCACATTTGATACTAATATTGGGAGAAAAAAGTGACACTAGGAATTATTTAGTTATTCTGAAATCTGTCATTTTAAAAATAGCATCAGAATTAGAAAAGAAAGAATTAATTGTGTAACATTGTGGTCTCACATTTTCAATGCAACTAGTAAATCATGAAGCAAAAATCTCTTAAAATTGTTACCCCAGTCTCTTGTCAAAGTGCAGGCCATCACCTTCCACCTGAGAAAGAATTTCCAAAAATGCCTAATGAGGGGGAAAACTGTACCCAGGGTCTCCTGACAAATCTGGACAGGAGCCCAGAGATATGTGGGAGATGACCCACACAACTAGCCTGGGATATAGAAGGAAAACTTCTTAAATACCGGCTGAAAGATTAGGTGAAATCTCTCAGGAGACCTTGATCTAGGAGTCATCTGGGTACTTGACCTTCTCCCTGAACAGCCCTCTGTATCTGTGCTTGTCCATAAACCAGCCCCCACAGCCTGTCTGTGTACTGATGCAGCTGCCAGTGCCAGCCTCCCTGTGGCTACCACCTGCACTGGCTGCCCTCACTGCAGGCTGGACCAGGTCAGGCTGCTTCCCGGCTGGGTTCCCAAGAGCCACAGTCAATTCCCATTTTGACATAGAAACATGTAAATGGAAATCCAGTTTTACAAAGAGTGAGTGACTGGTAATGAAGACGTGAATGATGCTTATGAGACTTTTATTTAATTTTAAATCAATTGTGTATTCTAACTCATTAATAAAGGAAAAAAGAAAGAATACAGGAATGCTTAATCTCTTGCTATTATTCAAATAGAAGAGAATACTTCTTCATATAAGATTCTTAGGGAAATTGTCAATTTCCCATGTTCCCTGAAAGTCTATTTTCATAGAAGATCTTGAACCCAACTCATTCTGTAAAAATTAGATTTGACTTTATTTGACATTATGTAGACAAGGAAAAGAGGGTCCAACCAACTGCTTTTTCACAATTCAATAATTTTTGTTATTGTATAGATGGTCTAAAAATAACATCATAAGCAACAAACTGACTTTTGGTAACAATAAAAATAAGATAGTCCTTATGACATAATCAAAAACCAAAAACATGAAGTACTAGAGTTTGAGATTCTTTATGTTGTTGAAGATCTTCAACTCATATCTTCCTTGGGTTGCCCTGTTTTTCTTGGGGGTCAAGTTAAGGTCAAGGTTGGGCAATGGTGATTGTTCTGGCTCTCTCCAGCTCTGCTAAGACTTGTTGTTAAGTGCTGTCAAGTCAGCTCTGACTCATAGCGATGCTATGTACAACAGAATGAAACATTGCCTAGTCCCAGGCCATCCTCACAATCCTTGCTGTGCTTGAGCCCATCATTGCAGCCACTGTGCCAATCCATCTCATTGAGGATCTTCCCCTTTTTTGCTAACCCTCCCCACTTTATCAAGCATGATATCTTTCTCCAAGGAATGGTTCCTTCTGGTAACCAAAATAGGTGAGATGAAGTCTGGCCATTCTTGCCTCCAAGGACCATTCCGGCGGTACTTCTTCCAGGACAGATTTGTTCATACTTCTGGCAGTCTATGGTATTTTCAGTATTTTTCGCCAGCACCACAGTTCAAAGGACTTCCTTATTCCTTGTCCAGTTTTCACATGCATATGAGATGATTGAAAATACCATGGTTTGGGTTAGGCACACCTTAATTTTCAAAGTGACATCTCTGCTGAGACTTAGAAGAGCAAAATATCTATATGCAGTCTTTACTATTTGAATTAAATAGAGAAGAGAAAAATTACCTTCAGAGTTGTCTTCCCTCCACTCGAGGGCCCTTTTCCACTTCCCGTGACTGTGGACAAATCACTTGAATGTTCTGGTCTTATTTCACTTGAGAGCATGTCATCTTTAAAAGAAACAGTACCTACCTCATAGGACTACTGTGAGAATTAAGTGAAAGATTATGTATCAGTTATTATGACAGTGAAGTGCTTGTGTTAGCTAGTATTATTATACCTGAAGAAGAGTATGAAATTCTCCAAAAGGAAGTGTGATTTTTGAATTTATTCAATTAAGCAAATAGTTACATTTTGTTGCAAAATAGGTTCTAGTTGACTTTTAGAATAAGTACAAATGTACATGTTTAAAACTTGCTGAGCAGTCAGTTATGAAGGCATTGTAAATTGCAAGGGATGCAGTAAAAAGGAGTTGCTGCCTGTGATAGCCCAGGAAGCAAACAGACACTGCCCTGAGCTGCATTGTAATTAAGGTCATGGTCGAGGGGGCAAAGTGTATATATAAGTCTGGCAGATTGGGATGAGGAGAAGTGTGGTGGGAACCATGTTCTGAAAATATCTGAGCAGAACATTCCACAGCACGCCTCTGCTAGCTTTGAGGACGTGGACACCTCTAAGTGCCCCGGACACATAGCAAGTGGAAAAATTGGAGAATTTATCTCCAAGGGTTTCAAGTTAGGTTGAAAATAAATGTCAGGAGGAAAGTAAAGAAAAAAATTGAAATAGAAAGGAAAAACCAAACCCCAAACCAAACCCACTGCCATTGAGTTCATTCTGACTCATAGAGACCCCCATTGGGTTTCCCAGGCGGTAAATCTTTACAGAAGTAGATTGCCCCATTTTCCTTCCAAGTGGCTGGTGGGTATGAACTACCAACCTTCTGGTTAGCAGTCAAATGCCTTAAGCACTGCACCACCAGAGCTCCTTAGAGAAGGCCAAGGACAACTATTATTATTGTTGTTATTGTTAGTTTATTCAGTCCATTCTGACTCAATCTTTTAGCTAGTAGTTGAGTGTTTTACCATTTGCACCACCCAGGGACTCCTGGACAACTAGTGAAAGAAGACTCCTTCTAAGAGTGGGTGTAGGAAAAGCATAATGCAGTAAACCCCACCTTATGAGACATGCAAACAAGCAGAATGCTCAGTCACTAGATTTTTGGCACATTATCTCTTTTACTTTTGTATTAAAAGAAAAAAAAAACACCTGTAAGCAACGTATCAGAAAACTATGGAAAGGGCGTTGTTTAAATGAACATACAAATACAAGCTGTGCCCTGTCTTGGAACTTGTCCCTTTCTAGTACTGAGGTGTTGTATTTGATTATTGTTGCTGTATAAATCATTATCGTTAGCACCAAGCACAGAACATAGCACCCTGTAGGTGCTCAACACATGTTTCTTGAATAAAGCAGGAAAGAGTTTAGAACTAGGAAATATTCCAGCCATAGTTCATGTCACTGCATGTAGGTAACTGACTACTCTGTCCTCATGCAAGGCATCCTTTATCCAGCAACTTGATCGAAGTGTTTTGTGTTTCCACTCCAAAGCTGCTCAGTGCCATGTAAAAAGACTGATTAAAAAGAACAGTGTAGTGCTGGTGAACCCCACATGGTTACTAACAGGTGAAAAGGGATATTCTGCTCAAATTAATTACATGTGCAGTTTTCTTTTTTTCCCCCTTCCTTCCTCCTTCCTTCTCTCCCTCCTTTCCTTTTCCTTCTCTCCCCACTCCCTCCTCTTTCTCTCTCTCTTTTACTCCAGGAATGTAATAATAATTCAATATTATTGAACCCCCTTCCTTTCTTCCTTCTGTCTTCCCTCCCTTCCCTTTTTTTTATAATCCCAAAGAATCATTTTTCTCCCTATTATTTAGAACTTGAAAAGAATCAAGGTATATATTTTATAACTTTTTTTTTTTTTTGGTGTAACTGCTCCAGTCTTGAATGTTGAACTGTGACCTAGATCATATAATATGACAGGATTGGGTATAAATTTTAGGCCATTCAGTTTGCTGGGGACAATTATCACCAGCCAGTAGGACTACAAATTGCAATGAGAAATTGTCCAGCTGCTTTATAAGGATAAAGATGCAATGATGTCAGCATCCATTTTGATTCTGAGGTATATGACATTCACAGTTTCAATGCCATTATCACCTTGCAGACTAGTCTGGGTTTGTTTTGGACAGAATATTGTGGAATGTGTTCAAGCATTACTCATCTTCAGATTTTTTTTTCACTCACTTGGGAGTATTTATTACATTTAATACTCCCAAGATTCATGGTTTTATGGTTTGAGAAAATCCTATGCGTTAACTCTTATCAAGCCCAGAGACTCACAAGGTCCTTTCTGCCTTGGCTCCAGCTTCTCCGTCTCCAATGGCTCTGTTGTTTTTGTTGTTATTAGGATCCCTTGAGTTGGCTCCAATTCATAGCAACCCTATGTTTCAACAGAACAAAACATTGCCCCATGCTGCACCAGCCTCACAATCCCTCTTATGCTTGAGCCCATCGTTACAGCCACTGTGTCAATCCATCTCGTTAAGGGTCTTCCCCTATACTGAAGAGAAAAAAGTAGTGGAACTTAGTAAGTAAAGAGTTTCAAACAACCTGAGTGCTTTGTAATTCAAGACAGACTTTATTTAGTCTTATTCTCTGGCCCATAGGCCAAAGGTAGAGCTTTTGAACTATGAGAAGCAAACCATCAGTAGATTGTTTTTTTGTTTTTAAAGAATAGAGTCCCTAGCTGCTGTTAATGTTACTGCTGTCTTTGAAATAGTTACTTGGTCCAGCAATTAAAAATGATCAGAAGAGCTTAATACTGGAAGGAACATTTTATAAAAATACATGTGAATAATGTTTGTTTACTATGATCTGAATTGGAACTGTGATCTCTTGCATTGACATTAAAAAAAAAACTTTTAATTGAACTATAATAGAAGTACAGAAAACACGTGCATATATATGTGTCCTGAGTGTATAGCATGGTAAATTTTCACATAAAATTTCATTCCTGTTATTTGGAATATTAGATCTTCATAGACTTTAAAAATAAACAGAACTAAAGTACATTTTATTATTCATCAATAAAACAGAAAGGAAAAATGGCCTATAGATATGTAGAACTTCTGTCTTTGAACTGAGGCTCACTTACAATGAATGTAGGCTGTGAAACCTACATATGGAACAGAAATTACAGCTAGATTTTCTAATGTCCCTCCCGTTCTGCTTCCATTCCAACTTCTCTGTCAGAGCCACATACTTATTTATCCTCTCTGCATATGTTCTTGGGATATTTCTGTTTAGTAGGAAAGCAATAGCAGTGAGCATCTCTGTTTTATTAAGTTTGCTAAACAACAGAATATCTGGTCTATTGGCCCGAATTTATTAATCTGTTATCACGGCTTTGTCCCAATACATCTTGGTAGAGGCGTTTTCCAACACAGTCTTGGGTTCATACTTATAAATGGTGTTAATGTACTTGTTAACTCAAAAAAAAAAAAAAAAAAACCCTCCACTGCCATTGAGTCAATTCTAACTCATAGTAACCCTGTAGGACAGAGTAGAACTGCCCCGTAGGACTTCCAAGGCTGTAAATCTTTACAGAAGCATCTTTTTCCTGCAGAACAGCTGGTGGGTTCAACCCAACCTTTTGGTTAACTGCCAAGCACTTACCCACTTCACCACCAGGGTTCCTACTTGTTAACTTACCTGAGGGCTAATTATTGATGTAAAATCTTAGCAACACTTTTCTGTATGTTATTTATGTTTCCAAGGAATCTTCTCTACTTCATCTCCTAGATCCTTTGCTGGGTTTATTTATAAGAAAACAAAACAAAACAGAAAACAACCAGTTGCCATCAGGTTGAATCTGACTCATGGTCACCCCACGTGTATCAGAGCAGAATTGTACTCTATAGGTTCTCAATGGCTTCTTTTTTTGGTAGTTGCAGTGGATTGCTTGATGTGGCCCTTCTAGCCATTGTCCTCCATTCTGTGATGTTTTGTAAATTCCATTATCCATGCCTGTTTGGGGTGCTGTGGTAGTTAAGGTCAGGTATCAGCTTGGCTGGGCAGCTGGTAGTAGTCATTCCCTATAATGACTGGCAATCGACTCTGGATGGGATTTAGGTTAATTCTGTTGGGGCAACACAGGTGGAATGTATCTTGAGTCCTGCCTTGCAGGAGGGTATAATTCAAATCACCACCCTTAGCTTCCCTGAGGGTATACCTACGAATCTCCTGGGAAGATTCGCTCTCCTTTTGCTCCTGCTTTGTGTCTTGGATCATCCTCATCTCACCCCTGGATTTGGGACAGCAGCCGTCATCTGATCTGCTGATCAAGGTTCATCAAACCCCGAGAGTTAGGAGGATCCACCAGACCTACTCACGGACCCCGGACTCGCCAGCCTGCCAGCCTCCACCACTACTATGTGAGATGAACCCTTGGGTGTCTGTGAGTTCTGTGAGGCGTTACAGAGAAATACAGAACCCTAAGACTGGGGAAATTACTGGGAGGAGGAGGAGGGGTTAATGTCTGAAATGATGGAGTGGCATGGTAGTTTGGACATCTGGGACATCTTTGACCTCCGCCTCATGGGGACCGGCCTCGTGCTGATCTTTCTAAGAGAAATTGTTCAAGGTGTCAGAATGGTGGGATTCACTGCAATGGCCCAGACTCACTGGAATATGTGGTTTTGGGGGTAAGGAGATAAACAGGAAAATAAGAAACCTTTGGCTTCTGGATGGGATAAAAGAAACCCATGGATTGAAGCAGCTCTTTTGTTGAGATCGGTTACCCAAGGCAAAAGCTATTCATGGGATTTAGGAGAGGTGGATCTAACTCCTGAAGAACTGGCTAGTTGTACGTACATGGAAATACAGAATGACGAGGAAAAGACTAGACTTACGATTCCTTGGTTGCTGTTAT
>NW_006921604.1:19327283-19343537 GCF_000298275.1 Orycteropus afer afer
TAATGTCTGAAATGATGGAGTGGCATGGTAGTTTGGACATTTGGGACATCTTTGACCTCCATCTCATGGGGACCGGCCTCGTGCTGATCTTTCTAAGAGAAATTGTTCAAGCAGCAGTAGATCACCAAGCTTTTTTTCCAAGGAAACTTGGGTGGATTTGAACCATCAATCTTTTGGTTAGTTGTGAGTGGTCTAACTATTTGTACCCAGAGACTCCTGATTTATTATAGGAGCTGATCATTTCTGTACAAGCTTCAGCAGGCAATAATGTGGATGTTAAAAGGGGAAGACACTGAAGAATAAGATTCTTTTTTTAACAGGAATAACTATGGCAAAAATTTCCTATCTCTGCATAATCAAGAGCCTCCTGGGCATGATGTTTTTAGAGTATTGTCTACCAAATTACACAAATTAATTAGCAGAGCTTTCAGCTTGAGCAGGAGCTGTGTCCGTGGTGAAGGGTCAGGTGTCTGTGGGTGTGTTTGGTGACTGGCTGGAAGTCAGAATCTGGCTGCATGTGGACTTTTGCTTTAACTGAAGGAGGAGGGAGAGGGTTGCACTGTGAAGTTCCCTGGGAAGGGTGTTGGAAAATGGAAGAAAAGAGATTGTGTCTGCATCCCGCTCCTTCATTCCACTCAAGGATGGGTTCTGATCCTTAGCAGGAGGTTGCTATAGACAGAAGTTAAAACACAGAGGGAATCCCTGAGACCATGCTAAAAGTAACGCTGTTTCAGTGCTCAGTGACAAAGGGTAACACAGATTAGGGTAAAGGGATTATCTCCCTAGCTCTCTGTGGAAACCTGCACAACTCAGGCACAGGGAGGCAGCTGCTACACAGCCTATGTCCAGGAGGAGGCAGATCACCCAGAGGCACCTTGGAAGAAATACTTAGATATTTTCAAAACAGTCACTGAAAACCCCATGGAAATAGTCCTACTCTGATACACACGGACTCAAGTTGACAGCAATTGTTTTTTTTTTTTTTTTGGTTTGATGGACACAGCAGTGTAGCAGGTAGTTTTGCTCAAGAGATCAGAATGTCCATGGAGGAGATCTGTAGCAAGTGGAGGTCCTGCCTAATGGGAATGGACAAGAGCTAGGGAGTTCTCAGTTATTTGGAACAAATAATTCCCACCAGAATTCTGGTGGTGCAGTGCCTGAGGCATTTGACTGCTAATGAGAAGATGGCAGTTCAAACCCACCAGCTGCTCCATGGAAGGAAGATGGGGCAATCTACTTCCATAAAGATTTACCACCATAGAAACCCAATGGGGGCCACTATGCATCAGAATTGACTGATTGATGGCAGTGAGTTTTTTTTTTTTTTTTTTTTTTTAGGGCAATCTGGAATAATTAAATAGTAATTCATTAGTTTTCTGAATTGTATTAGTCATTATAAGTTTTGATGGACTGTCCTGTTTCAAGTAGCAGTTCATGTTGTCACAGTGATTCCTGAAATCCAGACAAGTCACACTGAGATTCACTTTTGTGAACCAATGTAAGACAATTTAGTTGTTCAACAATGTCAGGCTATTTTGGTAAACTTGAGTGGTACCCAGTGACTAAAAGTGTATAAAGGCTATCTATTTCTTCCTGCACAATCCTTTGTTACATAGAAAGCAAATTTAGGCAAAATTATGCCATACAAATACTTATTAGCAAGTACAATGAAAAGAACACCCATTGTCATAAGCTTAGAGAAGTCCTCACTCTCTGCCCTCCACTCTCTAGAAAAGGTTCACTCTGAGGCAGACACAAGGTGTTCTCATGACAAGCTCAGACATCCTCCTAGTCCACTTAGGAGACAGGGTCCTCCTTTAAGTGAGGGATGGGACCAAAACTACTTGTTATAGACACCACTGAATCTGTTTTTGGGGACACCATAGATTCAGTGGTGTTCCCAAAAAAGATCTGTTGAAATTCTAACCCATGATACCTGTGAATGGGACCCTGTGTGGAAATAGTGTTTTTAAAGATGTTATCAGTTAGCATGAGGTTATACCAGAGTAAGGTTGGTCCTAACCCAACCCAATCTGAGTGATGTCCTTTGGCCACCCAAAGAGCTGTGTATTTCCTTCTTCCTCATAGAACACCCTCACTCCACTCCACAAGTGGTAAAACCCTAGTCATATATGGATACTGCATAAAAGCAAAAGTCTAGAGTCTTGGGGTTATGCTAAAAGAGAAGAGACATAGACAGAGGAAAGTCAGTCACGTGACAGCAGAACTGTGCTGCAGCTGCAAGCCCAGTTGCCTGGGGTTACCAGAAGCCAGAGAGGCAAGAAGGTGTCTTCTTTAGAGATTTCAGAGAGATTATGGCTCTGCTAATACCTGAATTTGGACATCCAGCCTCTAAAACTGTGAGACAACAAATCTCTGCCATTTGAGGCCATCCAGTCTGTGAGATTTTGTTATAGTAGCCCTAGCAGTAGTAGTTGCTGTAGAGTTGACTGCAACTCATGTTGATCCCCTGTGCTTCAGAGTAGAAATGTGTTCCATAGGGTTTTCCATGGCTGGTTTTTTGGAAGTAGATTGTCAGGTCTTTCTTCCACAGTGCCACTGGGTGGACTCAAACAACCAACTTTTCCATTAACAGCCTACTGAATTAAGTATTTGCACAACTCAGGGACTCCACAGCTGCCCTGGAAACCAATATAACACTCCAAATTAAAAAATCTTCTGCCTTACTGATATAAGGCTGATGGTGATCCCCAAAATTCTTCAAGCCAACCACAAATCTTAAACACTACTCATTTTGGCAGTGAAAAGTTATTTCTAACATCTATTGTGCTAATTGGCAAACCCTCCAAGAGCAGATTTAGAGGCTGCCCACCAGAGCAAGTCATACCCTGACCTACTCTCAAGGTGCTTACAATATGATGGTAGAGACAACTATTAATCTAATACTTTTACTTGTAATTACACATATTTAATTAAAATTGATTTATGTGCTGTAAAGGAGAGGTACAGCAAGATGAAAGACTATATAAGAAAGAGGCTTAAACTAACCTGCAGGGTAAAGGAAAGTGTTCCTGAGGAAGAGATATTTGAATGAAATTTGGACAGTCAATGGGGGTTAGGGAAATGTGTCAGCTAGAAGGAAGAGGAAAAGCATGGTCTATGCAAGGACCCCAAAATGGGAAGAAACCTGGCTCTTTCAGGAGCTAAGGGAAGGTCCATGTATTCATAAAACTCTATGTGTGGCTCTGGGTAGCATGCAAGTTATTTTTATCTCTTGGAATACCACACAAACAAACAATCCAGGACTGGTGTGGCTGTTGCACCCCATGTCCAAGGTTCTATACTCTTCTGTCTTGTTATTCCTCCATTGCCAGAGCGGTGCCTTCATCTACAATATCTCCAATGGCCAACTGCCATATCTGTGCTCTAAGCAGCAGGACTGGGAAAGGAATGGGAGAAGAAAGGAAGCTACACCTTCTCCCTTTCAGGATATGACCTAGAGTTGCGCACTGGCCAGCATTAAGTCACATAGCCACACATAAATTCATCAGAGGCTGGAAATGTGGTCTTTATTCTGACCAGTCATGTACCTATGCAAAAACTGGAGACTGTTGTTATGAAAGCATAATAGTAATCTCTGCTTCAGACTGTTCCTTTGGCCACCCAAAGAGCTGGGTATTTCCTTCTTCCTCATAGAACACCTTCACTCCACTCCTCAAGTAGTAAAATCCTAGTCTTATAAGGATATTGAGGAGCTCTGGTACAGCGTAGTGCCTAAGGCACTTGACTACTAACCAGAAGGCTGGTGGTTCAAACCCACCAGCCACTCCTCAGAAGGAAGATGGAGCAATTACTTCCGTAGTGATATACTGCCTCAGAAACCCAAGGAGGGGTCGCTATGAGTCAGGTCCAACTCGACGGCACATAACAACAACAGCATATGGATATTGCATAAAAGGAAAAGTCTAGAGTCTTGGGGTTATGTTAAGCTTCCTTCATCAGGTCCAGACTTGGAACTTCATTTCTGGTGGCCCATAAACTTTAAAGACAAATATCTGTCCTTGTCACAATGGAGGAGAAGGAACAGAGTAACTATAATAACTTCTCCCCCAATTTGGAAAGGGAAAGATGGGATATTTACAGTGGTCCTTCCTCTGCAGAAATTTTAAAAATTATTTGCCCTAGCTGTGGAGTAAGGTGTGCATGTGTGTGTGTAATGTAAGTGTGTGTGTGTGTGGGGGGGGGCTGCCTGGTAGCCCCTAATTCTGCTGTCCTAGAGGAACTCCCCTGTGAATTGTCTTCTGTATTCCTAGACTTTGCCCTCTGGACCTTATCCATTATTC
Source organism: Orycteropus afer afer (assembly GCF_000298275.1). Taxonomy (NCBI): domain Eukaryota; kingdom Metazoa; phylum Chordata; class Mammalia; order Tubulidentata; family Orycteropodidae; genus Orycteropus; species Orycteropus afer. Next base: position 19,331,588 of record NW_006921604.1, read on the forward strand.
TCCATGTCAACATCTGAGATGAAGATTACCAAGTATGTCGTTCTTGGGAGTTGTTCAGGTTTCATAGTCCACTTCCTGCCTATGCTATTCTGGGGTCCAGAGGTGGTTTTAGGGGTTAAGTGGTCACAGACTTTGGCAGACCAAATGTGTGACTTCTTTGGCAATATATTTACCTCAAAAACTCAGTCCTTTCCTGGCCTATTTGCTTCTGATCAGTGCCATGAACAAGTAATTTCAGCCAATTACTGACAGTTTCTAAGCCAGAAGACTTTGGTTTTTCATTCACTGGTTCTATGCTCTCAGTAAAGGGTGTGCATTCAACTTGTATATATTAACCATATTTGTTCAATCTGTATGCTGAGAAAACAATCTGAAAATTTGGACTATATGAAGAACACGGCATCAGGATTGGAGGAAGACTTAATTTGCAATATGCAGAAGTCACAACCTTGCTTGCTGAAAGTGAAGATGACTTGAAGCACTTACTGATGAAGATCAAAGACTACAGTCTTCAATATGCATTATACTTCAACATAACAAAAACAAAAATTCTCACAGCTGAACCAAAAAGCAACATTATGATAAATGGAGAAAAGATTGAAGTTTTCAAGGATTTCATTTTACTTGGATCCACAATCAACACCCATGGAAGCAACAGCCAAGGAATCCACAAGCATATTGCTTGAATTTGAGCAAAACCACTGCAAAGACCTCCTTAAAGTATTAAGAAGCATGAACGTCACTTTGAGGACTTATGTGTACCTGACTCAAGCCATGGTATCTTCAATTGCCTCATGTGTATGTGAAAGCTGCACAATGAATAAGGAAGACCACAAAACAATTGATGCATTTGAATTGTGGTGTCAGTGAAGACTGCCAGAAGAATGAGCAAATCTGTCTTGGAAGAAGTACAGCAAGAATGCTCCTTAGAAGCAAAGAAGGCAAGACTTCATCTCATGTACTTTGATCATGTTATCAAGAAGAAACAGCCCCTGGAGAAGGACATCATGCCTGGTAAAGTAGAGGGTTGGTGAAAAGGAGGAAGACCCTTAACAAGATGGACTGACACAGTGGCTGCAACAATGGGCTCAAATACAGCAATGATTGTGTTTGACAGGACTGGGCAGGGTTTCATTCTGTTGTACGTGAGGTCACTATGAGTCAGAACCAACGCAACAGCAGCTAACACATGCTCTATATCCACTTCTCCTTCCCTCAAGTTTAATGGCACAAATTTGGCACCCTCTGAAACAATAAGCTTCAGTGGAAAGTCCACATTTTTGATCTAATGGTTAGCACTGGACTTTCTCTCTCTTACTAGCTGGCAAAAACAACATGCAAATATAACAAAACAAAAAACTCCCACTTAACCAGAGATGCCTGAAAAAGACTTTGGGCCAAATTAATACCTCCTGCTAAGCCTGTTCTGAAAGCTTTACTCTATCTGTATTATTAAGGTCATCTCTACTTTGAAGGTTGGGCAATCTATTTCTGTAGTGATACGACTTTGGAAACCCAAGGAAGGGTCACTATGAGTTGCGCCTGACACATAACAACAACAACTACTACTACTTTGAGGAGTCTGCTCTTTCCCAGCCAAATTTTGAGGGTTTTTGGGACCTCCACTGGCTGATGTGTCATGACTCAAAATGAGTAGAAACAGATGCAAACATCCATTAATAATTGGAACATGGAACGTGTGAAGTATGAATCTAGGAAAACTGGAAGTTGTCAAAAATGAAATAGAATGCATAAAGATCGATATCCTAGGCATTAGTGAGCTGAAATGGACTGGTTTGGCCATTTTGAATCAGACAACCATATGATCTACTATGCCAGGAATGACAATTTGAAGAGGAGTGGTGTGGCATTCATTGTCACAAAGACTGTTTCAAGATCTGTCCTGAAGTACAATGCTGTCAGTGATAGGATAATTTCCATATGCCTCCAAGGAAGACCTGTTAATACTACTATTATTTCAAATCTATGCACCAACCACCAAAGCCAAAAATGAGGAAATTGAAGATTTCTACCAACTTCTGCAGTCTGAAATTGACCAAACATGCAATCAGGATGTATTGATTGTCACTGGTGACTGGAATGCAAAAGTTGGAAACAAAGAAGAGTTAGCGGTAGTTGGAAAATATGGCCTTGGTGATTGATAGAAATAATGCTGGAGATTGCATGGTAGAATTTTGCAAGACCAATGACTTATTCATTGCAAATACCTTTTTCCGACAACATAAGTAATGGCTATACATGTGGACTTCATCAGATGGAATACACAGGAATCAGATGACTACATCTGTGGCAAGAGGCGATAGAAAATTCAATATCTTCAGCCCAAACAAGACCAGGACTTGGTTGTGGAACAGACCATCAACTGCTCATATGCATGTTCAAGTTGAAGTTGAAGACAATTAAAAGAAGTCCCTAAGAGACAAGACCAGGACCTGATTGTGGAACAGACCATCAACTGCTCATATGCATGTTCAAGTTGAAGATGAAGACAATTAAAAGAAGTCCGTAAGAGCCAAAATATGACCTCGTAATATTCCTCCTACATTTAGAGATCATTTAAAGAATAGATTTGATGCATTGAACACCAATGACTGAAAACCAGAGGAACTGTGGAATGACATCAAAAACATCATCCATGAAGAAAGCAAGAGGTCATTAAAAAGACAAGAAAGGAAGAAAAGACCAAAATGGATGTCAGAAGAGATTCTGAAACCTACCCTGGAGCAGAGAGTAGCTAAAGCAAATGGAAGAAATGACAAGATAAAAGAACTGAACAGAAGATTTCAAAGAGCAGCCCAAGAAGACAAAGTCAAGTATTGTAATGAAATGTGCAAAGACCTGGAGATAGAAAACCAAAAGGGAAGAACATGCTCAGCATTTCTCAAGTTAAAAGAACTGAAGAAAAAAATTAAGCCTCGAGTTGAAATATTGAAAGATTCTATGGGCAAAATATTGAATGATGCAGGAAGCATCAAAGGAAGATGGAAGAAATACACAGAGTCACTGTACCAAAAAGAGTTTGTTGATGTTCATCCTTTTCAGGCGGTGGCATATGATCAAGAACCAATGGTACTGAAGGAAGAAGTCTAAGCTGCACTGAAGGAATTGATGAAGAACAAGGCTCCAGGAATTGATGGCATACTCATTGAGATGTTTCAACAAATGGATATCCCACTGGAGGTACTCACTTGGCTATGCCAAGAGAATTGGAAGACAGCTACCTGGTCAACTGACTGGAATAGATCCATATTTGTACCCATTCTAAAGAAAGGTGATCCCACAGAATGTGGAAATCATCAAACAATATCATTAATATCACAGGCAAGTAAAATCTTACTGAAGGTAATTAAAAAATGGGTGTAGCAGTGTATTGACAGAGAGCTTTCAGAAATGCAAGCTGGATTCAGAAGAGGACGTAGAATGAGGGAGACCATTGCTGATGTCAGATGGATCTTGATTCAAAGCAAAGAATATCAGAAATATGTTTACTTGTGTTTTATAGACAATGCAAAAACATTCAATTGTGTGGATCATAACAAATTATGGATAGCATTGAGAAGAATGGGAATTCCAGAACATGTGATTGTGTTAATGAAGAACGTATACATAGATCAAAAGGCTGTTGTTTGAACAGAACAAGGGGACACTGCATGGTTCAAAATCAAGAAGGGAGTGTGTCAGGGTTGTATCCTTTCACTGTACTTATTCACCTTGTATGCTGAGCAAATAATCCAAGAAGCTGGATTGTATGAAGAAGAACATGACATCAAATTTGGAGGAAAACTCATTAGCAAGCTGAGATACAAAGATGACACAACTTTGCTTGCTGAAAGTGAGGATGACTTGAAGCACTTACTGATGAAGATTAAAGAGTACAATCTGCAGTATGGATTACACCTCAATATAAAGAAACCGAAAATCCTCACAACTGGTCCAATAAACAGCTTCATGATAAATGGAGAAAAGATTGAAGTTGTCAAAGACTTCATATTACTTAGTTCTACCATCAACACCATTGGAAGCAGCAGTCAAGAGATCAGATGACGTACTGCACTGGACAAATCTGCTTCAAAAGACCTCTTTCAAGTGCTGAAAAGCAAAGATGTCTCCCTGAAGACTAAGGTGCACCTAACCCAAGCCATGGTATTTTCAATTGCTTCTTATGCATGTGAGAGTGGGACAATGAATATGGGAGACCGAAGAAGAGTTGATGCTTTTGAGTTGTGGTGTTGGAGAAGAATGCTAAGAGTACCATGCTCTGCTAAAAGGACTAATAAATCTGTCCTGGAAGAAGTGCAACCAGGATGCTGCTTGGAAGCAAGAGTGGCCAGACTTCGTCTCACTCACTTTGGTCATGTTGTCAGAAGGAACCATTCCCTGGAGATGGATAGCATGATTGATAACGTGGAGGGTTAGCTAAGAAGGAGAAGATCCTCAGCAAGATGGATTGGCACAGTGGCTGCAGTGATGGGCTTAGGTATAGCAAGGATTGTGAGGCTAGCACAGGACTGGGCAGTTTCATTCTGCAGTGCATTGGGTTGCTATGAGTCAAGAGACGATTCAACAGCACCTAACAACAACAACAACAGTGAAGACTGTAACTTCACTTATGAAGACTGCATTTGGGGTTATAAAAGCAGCTAGCTTTTTTGAAATGTTTCTCAGTTAACCTAGGTATTATGCTGCAGACATTGAGCCCTACCCTCTGTAGAACAAAATTCCCTTCCATCATTGTTTGCTGTCTCTAGCCTGAGTTAATCTCTCTCTTCTAGGACTTTGCAAAAAAGCAGCAAACAGCAGTCAATACTCATCAGAATTCTCAATTTTTCCAACCAACTTCCCTCAGAACTGAGACTTGGTCTGACACTCAGCTTATTGCAGGAGATGGTTTGACCAAATGTTTTGTCATATGATATGATATGATCCCATATCGTAAAAGGGATCACTGACCCTGCAATCTGCAATTTCTGGATCCTTGAAACTGACATCCACTATGAAGCCAATGCCACATATTTTAGGCATTTCTGGTAACAAATTCTGTTTTATTTGGACATGCTCTACTTCTAATAAAAACCAAAACCAAACTCACCACCATCAAGTTGATTCTGACTCCGTGACCCTTATTGGTTTTCCAGTGAAGTAAATCTTTACAGAAGTAGATTGTCCCATCTTCCTTCTGCAGAGTGGCTGATGGATTTGAACCTCCAACTTTCTGATTAGTAGTCAATTGCCTTAGGCCCTGTGCCACCAGAGCTCCTAGGGATCCAAAATTAAAGTGATTTAAATTAGATACATGTTTATTACCTGTCTACAGGTACGTGATCCAGCACTGGTGTGTGATTCTGCTCCATTAGGTGACTCACAGATGTCTTGCCACCTCTAAGGTATTACTCTTATCTATATGGCACAAGAAAGCTCACTTCCATCTCCACATTCCAAGCAGCAGGACATGGAAGAGAAAAAAATGGCACATCTCCTACTTTTAAGACTTTATTCAGAACTTGTGCCTGTCACTTTTGTTTAAACCCCCTGTCTAGAATTTAATCACATGCCTGCACCTAGTTTCTAAAAACCAGTCTTTTTCTATGAGGTCATGGATCAGCTAGCAATTGAGGATCTATTATGGTACTAAGAGAAAGAAAAGAACATATTTGGAGACAACCAGCAGTCTCTGCCTCAGGGTGTCCATCTGTGAATGTCCTGAGGTGAGGCTGATTACACAAACTTTATAGGTAGTGTTATACTGGATGCTTGCATGTATGAAAGGGGTGCTATCAATAATCACACCAGGACAAGACAATAAGCATAAACCAGACTGCCCCAGGCAAGCCTGGACATATGGTCATCCTATACTTGGGTCATGTTATGAATTTTGGATTTAAAAACTATGAGAAGTCACTGAATAATCCTAACTAGGGTAGGGACATGATCATTTCTGAATTTTTACAAAAGCATTTTGAATGCTATGTAGAAAATTGATGGGCGGGGGTGAATCAGACCTTAGTTTTCTGCCTCCAAATACCATGGGTTAAGAAACATGGAAAAGCCAACCTTCCCCTAAAAACTCATTGCTGTAGACTCAATTCTGACCCATAGTGGCCCTATAGGACAGAGTAGAACTATCCCATATGGTTACCAAGGCTAAATATTCAGGGAACCAGACTCACATCTTTCCTCTGTAGTGTGGCTGTTGGGTTTGAATTGTTGCCCTTTTGGTTAGTAGCCTGGCACTTTAACCAATGCACCACCAGGGTTCCCTTGGAAAGGCACATTTGCCTTCAACTGGTCCTCCCTTCAGCTCACTCTGATGCCTCTATTTCTTATTGCTTTGGGTTAAGAGTAAGATTTATCTCTAGTGTCACATCTCACAATTTTGTCTGTAGTTATATTAACATGACATCAAAAATAGTTATTTTAACATGACATCAACAATAAGAAATAGTTACTGATCCTTCCTGTGGGCTCTGGACCATAGTCACAGGGGACATCAAGCTCAATTTGCATAACATACTACACAAAACATTGTTCTACATCCTACTTTGGTGCACAGCGACTGGGATCTTAAAGGCTTTCAAGCAGCCATCTAGATGCAACGATGAGTCTCTCCTTGTCCAGAGCAGAGAATGAAGAAAACTAAAGACACATGGAAACAATTAGTCCAAGTGACTGGTACACCATGTGATCCTCAGCCTATATGACTATGAGATCAGAAGAACTAGATGGTGCCGGGCTACCACTGTCAACCACACGGAGGGGATCTATGTAGGAGATCCTGGATAGAATAGGAGAACAATGTGGAATAAAACTCAAAATCATTAAAAAAAAAAAAAAAAAACACCAGTTTTGCTGGTCTGATAGAGCCTGATGGAACCACTGAGACTATGGTCCCTCGCTGCCCTTCAGGTCTAGAATTGAACCCACTCCTGTGGCTTCCAGCCAAACAGAAGACAGGCATATGAGCTGAACATTCATACTAGGTGGATACACTCCTTGGAGAGATCAATCATGGGAGAATACAAAGACTGTGTATGTACAGGGAGACAGTCCGGGGGACAGGAGTATGAAAGGGAAGGACACAGGGAAGAGGTAACTATAGGGAGGAAGTAGGAGGGGAGCTGTTGCATTGTGGGAAATTATAGTCAATGTCATGAGACAAAGTGTATATGAGCTGCTGTATGGAAAGTGAATTTGCTCTGTCAACTTTCACTCAAATCACAATAAAACTTTTAAAAAAAGAAAAAAAGAAATGGTTGCTGATCCTTGTCCTTTATAGTCTTTAACTAAAACAGTTTTCCAATTCACCTTTAACTTACGATTTATTATAACCTCATCTATCTCCCCTTCTTCACATCCATTCATTTTCTCTTTTTTTGAGTTGATTTATCTCTCTTCTGAAATCTTGCATCTGTTGATTCCATTTTGAGCTGCACTTTCCTCTGTCTGTTTGATTATGAAATACGGTCACTACTGACCACACTGCTCCCTAGTTCTGTAAACCAGTGACCAAATTACTTCTAGTTTATAAAAGGAGAGATTTGTTCTACACATCTTCCTCCACGAATCTAAGGTATTGTGAACATAATCCTGTGTATGTATTAAGTACAGTATACTTTTTATAAAGCACTGCTCATACAGATATGGCTCATTTTGGGGCTACAAATATATTTTAATAAAATATTTTTAAAGGTGTGGAGGGAGCATGCTATCTAGGTTCTATTATAAAGCACTTTGGTAAGAAAGTAATCTTTTGGGACTCTCATACACTGCTGGCGGGACTGTAAAATGGTACAACCATTGTGGAAAGCAGTATGGCGATTCCTTCAAAAGTTGGAAATACAAATACCATTTGACCCAGCCATCCCATTACTAGGTATATACCCTAAAGAAGTGAGAGCCATAACAAGAACAGATATATGCACGCCGATGTTCATCACAGCACTATTTACAATAGCCAAAACTTGGAAACAACCTAGATGTCCAACAACTGAGGAATGGATAACCAAACTTTGGCACATTCACACAATGGAATACTATGCAACGCTAAAGAATAATGTAGAAGCTGCAAAACACCGCATAACGTGGATGAACTTGGAGGACATTATGCTGAGCGAAATAAGTCAGTCACAAAAGGACAAATATTGTATTAGTCCGTTATTGTGAAAGTTAAGGAAAGGTTTATATATTGGAGGACATTTTCTTTGTTGGTTACCAGGGGTGGGAGGGAAGGGGAGGGAATGCTGTTAGATAGATAGAGATAAATATTGATTTGGGTGAAGAGAAGGGCAATGTACCAAATGTGAGTGACCAATATGGCAGCATTGAGGATGAGAAAGACAGAGAGAGTTACATGGGCAGTACAAACAACAAATATGAACCCCTTTGTAAATACAATACTGAGTTGTCAATGAAAGCAAACATGGGTGTAGGGACGGATAGATGGGTGAACAAGCTAAACAATTATGTATGTCTAAATGGAGAGTGTATCCAAGATCATATACAGGGTTGGCAGACAATGGGCCTCTCGAAGAGTATGAAGGGATGGACACTGGGAAGAGGTAACTATGGGGAGGAAGTGGGAGGGGAGCTGCTGCATTGTAAATTTTGGTCAATGACATGAGACAAAGTATATGTGAACTGCTGTATGAAAAGTGAATTTACTCTGTAAATCTTCACCCAAATCCTAATAAAAAAAAAAAAAAAAAAAAAAAAAAGAAAGTAATCTTTGGTCTACCTTGGCTCAGCCTGGGTTTCATGATTTCAGTTTTGTTTTAAAGTATTTTAATCATTTGGTAGCTATTGGAAATGGTATTGCTTTCCTTATTTGCTTTTCAGAGATCTCAGTGGTGATACAGAGGAATCCAACTGATTTTTGTATACTGATCTTGTATCCTGCCCCTTTGCTGGATCTTTTAATTAGTTCTAGTAGTTTTCCTGTTGAGTCTCTTGGGTTTTCTATGGAATCATGTCATCTGCAAAAAGGGATACTTTTACTTCTTGACAATTTGAATGCCTTTTACTTCTCTCTCTTGCCTTATTGCTCTGGCTAGAAATTCCAATACAATGTTGAATACATCTGGTGATAGAGGACATTCTTGTCTGGTTCCTGTTCACAAGGGGAATGCTTTGCATATCTTTCCATTGAGAATAATGTTGGCTCTTGGTTTTATAGAGATAGCCTTTAATATGTTGAGAAATTTCTCTTCTATTCCTGTTTTGCTAGAAGTTCTATCAGGAATGAGTGTTGCATTTTATCAACGCCTTTTCTTCATCAATTGATGTGATTATGTGGTTCTTTTCCTTTGCTTTATTCATGTGATGGATTATGTTGATTGTTTTTCTGATGATGAACCATCCTCACATACCTCGTATGATTTCTACTTGGTCATGGAGTATTATTTTTTTATTTAGTGTCTGATTCTAGGATTTTGTTGAAGATTTTTACATCGATGTTTATAAGAGATAGTGGTCTGTGGTTTTCCTTTGTCAATACAAAGATTACCTGGTTTTAGGAACTCTGGTGGCACAGTGGTAAGGCATTTGGGTGCTAACCAGAAGGTTGACAGTTCAAACCCATCAGCTTCTCTGCAAGATGAAGATGAGGCTATCCATTTCTGTAAATATTTACAGCCTTGGGAACCCTATGGAGGTCACTATGAGTTGGAATCGACTTGATGGGAGTAGATTTGGTTTGGTTTTTATCTGGTTTTACCATGCATGGTTATGCATGCTTTCAGTTTTCCACTCATGCCTACAAGTAGTCAGAGGAACTGGGAAGCCATCTTCTTTACTAGTCCTTCCATTTGGTGGGTATTTTTGGACATCACTTGTGCTTGGGAAAAGTAACCTTTATGTCTTTATCAGAGAACAGTTTTGGTGATTTGCATATTGGATCACTGTGAGAGAAGTCTTCTATAGGAATGCACACAGAATTGAATGGGGGGTTGGAAGGATGTATTGGGGAGATTGGAAATAGAGATGGGAAGGGGGTGAACAAGACATGCCCAAGGTTTTCTCTGGCTCCCCGGAATTTGTGCCCCTTATGCTAGCCATAAAAATAGACGCAAAGGAGGACATCACTGAACAACAAATACTAGGTAGTTAAATTTGCTGTCTTGCTTTCTCTTCCCTCCATTTCTATGTTTCTGTGTATCTTAAAAAAGAGCTACCAAAAGGAAGCATTCCCAACTAGTCTAGCACTGTTTTAATTTTTTTTATTATTATTTTCATGAATTGACTAGACAAAGGTCAGAAGAGAGGATCAAAAAGCCAAGATTTATCAACTTTTCCCACCCTACCTGTGTAAGGGCTTATGTAATGTTCACAACACAAGTAGAAGAAGTAGAGGAGTACATTAAAAATGAAATCCAATGAAGAAAGTGCTCCACAGAGACATGAAGTAGCATCGCCAAGGGCACAAAGCTCACCGGTCCAGACCAATGTTTAACATCAGGCTTGACTGATTATAAATCATAAGGTGCTGAAAACCCTGCAGCATATACACATTAGGGTGTACGGGTGATCAGCAACGGTCTGAGGGCTCAGAGCCCTCTGGCAGCCCAGCAAGTCCCTAGGAAGGCTTTAGGCTGACCAGGTGCTTGTCCATGCTGTGAATATGGCTCTTTCATTTACATGACACAGCTCTCAAATTCCTATGCTCGGCAAGCTAATTTGAAAAGTGCATTTCCTCTTATGTTCATATGTCTATTATTGTAACAGATGAAGCAAAATACATACCAGTGCACAGTAAAAATTTAAATACTTTCTCCCAGAGGAAATCACTATTAATAGTGTATCCTTCCAGAAAAAAATTTCCTAACCATATAACCAGGTCCATTTTTAGTAGCGACCTTCTGTCAAATATCTTAACCCAAACAGTGATCAATATTTTAAGAGTCTGAAGCACAATAATCACGTGGAAATCATTTCATTGTGTTTTCATTATTTTTTAAACATTTCCCTGATTAATTATATTAAAACTGAAAAAACACTTTGCCAGCAAGTCCACTCTCATTCATATTGACTCTGTGTATCACACAGTACAACTGCCCCAGAGGGTTTCCCGGCTGTAATCGTCACTGACGCAGATTGCCAGGACTTCCTTCTGCAGCACCACTGATGGGTTCCAAACACAAACCTTTAGGTTAACAAAAAACAAAACAAAACAAAAGAAAAACTCCAAACTCACTGCTTTGGAGTCAGATCCGACTCATAGAGATCCCCCTTGGGTTTCCAAAGCAGTATCGCTATGGAAGTAGATTGCCCAATCTTCCTTCTGAGAAGTGAAAGTCCATTGAAAGTCCCAGGATTGCCAGAGCATGGCAGGCTGCTGAACAACAACTTGGCTACATGCAGGGTTCATACTGCTGGGTTTGAACCCCCAGTCTTCTGGTTAGCATCAAATGGCTTAGGCACTACACCACCAGAGCTCTCTTAGGTTAGCAAACCAAACCAAACCAAACTTACTGCCATGGAGGCAGATCCGACTCAAAACAACCCCTCCTTGGGTTTCGTAGGTGGTATCACTATGAAAGTAGGTTGCCCAACCTTACTGCCTCGGAAAGCCAAGAAGGGGTCACTATGAGTCAGGGCCAACTAGACAGCACATAGCACAACAACAACATTCTGAGAAGTGGCTGGGGGGTTTGAACCACCAGCTTTCTGGTTAGCAGTCAAATGCCTTAGGCACTACGCCACCAGAACTCCTTTTAGGTTAGCAGTCGAGTGTAAATCATTTGCACCACTCAGGGACCTTATTAATCACATTACCAAAAAAACCAAACTTATTGCCCTCAAGTCAAATCTGACTCATATAGACCCCTCCTTGGGTTTCTGAGTGGTAGCTCTATGGAAGTAGATTGCCCAGTCTTCCTTCCGAGGAGTGGCTGGTGGGTTTGAACCACCAGCCTTCTGGTTAGCAGTCAAATGCTTT
>NW_006921604.1:19343837-19381010 GCF_000298275.1 Orycteropus afer afer
ATTGCCCAACCTTCCTTCCGAGGAGTGGCTGGTGGGTTTGAACCGCCAGCCTTCTGGTTAGCAGTCAAGTGCTTTAGCCACTATGCTACCAGAGCTTTTGCCAAGTATATATTACCTTACTTAATTTTCACAACAGCCTTATGAAGTAAATATTATAATTTAATCAACAAGACCTGTTCTGGTTATCTAGTGCCACTCTGACAGGAATATACCACAAATGGGATGGCTTGAACAAACAAGAGTTTATTCTCTTACAGTTCGGGAGGCTAGAAGTCCAAGTTCCAAGAGCCAGGTTCTAGGGGCTGTGTGAAAGCCCCTTAACCTTGGGCTTCAGCTCTGCCTCTTTCTCCTGGCCCACTGAAGCTAGAGGCTTTTCTTCACTCAGGCAGCTACTGTCTGCTGAGGCTAACAAGCCCAAGGTCGACAAATAAAATGGCACAGTCCTGATGTTACGAAACCACATGGCAGGCTATTGATTCAAATCCACTAAAGTCCCAGGATCGGCAGAGCATGGCAGGCTGCTGAACAACAAGTTAGCTATGTGCAGGATTCAAGAGTGCCATCAGCTAGAGACCATTCCCAAAGCTTTTCTTATATATGGGAAGCAAACCATAGCCCCAAAAGCAGTTACTCAGCTGCTTGTGGTAGGTCCCATCATAGAGTTGATTGATTGCCAGTCTCATTATGGGGAATAACTACCATCAGCTGCCCAGCCAAATTGACACACAAACTTAACCACAATTCCACCCCTTGTCAACTTGGCACCTGTACAGATCTCTCTCACTGGGTGACTCCAGTGCCCTAGTTCCTGAGTGGTGACCTCACCCCCTTGGCCTGGTGGGCCCCGTTCTTCTCCCTCTTGGGCATGGCAGCCCTGCCCCCTCACTCTTGGGCAGTGGCTATGGCTCCATCTGACTGGCTCACATGGGGCCCCACACACAAGAACCAAGTTGGTGAAGTTGGTCTTTGAAACCTAGGAGGCTATGGTGGTTCCACCCCCAAAGGCCATGGCCCTACCCTTAAGGCTTAGGCAGCTCTGCTTCCCATTTCCTTGGTCTCTCAGCTTCTGCCGATTAATGATGAAGGCAACCCACTCTGCAGGAAATCTTCCTGCCCCCAAAGCATTCCACTTTCTTGCTCTGTGGGCTGGCCAACCTGCTACTCCATCTCAAGCCGGACTCTTCTACCAATTAATGCCTGAAGGCAACCCACTCCGCCAGAAAGCCACCTATCCAATGGCACTCAGCTTTCTCCTCCATGGGCTGGTAAGCCTGTTGCTGTTTAATGCCAGTCTCTCAGCTCTGCTCCTGTTGTCTCTCATGCTGTATGCTGAGGTCTTGGATCACGGATGCACTCCACTCCTGTTTCCACATTTTAGGTATCTGTCAGAGCAGCACCCCACTCTCTCAGTACCATATTCTGTTCTAGTTACCTAGTGTCACACTGATAAGAATATACCACAAATGGGATGGCTTGAATAAACAGGAGTCTATTCTCTTGCAGTTTGGAGGCTTTAAGTCCAAATTGAAAGTGCCAGGCTCTCAGGGCTGTGTGAAAGCCCCTCGACCTTGGGCTTCAGCTCTGCCTCCTGTCCCTGGCCCACTGAAGCTAGAGGCATTTCTTCACTCGGGCTGAAGCTAACAAGCCCAAGGTCGACAAATAAAATGGCACAGTCCCGGTGTTACAAAACCACACGGCAGGCCATTAATTCAAGTCCATTGTAAGTCCCAAGGTCAGCAGAGCATGGCAGGCTGCTGAACAACAACACAGCTACATGCAGGGTCCAAGTGTGCCTTAAGCTAGAGAACCACTCCCAAAGCTGTTTCTTATGTACGAAAGCAGACCACATACCCAAAGTCAGCTACTCAGCTGCTCACAGTAGATTCCACCATGGAGTTGATTACCAGTCTCATCATGGGGAATACTACATCCAGCTGCTCAGCCACTCAACAAGGCTCAGCCAAGTTGACACACAAACTTAACCACCACAAGACCCTTCTGAAGTGTTACTTAATAAGGCGTGGAGCCAGGAATTAAACCTGGATGGTGAGACTTCAGATTTTGCATGGTTAGCCACAAGCAAAGATCACCATTCATTCCAGAAATGATACTGACACTTAGGAAAACAGAGAAAAGAAGAAAAACACCACTCAGAGGCCACCTGCTCAAATAAAATTCATATTTCCTAAATGCAAGATCTGGACATAGAACCTTATAACTGATGCAGTTGTCTGATTTATGAGTGTAGTTACATGAAATGTTCTAAAATAGGAAAGGAATTCATTCACTGTTTGTTCCATAACAAATGTTGTTGGGTGCTATTGAGTTGATTTTTGACTATAGCAACCCCATGTGACAGAGTAGAACTACTCCATAGGGTATTCTTGACTATAATCTCTATGAAAGCAGATTGCCAGGTCTTATTTGGTGGAGCCCCTAGGTGAGTTCAAACCATCAACCATCTCACCATCAGGGCTCCTCATAACTCACCTGAAAGAAGGGCTGTCCTGAAAAATTCAGCACTTGCAGTCACTGTAGCTAAGGTGAAGGGAGGCAAATGAAGTGACTTAGTTGCACGTGGCCTTTCCTAGCAGAGACCCAAAAATGTGAAAATACAAGGGCAAAGAAGCGGTCAGAACCTTGGCAGTCTGGAAGGCAGCTGGCCACCGGCCAGCCAAGCCTCTTCCTGCAGCCCTGACAGATGGCTGATCCTGTACCATCACCAAAAGGCCAGGCACAGTGACTGGGTGACACAGATGTCAACCATCACAACCTCCTTCTTTAGACTGACACAGAACCACAGGACTGTGTCCCAATAATATTTTGGGTCCTTATGAAATATATGGAGAGGGTTATTTGTTACACCTGAACATCATTGTATTTTTAATTCTATCAGTGTTCAGGAGAGGAAAACAGCTATAGATACTGATTTCCAAACTGTTTAGCTGGGTAGAGATATACGTTTTTATTAATTATGAACAAAACAAGAATCCCAATAGCCTTCTTACATTAGCCTTAGAGATGTTATTTTTTAAATGTGTTTAAGAAAAACTAAAAATTGTGAGTTACAAATAGTATTCTAAGAAGGCTGTTGAACAATACATATTTCATATCACTCCTGAATGTGGGCAGGTATAAATAGGAGCACAGACATTGAAGAGCTATTCTCACTGCAAAAAAAAAAAAAGTAATTAATTGGTTTTATACACAAAGGACGTCACTCTTGGGTTCTTTTTTTTTTTTTTGGTAACCAGCACAGCTTTAATTACAAGTAATTGTTCTTACAATCAGGCTGCTCATAAGTTCTGCATTTTAGACAGTGATTATGCATCAATACATTAATCTATCACTTTCATTATTTTAGTCATTTGGGTGTGTAAATTGGTATTTCATTCAGACAACAAACTAGGCAGTTTCCACGTTACTTTCTTTCAAAGCTCTTAAAGGCAGAATCTGGATGATTTTGATTTTCATTCAGTTGCATCACTTAGGGAAACAGTAGTACATGGCTTTCTGTTTTGCTGACTACACAGTAAATATGTTGGCATCACAGGAACGAGGAGCTGTGTTTGTTACTAGTTAATCGGGAATTTCACGACATTCTCCATAGAACTGCATTTCCTACCTCATTATAATGAGCTGAAGCGTTCAGAAATTCCCCTGCAGAAATCTCCTGGTGGATTACCAAGAGTCCATTCCTTACCTCAGTCAAAATTTGTAGGTTTCTTTCTTCCCAATTAGACGCTAGAACTGTCACCTGGATCACTCAACTCCAGTAGACTCTACTCGCTACTGGCCCTTTGCATATCTGAGTGACTATCAAAAATCACATTCAAAAGCCTTCCCAGGACTTCTGATGGGAATACATTAGATTCACCCTGTCCTTGTGGATGACACCGCTATTTTGTTTTCTGATCTCTTATGCATACAAGACGAAATTCTTTGCTTCTTGAACAAAGTAAGTTTCCTTGAATGTAAGACAAATGGCAATGCAATTGTTTCTTTGCTAACTTGTACTATATTGTGATAGTCCAATTCCTAAGTCAAAGAGGTTTTTCCCATTTGTGTGTGTGTGTGTGTGTTTAATTTATTTTTGAACAGTTTATTATGTTTGAGGTGAAAGTTTACACAGTAAATTAGTTTCCCATTCAACAGTTTATACACAAATTGTTTCGTGCCATTGGTTGCTGTACATACAATATGTCAACTCTTTACCCATTTCCGTCCGCCTTCCCTGTTTCTGTGCCTCCATTTTTCCTGCCCCTCTTGGCCTCACCTTTGCTTTTGAACAAATGTTGCTTGTTTGGTCTCATATAGTTGATTGTTCTAAGGAGCACTTTCCTCACTGACATTATTGTTTCTTTTATAAGCCAATCTATTATTATGTGGCTGAATACCTCTGAGAGTGGCTTCAGTCAGAGTTTTAAATGAAAAAAATGGAATTAAAAATTCTACCCATAGTTATTAAAAAAAAGAAAAGAAAAGAAAGAAAGAATCAAGTGATATCTTTGGTAAACATTGGTTTAATAACCCTCATAGAAGAAAAATATATTTCAATTAAACTTGGTCCTAAATTATCTGATGACCACGTTTTCATCCATTTCAAAACCAATTTAAAATTAGATAGAAACATTGAGCAAAATTTACATTTAAAACTACTCATTAGTTCTTTTTTATTAGGCCTTCTTATTGAACGTTCATAATATAGAGCTGAACAAGCTCAGTATCTCTACTCTCTTATGTTCTCTATTCTATTTTTCAGAGCTCTGGTGGCATAGTGCCTGAGGCATTTGACTGTTAACCAGAAGGCTGGAGGTTCAGGCTCACCAGCCACTCCTCAGAAGGAAGATTGGGAAGGTTGGGAAATCTACTTCCATAGTGATATCTCTCAGAAACCCAAAGTGGGGTTGCTACGAGTCAGATCTGACTTGATGGCAGTGAGTTTGGTTTGTTTTTTTATTTTGTACCCTATTTTTCTCCCCAGGTCCAGTTTTTATTGAAGTCATGGGAATTTCAGCTAAGCAAAAAATTGTCAGTAATTTAATATTTATAGAGAAACTTCTTAATCATGGATGTTTAGCAAGTAGAGGCTTCATGTCGAAGAAGAACAGGAATAAGAAAAAGAAGAAGATAGAGGACATAGACATTTTTTTTGATATATACATATCCTTGTTGTAAGAATAATCCACAAAGTAATATACATGCATGTGTATGCACACACACACACATGCACAGAGCCCTTGTTTAAGATACACAGATGAATACAGTGAAAACTGGAAAATTGAGTATTTAAGAACCAAGAAGCTCTCTAAAAGAAGAGGGACAGATTTACATTGGAGTTAATTTGGAAGGTTTCTAGAAACATACTGAAATGAATAATAATATAGCTTGTCTGCAGATAAAGTAGTCCCAAGATTTATATAAGATTTTTTTTTTTTTATTCCACAGGGTTATTTAACCAATGATTATTAGTTCTTACTTACACAAAAACTTTAGAAATTTGTTTTTGGAAGAGGTAAGAGATTATAGGTTTCAGAAAACTTCAGAATGACTGACTAACACAAGTAAAAGTTTCCAGGCCAGAAGGTGCAAGTCAAGAACAAAGGGAAGTTGAGATTTGTGAAAAGTTTATCTGTCTGTAGAAAACCAAACACCCACTGCAGTTGAGTCAATTCTGACTCAGTGATTCTATAGGGCAGAGTAGAACTGCCCCATAGGGTTTCCAAGGCCATAGTCTTTAAGGAAGCAGACCGCCACATCTTTCTCCTGCAGAGGAGCTGCTATGTTCAAACCACTGACCTTTCTGATGGCAGGTGAACATTTAGCCACTGCACCACCAAGTCTCCTTTCTGTCTGTATAGAAACAGCAAAAAACAAGACAGGTAATACCATTAGAAGAAGTGATGGAGAAGGGCAGGGCTTTTAAAATCAGATAGAATTAATTACTCCAACAATGCAATACAGCATTATGGGCATCACTGATACTTTAATGTTGTGATTAATCTCACTTTATATATGTTCTTGTCTAAACTACTTTAAACCAATCACCCAAACCAAAGATTAGTAAAAATGAAACATACTATAATAATATGTGTTTAGCCTCTAGAATCTCAAAGCATGTCAATTCAGTGGAGAAAGAAAAATGTGGTCATTTGACATGTATGGAAGAAAAAACCTTAAGCGTTTTTTAAATGTTTTAAATTTCCATCGCCTTTGTTAGTGAATATGGCACCCTGGTAGTGCAGTGGTTAAGTTCTTGCATGCTAAATGTTAGTGTATTGTTTAAGACAGCCATAATCTGAAGGCAGTCTTACCTTTTAACGTGTAGAAAGTTTTTCAGGTCGCAGTCAATTCCTAGTCATGGTGACCACATGTGTGTCAGAGTGCTCCATAGGGCTTTCAGTGGCTGATTTTCCAGAAATAGATCTCCAGGGTCTTCTTCTGAGGAGCCTCTGGGTGATCTTGAAACTTCAAACTTTCCATTAGCAGCCCAGGGTGTTAACTATTTGCATTAGACAGATAGCAAACTGTTCAAGCAAGCAGTACCTCAGCTGTCTAAGTGGGACATGCTGACTGTTTCCAGTTATTGACACGAACAAGAAAAGCTGAATCGCACCACAGCAATATGAGTACCTTCCCAATTAATGTGCCTTATGTATAACCTTTCTGTCACTTGCACTGTATATATTAGGTTCTCAGTAAATGTTTTTTGAAGTAAAGAGATTAATTTGCCTCTTTACAATGTGATTTGTACTTTATGCAAAAAGAACTTCAGTAATACATCAATTTAAATGAGATAATTCATGGATGAGAAACTCACCCTTCAAACCATACTAAGTGCAAAGCCAGAAGTTTTGAGTCTCACGAGCAAGTTGGCTAAGGAATCAACAATTAGCAGACTAAATACACTGATATTTTGTAATTTTTTTCCATTTCCTTTTAAAGGAGTAATTATGCAGTAGCTAAACAAAGTGTTATAAGCAATATTTACCTATGGTAAAAACTAAAGAATTATAAGGGAAAAGATAAATGGATATTATTAGAATTTTGAGAAACTAATTTACAAGTTTTCTGGTAGCATAGTGCCTAAGGCATTTGACTGCTAACCAGAAGGCTATCTGTTCAAACTCACCAGCCACTCCTCGGAAGGAAGGTTGGGCAATCTACTTCCGAAGTGATACTGCCTCGAAAACCCAAGGAGGGGTCGCTATGAGTTGGATCCAACTCGACGGCAATCAGTTTCAGTAGAATTTATAAGTATCCATTGGAATTTTTCAACTATAAAATGCAGATATCCATATTGATTTTTACTGACTTCATGTACACTTGTGCTGAAAGAATAAAGAGATTTGTGAAAACCTAGAAAAAACAATGGTGCTGCTGGAGAATTTCTTGCAGTTGCAAGGTCAGTCAGATAATACTTTGGCCATGAAACCAATGTGTCCTTTAGTACTTATAAGGAGAGCAAATAAAGCTGGAGCAGCTGAAGTAATTGTCATACTGCAGAGTAATAAATTACTCAGTATGGGTTTTCTACCCATAAGTCATTGTAAACTCAGTGGTGGAATGAGCAACTGAGGAGCTCCTAATTGTAAATGTTATCCACCTGGGTTATTTCTGTTGGGTGTGGCACAACACAATGTTATGGGAGTCTCACTCTCAAGTGCTTAGAGTTCTGATGCTATGATTGGCTAGTTTGACCACTCTGCCGGGCTCAAAAGGAGGCCTCCTAGGGGCAGAACTCTCTCGGACTGCTGGTTGAGGTGAGAGAGACACATGCTGCTGGGAAAGAGATGCAAGAGACATGCGTTGCTGAGTAAAACACTCTGCTGGGAGAGAGACTGTGAGAGACTTGGCTGGGAGAGAGACTGAGGGTTTTTCCTGAACTTGAATTGTAGCCTGGTGCTTCCCTAATAAACCCCATAATCTGTGAGTTCTGTATGGCCACTGCAGCGAATTATTGAACCCAGGAGAGAGGCAGTGGTGCTTTGGGAGGAACAGTTGGTAAAAGGGCTGGAGGGAGGCAGCATGTCTGGCCTTGCAGTAATAGGCCTTGGGCTACTGATGGTGATTCTGCCTTCCTCTTGTGGGGTTAGAGGAGGTCAGAACATGTGGCCTCCTTGCCATTTTTGTACATGCAAAAAGTAGATGAAAATGACCTGTTCTGCATATTTAACTCAAATGCTTTCAGTAAAATTAATATTTTAGTACTTTTACTAGAGAATGTTATTAGCTGCCGTGGAGTCAGCCCCTAAGAAACGAAATGCTGTCCTGGTCCTGCACCGTCCCCAGGACTGGTTAGAAATCAGATTGTTGTGACCCATAGGGCTTTCAAAAGTCAATTGCTAGGCCTTACTTCTTAGTCTTTCTTCTTAGCCTGAGAATTCTGTTGAACCCTGTTCAGCATCATAGCAACACGTACGCCCCCACTGACATAAAGATGAGGGAATTGAACCTGGGTTGCCCACGTGGAAGGTGAGAATTCTACCATTGAACCACCAATGCCCGCTTCGCTGAGCAAGTTATTATTAATTGTTGTTAATTCTGACTTACGGTGACTCCATGTGTTACAGTGTAGAATTGGTCCATAGGGTTTTCTTAGCTGGAATCATTATGGAAGTAGATAGATTCCCAGGCCTTTTCTTCTGCTGTGTGGATTCGATCTGCCAATCTTTAGGTTAGCAGCCAAGCATTAACCATTTGTTCCACTAGCTAATGGAAGGTCTTATAGCCGAGTGAAAGGGAAGCATGGTAGCGAGCATTTCCTGGAACTAGGGACAGCAAGAGTGGATGCCTATTTACTCACAGTGGTCCTCAATGGCCTTTTTGGAGGAAAATGCATGGAGGACACCTGTGCTGTCTTTGCTTCTATCATTCCACAGATTGAGGCTGTGTCAAGCAACACTTTTCAAAAGTTGTGTCACTCAATAGGCCTTGAAACTTGCATATTAAAATTTTAACCTTCATAAGCCTTTCCAGGGCGTGATAATTTGGCCATTTACTTCCACTTCATTATCATCCATCCAGAAATAGACCAATTTTTATTGTGCCATTAGGTTATACCAGCCCTGAGGAAGAATATGGAATAAGTGGGTGGTGGAAATGGTTAACACACTTGGCTGCTAACAGACAGGTTGGAAGTTCAAGTCAACTCGGAAGTGCTTTGGAAGAAAGGCCTGGAGAACTGCTTCTAAACAATCAGCCATGGATTTTTGGGAACCATGGGACAGTTCTCTTCTGTTTTATAGGGTCACTGTGAATCAGAATCGACTTGATGGCAGTAAGGTTTTTTTTGTTTGTTTGTTTGTTTTTTTTGGTTTTAAAATCATGCAGGAAGCTTACAATCTACTTAGAAAGCTGACACACACACACCCATAAAGAGACAATAAATCCATTTTCTAGGCAGTAAATCAGTTCCACATGAGCAATATGAGTGCTCAATTCTCTAAGACCCCCCAGAAAAGGGAGAGCTTTCTTCAAACTACAGTGACCAGGGCATTTTGCAATAGTGGAGGATGTGTTGCATCCAGGTGCATATTATGGAGTGGGGAGGAAGCCAGGAGATGATCCAGCACTGGCTCTTCTAAATTTGCTTTTTGTGCAAGACCCAGGCTGTCTGAAAACAACTAGCCAGGCAGCTTTGACCCACTGCTTCAGCCTGTTGACCTTTGTGCCAACGGAATCTTCTGTCACTCTCTCACACCACTTAATTGCCTACTAAAATTATAATACACTCCCATCAAATGATGCTTATGTGGAGAAGGAGAGAACCAGGACAAGATCAAATTTTTCTGAAAGTTTTCTTTCTTCGATACAATTTCAATCTGTTTTTGTTTTTATAAACTGATTTGCAAATGGGCCTAACTTCAAATATCTCATTAGGTCTGCCTTGGCTATTTGTAGGGGCAGGGAACCATTATATTATTATTATTTTTTTAATCTTATTTTTCTATCTTTCCAATAGCATCTGGACAATCTTTCTATTCTTGTCTGGTGATAATGAAATCATTAAAAAATGTACCAGAACTCTTTTTTGCTTATCTCTGTGCCATTTGGAACATATGTGAATAAATTGAACACCACTTGCTCATTGGTTTTCTTTCTTTTCTCTCTCCTCTTGTTTTTCAAAACCCTGTTTGAATTTAGTCACTAAAAGAGCTAGGCATTGAGTTAAGTATGATGCTGGAGGTACACTCATGTCCCCTGCATGGCCCTGATCTAGACAACCAGCCACAACCTACCCTGTGCATTTTTGTGGCTCAAGTCACCTAGAGTCTGGGGGCTTTGTTGAAGACTTTCCTTAGGTTCCAAGTTGATTTTGTAGCAATAAAAAGCCATTCCAGTTTGGATATCTCACAAATATTTTATAAACGACCAGGGGGAATCCAGTTATGCTATTGGGAGTAGTAGCTAAAATATCTTAGGGTGTTTGACATAGATCAAAGAATAGCTTTCCTTTCTTGGAAATCATGTTTCCAGCCTTTTCCAGCCCTGGGCCGCACGGTAAGTGAGAATAGAGCATCTCTGTCTTATCCCAAGAGAGGCTTCTCTGGAAAAGATGGGCAAGATTTTTCCAGAAAGAGCTTGCTCCAAAGCATAAAAGGTTCAGCCTCTAGTCTGTCATTCAAAAAAGTTTTTAAAGCCTTTTTAAGGAAACAATTTAAACCCAGCTGCACTTATCGATCAGTGATTTGATTTTGCTTTGTTATGAGAGACTTGTAATCTGCTTTTAAATGTTTTTTGTTCCTGGCCTTCATTGATAGCAAGTTCTGCCTGGGGCTACTTCTCAAAACACATCGCTGGAGCTTTCAAATCTATGTGAATAACTACAGTAATTTTAATCTGCATCTTTCTTTCTTCTTTTCTTCCCCTCGCTATACAAAAAGAACAGTTAGGGAGTTGTAGTAATTTTTCAGCAAATTCTGCCAAAGCTAAAACCTATAAAAAGGAATCATTTGTCTTTAAAAAAAAAAAGGAGAGAGCAAGGAGCAAATTCTACTTGCAATCAATTAGATTCTATTTTTTCAACTACATTCAGTTAATCTCCAACTTCTAAATCCTTATCTCTGCCTGCTACCTGCTGTAACTAAAATAAATAAATTTCAAAAATAAAAAAATCTGGATTATAGAACATACCATTTTTTGAAAAAAAATTTTATAGAAACTGTTTCGTTTATAGCCTTTAAAGGTTGTAACTGCCCCCTTTTATGGCATTGTGAAATATTAATGTTTTTAAAAGTACCCTAAAACAGTGGTTAGTTTACTAGTACCGTATGAACTAAAGAACAGAAACTGTGCTCCTAATTTAACTAATCATTTCTGATATTTTTCAAGCTTATAGAAACCAAAAACACTTAAAGGCTTTTGTCCTTTGATTAATGCACACACATGGTATTTTTTATAATATAAGCATATGCTTATACATGTATGATCTTTACAAGTTTACTTAGCAGGAAACCAAATATGTGAGGAAAACACATTTTTCAGAAGGAGCTTTAATCGTCATTCATGCATGTTCTACAGATCATTACTAAAGGTTTAGAGATCTTGCAAGGCATGACTTTACACCAAAGAAGAGGGCAACATATCTCCATTGTTTATAAAAATGATAGCTCCTAATGGACCATATTAGCTTTAACACAAACTATTAAATCCCCTTCATTAAATTTTTCTGTGTTCTGTTTTGGCATCTTGTTAGCTCTGGAAAGTAGGTGCAAACTCCTAAGGAAATATGAGCACACATTGAGACCATTATAGATCATGGTTATTAGATAAGCCTTGGGAGGATGTTTTTCTTGGGCTGCTCACAAGCATTTTGAAAGAGTCTTGTTCCAGGTTTGAGGTCCCATGTTTCTTCCTCTTAAACTATGAGCAGCTGTAGCACATGACCTACTTCTGTAGGGCCCTGTAATGATTTCCTTCCTTCGGAGGCTTCAGGAGTCCTCCTTCTGCCCTGTGAATAAAAGGGACAAATATTTTAATCCAAGCAAAATGCTGAAGCAGGTTTTGTTGGTTTCAGGGAAGAAACTCAATACAGCTCCAGCATTGAGTGTAGGCCTCAAATTGGAACCATCTGGACTGCAGAAGGGCTCGGAGACCTTTGGGGAAGGCAGGGATATTCTTGCCTAGGGCTGCAGCCCATACACCTGCAGAGATGACCGACATCATGGCAGGCTGGTTGGACTCACCCAGGAATTGAAGCCTCTCACACAGCAAAGCACTCACTGCCTGGTATTAGGAGTTTTGAATACCACATAAATAAGGGCAACACCTACTCAGGTGACAACATCTTAAGTAAAGGTGAGGATGCCTCATTATCCTTTTGGAACATATTTGACAAAAATCAGAAATACACATTTCCTAATGATTTATTTCTAACGGTCAGAGGAGAAAGTCCTCAGGAAACCGTAGGTTGGTACACACAATATTTTAGTGCTATCCTTATAGCTGGATGGGGTAGTGGTGTTTAAAAAGCAATGCATGCATGCTTGATAGTCTTCATAAAACCAGAAAACTAAACTCATGTTTAGAGTGTCTTTATTATTGTTGGCTGGTTTTACTTTCCAACTTTGTAAATATTTCTCAAATGTGCTCTAATATCAAAACATATAAGACCAGTCCTGGAAGCTTATTTTAAATAAAATACTTTTTAATTTTGTATTGCAAACTTTCTATGTGTGAGGGATGAGAGTATCAACTCATTTCCAAATAGAAATGACTAAGACTTCTGCTTAGTCAAAGACCAGAAAGCTTATCCCTTATTTTTCACCAGTTCAAAATATATTTAAAAAAAAAAAAGGGGGGGGGATCCTAGAGAACAGATTGAAATTATATACAAGATATCCATTTAATAATTATATATTTTAAATATTGGTTTACGAGAAATGTATCAGTTTTTAGTCTGGGCTTTAAATTATTTTCTGTAGTTAGAAACATAATGATTTCAGTATGGCCATTACAGAAATCCTAAATAATATGACAAAATTTGAAATCCTGGGAATGGAAGCTCTGTAAAAATCTCAACACCAAAGTCAAGGGTAATATATTCAGAAAACGCAGATAATTGGGAAAGAGAGGGTGATGGGAAAATATAGGAGAGGTTGTTGAAATTTTGAGCTCTATTAAGTTCTTAGAAGTGTAAATTTATCTGGCTTCTTCTAACCTTTTTTTAAATAAGCCAGCAGACTACTGATTTTGCTTATTTTAATTAAATTTATTAATTTTTGTAATTAAATGTATTGGCTGATGGAAATTAAATGATCTAAATGTAGATAATATACATGAATTATTTTATATATTTTAAAGGAAAGAATTGCTAGCAATATTACATATTATTATTATTATTCCTAAAGGGAAAATAAGCATTTAAAAATAACATTTTGATGGCAAGACTCACAGAACATAGGTAACTTTTTAAAAGTTTTAAGCATATAAAGGATATATGTGATGCAAAGTTTGCAAACACCTTGCACAGGGTGCTATGATGGTGCTGTGTTTCAGTTTCTGAAACCTTCTCACATGCACGCTGCGTCACTGAGGAGCGAGGGAAAAGTTGTGTCAGTTGGGTTTACTTTTTTTTGCCCTGTTCCAAATTTATATGCGTGAATCTAAATTTTTAACCAAATCTTTGTTCTCTTTCCTCTTGAGGATGTTTCACGCTCCTGCCCACACACCCAGCTGTACCCAGATAGATCTTTCTACCTCCCTACCCGAACAGCCTCCACTACTGTGCAGCTACAGGGTGAGGTTTAATGGAGCTGAGCGCACTTCCTATCAAGCTTCCTGTGGAAAGCCAGTCAGCTGAGACTGGGAAAGGCCTCACTACCATGTGCCAGAAGCCCAGTCAAGATCAAATGGGGCACCATAAAGGAAGAGTCTCCCTGCCATTTAGGGCTACTACTTTGTTAATTAAACAATATAGAGAGAGAAGACAAGCAGACTTGGACAGAGGGAAGTGGAGCCTCCACAAATGTATCCCAGAGGGGGTTGGGGACACAAGTCCAGTTGACATGTGGGAGGCATCTCACAAATTGATTTCACTTGGATTGTAAATGACTAATAAGATAGCATAGTTTTCCTTACAAAAGAAGAAGAACAGAGGCTGGGGTTTCTCTAGAAAACACTGGCACTTTCTCATTTATATG
This sequence comes from Orycteropus afer afer, assembly GCF_000298275.1. Lineage (NCBI taxonomy): Eukaryota > Metazoa > Chordata > Mammalia > Tubulidentata > Orycteropodidae > Orycteropus > Orycteropus afer. The sequence continues at coordinate 19,357,982 of NW_006921604.1, forward strand.
GCCCATACTCACTATCTATCTGCTCCATGCTGAAAATGTCAATGCCTAAACTCAAGAAATTAAGGAACTCTGTGGTCTGTCTTCATTAGTATTTTTAAATACAAAGTTTGCTATCATCATCTTAGCCTCTAAATTAAAGGAATGATTACAACAGTCACAAAACAAAGTCAATGTCCTGATGATTTTATTTGAAAAGCACCATTCTCAACAAATGAGAATGTAAAATATACATATATCTATTTGAGAGAAAAGCCCACCCTGTTCTCAGAGAAGGTGAACAGTTGGGAGTGAGCAGTTTCAGATTGATTTATGATCTGGGAAAGCACTTCTGATTTTTTTTTTCTTTTTCTTTTTGGCCAAAGTGGTCAGGAGGTGATGAAGACTGACTTCCCAGCCCTTCGCTGCCAAATCTTAACTGCCTGAAAACTTACAGAAATGCTTGATTAAAACTAGAATAAAAATCTCTAGTTGCCTTCAGCAAACCACAGCAAAAGGGTGGGAAAAACAGTGCCAGGTTGCAGTTTAAGTATAGTTACTTGGCGCCTGCTGAAAGTACTGCTCCCTTCCTGTTTAATAATTAATTCAACTTTAAAGCCCTAAGGATTTGGACTCAGCACCAGCTTCACAAAGCAGTACAGAAACAAAATGCTTCCAGAACTGGAGGGGGGATAGAGGAAGAAAGAATCTAACATTTCAAGAAATATCACCACATGAGGCCCGGGAGTGGGGGGTGGGGTTTGGAGGAGGAGGAAAGAACCAGGGTGGAGAAATTTAAAATAAAATGAATACACACAAAAGCAAGGTTATTCACGGCCACTGGCACCAAGGCTGTAAGCGTCACAGTGAGCCAGAAGTCATCCATTCGGGAAGCCGGTTTGGTGCCCTCAGGCTAGTAAGGACCAAGAGGGTAATGGGCTCAGTCTCTGGAAAAGGAGAAGCCCAGCCTTGCTCTTCATTAGTAGCCTCTGCTCATTAGTCAAAGCATTGCGCTGGAAAAGGCATCAAAGGTAGGCAGTCATCCCTCCCCTCGCTCTCCTCATCCTCCACCCCACCCCCACAGTGCCACACTTCTCTTCGTAGGAGAAGTGGCAAGAGAATTCACTGATATAAGGGCCTGCCACAGAGCACACACACATACACACACAAACACACACAGAGTTGAGGGAAAAGGGGGGAGCGTCTCCTTGCCAGAGTGGGGGCTGTTTGGCGCATTAAGAACAACGTAGAAAACCAGCAAGTTCCTAGAGTTAACTATTCAGTTACAGAAGGCAACACGCAACACAGCAACAAGGTAGCTGCACAAAAGGAGGCAGACATTCAGTGGGGTCCCTGCGTTGTGCTTCGTGGATTTTGTAAATGTTTGCTTTCTCTAAGCTGGTGAATCCAGCACAGAAAGTGATACACCGCGGAGGCTTAAAACAGGCAGAAGCCACTAACTGCTTATCAAATCTCTTAGAATCATATGATATGAGGAAAATTGTTACCAGAATGACTGTATTCGGATCCACCTTCAAACTCAATCGTTTATCAAGCCCGCCGACTGCTCTTTTAAACACCAGGAAATCTAAATTCCCCAAAGCAGTGCAAAGATATGGTAGGAACCGGCAATGAACAGATTAATTAAATGAAATGAAGGCCCGGGTGACCAAAGAAAGAGGAAAGCTATTTAAACACCAAATTGTATTTACTTTTTGCTTATTATTATTATAAAGAAGACATACTATAAAACTCTTACACATATCCTCTGAGATTGTAGTAGGGGTATTTTGAAAAAGACATTAAAGTAATTAAATGGCTGAGTTGAACAACTAATGACCCAAATATTTTACCTAATCCTTAAAAAGGGCTGTTATTAATACTCCACAATTATCAAGCTTATATGAATTTTTATTACATTTTACATTATATAAAATGCTTTAATTACACCCCTTTTTATCTGCCCCCCCACACTAGATACTAATGGCATTGCCTTGAAAATGCAGCATCTGTCTTTGAAAAATAATACAAAGTAAGATTTTGTGTTCTCTTGATTGACCCCTTAAAACTGCCAAACTCAAGTTCCTAGTTACTTAACAATTTCAAAATGAGAAAGTCAGTATATTTTCCAGTGACATCGCTAGGGTTGAAGTCACCCAGTACAGTAACTCAGTGTCTCACCTCCCTACCCCCTTGGGTGGGGCTGGCCAATGAACCCCACCCCACCCCACCCTGTGGCCTAAGCAACTGTGACTCCCCCCCACCACACACACACACATGGCTAAGCACTGGGCCCTGCAGCCTGCCCCTCACAAACTCTGGCTCTCCACAGCTCCTCCCCTCTCCCATTGCCCAAGGCAGTGACCCTCCTCTTAATGGAGGCACCTTGGCCACCTGCCTGCACCTAGACTGGCAAGTGATGAGGGGGTAGGGATGGAGGGTAGGGAGATGACAAGTTACCACAGTGGGTGATGGGTGACAGCAACCCTAGTACCACAAGAGCTTTGGCAGCCCCTCCCCCCAAGGAGCTCTGGTGGTGTAGTGCCTAAGGCATTTGACTGCTAACCAGAGGGCTGGCTGTTCAAATCCACCAACCACTCCTTAGAAGGAAGGTTGGGCAATCTACTTCAGTAGTGATAATGACTGGGAAACCCAAGGAGGTCACTCTGAGTTGGATCCGACTCCACAGCAGCGGTTGCTTTTTGTTTGCCCCTCAAGGCACCAGCCCGCCTACTGCCACCACCACAGACCCTGGGGTCATTTGGTGTCATCCTCTTTGACAGTGTCAGGGGATGCATTTTCCCACTCCCCCACTCCTTAGAGGCTACTGATGTTTTCTCTATTTTTGAGTCAGAGAATGCCAAGCTGCTATTTCTTTTATTTTAAAATTTCAATTTCAGATTCAAGCTAATGTCCCTGTTTTCTTGCAAATCTCAAAATGATTTAGCCTCCCAAAAGGGACATGCCCTCGAGCTAGTTTCCTAACCTCTCCATGCCTCTGTAAAATAGGGTTATCATATTTCTCACCTCACAAGCTTGTTCTAAGAATTTAACAGCAAAACGCATGTGAAACACTTAGCACAGTGCTTGCTGCACAGAGAGCTCGCCTTAGATTTAAGAGTAGTGAAGTGTGTGCCTTCCCCACTGGTTCACGAAACCTTCCTTATCTAACACTCTTATGAGTACCAATACCAAATGTCACTGAGTAGATTCCAATGCCTAGTGACTTCACATGTGTCTTAAGTAGATTGCGCTCCATAGGGTTTGGATGGCTGATTGTTTTTGGAAGTAGTTCTCTAGGGCTTTCTTCTGAGGCTCCTCTGGATCAACTCAGACATCAAACCTTTTAGTTAGCAGCTCAGCATGTCAACTATTTGTACCACCTCGGGACACGTGTAACTAGTATTACCATGCTAAGAGATTTGAGCCCCCATATCAGTAAAAGCATTGCCTACAGTCAGTTACTAAAAGTAACACATTTGTACACACAGGTGTATAGTAAAAAAGAATGGGAAAACATACTCCACCTTAATCCTTGACATACCATCCATAAGAGTGTGGGTTCTGTCACTGCTTACTGGTAGATTCTCAGTATGTAGACAAGTTAAAATCAAGCAAAAGTGGGGATTATTATAATAGCAAAAGCATCTATAATATGCTGTTGACTCAATTCACAAATCTTCTTTCATAACATGTTGGTCATCAACCAGTCAATTCCAATTCATGGCAGCCCCAGGTGTACAGAATAGAACTGCACTGCGTAGGAGTTTCAAGACTGAATTTTCAGAAGCAGATCGCCAGGCCTGTCTTCCAACGTGCCTGTGGGTGGGTTTGAACCACCAACATTTTGGCTAGTAGTAAAGCACTTAACTGTTTGTGCCACCTTGAACCCAGGAATATCCAGACCAAGAAGGAAGCCGACAAGCTGTCCCAGGCCTCAAAGTACTTGGCTGGGCCAAAATGGACAAGGCTTGATTCATCACTGCCTGGTCATCTATATGTTTTTCATACAGAACTTTGTGACCTATTATTTTATGATGAAACAGAAGAAGTGTCTTACAAATGAAGTTCACACTTTGCTTCCATAATTTTCAGTGACAGATGAGCCCATGGCTTCCCACTGTATTCTTCTCTGGGAATTGTCCTTCTCAAACACCTTGTCCATAACTGCCTTTTTACACAATGGTATGTTACTCCAGCCATAGAGCAAGAGAGAATTGGGCTTATTATTTAACTAGTTTCTATTTTAAAATTTCTTACCTCAGTAAGGAAGGATAGATATGTATTCATGTTCCCTTCCATTTTTTCTCTTTAGAGCTCTCCTTAGACTTTCATTTTGGGATTTGCTAAACATGTTAATTCAAGGAAGGTATTTGGGAAGAATATAATTTCATTAGATACTGGTCACCGCATTGCTTGAGCATGACGCTTTCAAAGAAAAAGTGAAAAAAATAAGATCTGGTATTGGTTGTTAACTTCACCTCAGGGTGACTTCTCTTCAGGGGCAATTAAATAGCAGCTTTGGGCTGTTAAGTTTAGTGGCTTTACTTGTACATGGCACCTCTTCTTCAAGGACAACCTCAATTCAGATCAGCTTTGACACTACATGATAAAACTAAGGCTGCCTCTCCAAAACCACATTTCATTTGAAATTACAGGTGTGACCGCCTATATATACTCTGACCTTTCTTCTTTAAGAAACAAGTTTTGCATTACCAGGTAAATGCCTGTTCAATGTAATTTTCACGGAACACTGGTGACATCCTGTGGTCAGTTTGCTTTAAGGCAGGCAGTCTTAACAACTGTCTCAGGGAATGAAGAAATAAACATCCCATATAATTCTAGTTTGTTTTATGAGACCAATGGGGGTGGGGGGAATCTTGTTCCTAATCCTTTTGATGATATGAAATCCCCTTTTTTGAGCAAAGCTTTTCAGCGTGAAAGTCAGACAGAGCCAGTTCTGGTTGTCGTATATATATTTTTAAGGACGGTTAATTCATTGAAGCAAAATGCAGCTATATTAAAACAGAGGAAGAGCGCTATGACGTCATATGTTGCTGTTAAATTGTACCTGGTGCTTACCATCTGCTCATATAAGCTTGCTGTACCTTGGCTCAACCCCCAGTCCTCACAGGAGCTGAGTAGACTTGTATTCTGCAAAAGAGCACACAGCATGGCTTAGAGGGAAAACAGTGGGTATTTTGGCATTTTTACACTGCAGATAGTGCACCAGTGACACTAAATTGAAGTCATTTACTTGTAAATGTGATAATACACTTGACAGTTTCCCCTGGCAAAGCACTGAGCAGTTCATATTGAATAGATGCAAAGAAATGGAACTTGGGGAGCAAAGCCAGTCACCGGAGTAGCCGACCAAAGGGGCTCGTAAAAGCATTTGTCAGTAGTTTAGAGTCATAACTCAGCTCAACACACATGGTACCAGGAGCAACCTGCTTGGCTTAAGCAGTAGAGAGCAGGCAATAGAGTTTATGTTGTTCTTCTGTTTATTAAAAACGGATGGGAGCACTTGACAGAAAAATCAAACTTCTGGTCATGGCTCATTAATCCCTGTTGTATCTGTCAGAGGTATATGTGTCTGGAGTTCCAACAAGCCTCCAGAAGCTGAGGGTTTGGTATTTTCTCTAGTTTTTAATGGAAAAAGAAGATGCCAATCACCTCGAATGAGAGAGAGGCTATGAGGATGTTTTTATCCTAACTCATGTTTAATGGACATTACACATAAGTGAATTGGTTTAAGATAAAAATTACTATGGCTCACACTTTTATTGCCATTATTTCTCACAGAGCTTTCTTCAGGAGAAGAAAGCTAAAGATGAATATCAAACTAAAGGCTAATATTATGGCTCTTTTATGAAAAGCACAGCTCCTGGAAACAGATCTATGGGGGTGTAAGTATCTTTGCATACTCCTTATGCCTGTATTAAGGAGCTCTGGTGGTGCAGTGGTTAAGGCATTTGGCTGCTAACCAAAAGGCTGGCGGTTCAAAACCACCAAGATGCTTCATGGGAAAAAGATGAGGCAATCTGCTTCCTAAAGATATACAGCTTGGAAACCTTCTGAGGCAGCTCTACTCTGTCCTATAGCATTGTTATGAGTTGGAATTGACTTGATGACAGTGGGTTTGGTGTTCAGTATGGCTGTACATGGCCACTGAAGTGCAGTATACTATTAAATAATCTCTAGGTGTTGGTATTGGCTCCTCAACTAAGATGAAGATAAGACCCTGGTCGGTTGAAAGTGTTGACATCAAGTCAGAAGAAAGGACCAGCAGTATTCAAGCCTCTCTATTGGGAGTACTGATCATTTGTAAGAAAGTGCCTTCACTCTGTGCCTGATGCAGTGTTCCTGTTGAGCAAGGTGACAGGATGAGGAGAAACACAGTTTCTCTTGTTGATTTGGGGCTTGGATCCTGCAGTCCCTGTTTCTGAATCTCCCAGAGTCTCAGGTTTCTTGGGTGTTTCACTACCACCTGTTGCAATTGAATTGATTCTGACTCATGGTGACCCCAGGTGCTACAAAGTCAAACTGCCTCATTGGGTTTTCTTGGATGCAATCTATAAAGAAAGCAGATCAACAGGCTTTCCTTTCATGGTGCTGTTGGGTGGGCTTGAAACGCTAACCTTTCAGGTTGTAGTCAAGTGCAAACTTTTTGTGCCACCCAGGGACCTACCTCGGGTACAAAACGTGTATATCAACCATAATTTAACACATAACTTAAGGAATTCTGTAAGGATTAAATGAGATCATGCATATAAATCATTTAAACACAGCACCTGGCCCATAGGAAGTACTCAGTAAATGTTCTTAAAATTATTATGATTAACATCATCGTCATTACTATGAGTACCATTGTTTGCTCTAAGTTGTGCTGCCTCTATACAGCATTTCTTGAGCTACATGTTAGGAGCATATAAAGAAAGGATGAGCCCAAAGAAGGGTCTTGCCAGGTAAGCCCATTCCATGCACTGAGACTATGATTTAATAATTTTGACCCCTATTCTGAGCTAAAGGAGCCCTCATGGCACAAACAGTTAAGGACTCAACTACTAACCGACAGTTTGGAAGTTCAAACCTACCAGCTGCTCTGTGGGAGAAAGACTTGGAGACATGCTTCCATAAAGATTACAGCCAAGAAAACCCAATGGGGCAATTCTACTCTGTCACATGGGGTTATTATGAGTTGGAATTGACTTGATGGCACCCAACAATAGTAACAACATTCTCAACTAAGTATTGTGACAAAGAACTATTAAACTTTGTCTCTGCTTCCAGTAAACTTTACTCCAATCCATGTTGGTGGACACAGTCTTAAGTAGGTGAAGCCCCTGCAGAAAGAACAGGGCTGAGTAGAGTGGGAATTTAGGAGAGAGCAGGGAATGGAAACTAGTATCTGCTACACATGTGGGTTCATCTTCTAGGAGCAAGAAGCCTAAGGATTAGCTGTAATCACACTCTTGAGGTGTTCCAGTAGGTGTCAGAAGCTCTTTGTGTATCCTTGGTTCTTTTCAAATTTGGTCTTTCTTTTATAACTGAATTATGGATCCCTTCCTTTGCCCAAGGGAGCTCTGGTGGCATAGTGCCTAAGGCATTTGACTGCTAACCAGAAGGATGGCGGTTCAAACCCACCAGCCACTCCTTGGAAGGAAGATTGGGCAACCTACTTCTGTAGTGATACTGCCTCGGGAACCCAAGGAGGAGTCACTATGATCCGACTGGACAGCAGTGAATTTTTTGAGTCCTTTGCCTAATGGTCTCTGTCAATGGAGAAAGAAAAGTAAATGTCTGAGCTACGTGTACCCAATCAGCATGTAGTTAAATCTGAGATGCAAGTTAGAAGCTCTGATGAATTTTCTCATTGTAATATTTTCTTTATCTCTGACTTAAACTCCAAAGCAAATCCTAAAAATACTTACTGAACCCTCACAATGGTGGGTAAAAGCCATGATGCCAGATATTGCAGGAGAAACCAGACTCAGGGAATTTTCTAGATAGGAAGGAGTGCTGTGTGCATAAATACGCACCATACAAAACAGTAAACTTTAGGTGACATACGTGGAGAGCAAGCAAAATGAGACAGAGGTCACAGCAGAGATGGAGCCCTTCTACTGAGAGAAATCAGGAATGATTTTCAAATTAAGAGGTTTTTTTTTTTTTTTTTAAATAAATAAATCAGTAAATAGATAAATAAATAAATAAAAAGCTGAACCTCAAAAGATGATTAGGAGCTGGACATGTGTGATTGGAGTGTCTAAGACAGAGCATTCCAAGTAGAATGAACATCATGGGGTTTATACAGGAAGGTATCTTTAGAAAACCAGCAAAGTATCCATTGGAGATTTCTGCTTGGCATGTTGTTGTTGTTATGTGCCGTCGAGTCAGCCCCAACTCTTAGTGATCCCTCCTTGGGTTTCCGAGGCAGTATTACTACGGAAGTACATTGCCCAACTTTCCTTCCGAGAAGTGTCTGGTGGGTTTGAACCACCAGCCTTCTGGTTAGCAGTCAAGTGCCTTAGGCACTATGTTACCAGAGCAAAAATATTTCAAGGAATGCTTTGAGAATTTTATCTTGTTAATCTTGACAGAACCAGTTCATTCTACCCCAAGAAGTGCATCCATATTTGAAATTCTAATTAACCCTATAGTTTTTACTTACACTGTATCTCAACCCTGCTCAGGGACCCTCCCTTTCTTACTTGGCCAGAGCCAGTGAACGTGGGGACTGAAAGCAGCAACATCATAAAGGAGCATTGCGGCTGTGAGCCGTATTTTCAATTTTTATTAGCATTTCTTATTTGCCCACAGCCTGATTTCTTTTAGGCTTGACATAATTTGCATGATTGAGTTAACCCAAGTGTGAAATGCAGTAAGGACCAGATTCAATGGGTGGCCCGGAAGAGCAGCATTATTAGAACATAAAAGAGATTGAGCAGGGCTCTGCCTCCGCAAGTCCAGGTGCACACAGACTACAATGAAGAGTCAAACTGATCTGCAGGATAGGGAGGAGGACGCGCCAAATGAGTAAACTGTGCGCTCTGCATAGGAAATACATTTTCAAAGACCCCTCTGGAGGAAATATTTCTCAGGCTAAGAAATATATTTGAGCTGGCCAAACAAACATTCTCCATGTGGATAAAAATCTCCGTCTAACCCCTCTGGTATTCCCTGTAGGAGAGAGATTGTTTTTGTTTTTAACTTTTTATTTTGAAATAATTGTAGATTTATAGAAGAGTTGCAAAGATAGTACAGAGAGTTCCTGTGTGCCCTTTACCCTGCTTCCCCTAGTGTTAATATCTTATATTACTATGCTACACATTTGGCACAAATACAAAACTAACATTTGTATAATACTATTAAACTAAACTATGGACTTCATTCAGATTTCCCCAGCTTTTCCACTGTCACTTTAGTTATTTTGAAAGCGATATATCATCCCTGCTTGTTTTGATAATTATTTTTAACCAACAGAGAAAGTCGTTTTTGATTCCATTCTGCTACCTGATGGACCTGTTTGGCACTTTGGGCTCATCAGGGTGCAAAGCACACTCCCCATAAAGCCAAGCAGAGCATGAGAGCCCTCCACATCCTTCCTGGAATCTCTGGGGACGACAGGTTTTCTGCTCAGCCATTCCTGGAGCACTGAGAAGTGCAGAGAGCCAGCTACAAGGAACAGCTATTAATCTTCTGACAATCAACCACTCCTGGCTGCAGAGTGCTGGCTGTCCTCACAGACCCAGACCTGACAGAAAGGCCTCTAATGGTAGTACAAGGACATTCAACCAGGGGGCATTTGGTGGGTATATATCCAAGCAGGGATTATTGCCATTTTCTATTTTTTATTGCAAACTTCTTTAAAGTAGTTTATAGTTTCTTATGTTGTTGTTGTTGTTGTATGCTGTGGAGTCGGCTCCGACTCATAGAGACCCCTCCTTGGGTTTCCAAGGCGGTATCACTATGGAAGTAGATTGTCCAGTCTTCCTTACGAGGAGTGGCTGGTGGCTTTGAACCGCCAGCCTTCTGGTTAGCAGTCAAGTGCCTTAGGCACTATGCTACCAGAGCTTCTTATAGTACCTTACAATTTTTTTCCCAAATAAGTTCATTGTTGTAATGTTTAATTTTAAAAATATTTTATATCAATGTTATTGAAATGATACCTAAAAGTTTGTATTTTATAATCTTTAAATATTATTATCTATAACATAATATATTTTAATTTTATCAAGTTATAAATAAGTGGCATAGGCTGTTTTGTTCACTTTAAGATGTGTATTTTGTTGATGACTTAATTTTAAGGTGATATGTTGTGTCACTCTTGGATACTGAATATATATTAAAATGCAAGTTGTGGTTTAACTGCATATTACTGTATCAAATCCACTAAAAAAAATTTCATGGCCTGATATTTAGAAATATCGCATATTACCCTTAAAAATAAACTGATTTTTTTTTTAATATATAATTTTTGTATTTTTTTTTCCTCAATAATGCTAAGGGAAAATGTTTCACAATGATATTTGTAGAAACTTTACAAACTACACATTGTAGGTATGGTTAGCCTGGTAGGATAGTGCCTAAGGCATTTGACTGCTAACCAGAAGGCTGGCGGTTCATACCCCCAGCCACTCCTTGGAGAACTGGGCAATCTACTTTTGTAGAAATACCATCTTGGAAAACCAAGGAAAGGTCTCTATGAGTCAGAATTGACTCGACGGCAGTGAGTTTATTTATATATTTATTTTAAAAAGGTACAGTGAACCTTTTTTGGTGGTGCAGTGGTTAAAGCATTGGGCTCCTAACCAAAAGGATGGTGCTTTGAACCCACCTGCCACTCTGTGGGAGAAAGATGGGCAGTCTGCTTCTGTAAAGATTTATAGCCTTGGAAACTCTATGGGTCAGTTCTACTCTGTCCTAAAGGATCACTATGAATCGGAATCAATTCGATGGCAGTGGGTTTGTTTTTGGTTTTATAAATAAAAAGCAAAGTGATTATATCTTATCGTTTTAACATCGAATTTTTAACATTGTGTACAATATAAGACATTTGGCACATCAGTGCAGATAATCTTGAGAGGAATTTACAGGTTCATTATCATTTCTAAACTCCTTATTAACTATTTGGCAATATCAGTGTTCCTTATGCTTCTTGCCTTTCTAACCAAATGACCAACTATAAGTCATAATATATGACTAAGAATAAAAGATACCTTGGTGATGCAACTGTTAAGCGCTCAGCTGCTAACTGAAAGGTTGACGGCTCAAACCCATCCAGTGGTTCTGCTGGAGAAAGACCTCGCTATTTGCTCCTGTAAAGATACCAAACAATAGATACCATCTAATCAATTCCAACTCATAGTGACCCCCACTGGGTTTCTAAGTCTGTAAATCTTTACAGAAGTAGATTGCCTCATCTTCCTCCCACGGAATAACTGGTGGGTTTGAACCATTGGCCTTTTGGTTATCAGGCAAATGCCTTAGCACGACACCACCAGACCTCCTTCCTGTAAAGATTACAGCCTGTAAAACCCTGTGGGGCTGTTCTACTCTGTCGTGAGGAGTGCCTATGAGTCACAATTCGACTCAATGGCACTTAACAACAAACGGTAAGAACAAAATAAGTTAAAACTGCACAGTGGTCAAATCAATCCAGTTGTGTCACATGTTTAGGTGAGAGACAAATCAATGAAGTCCTTAGCATGCAATCGAAAGTTACTTCCAAGCATAAACCAAAAAAAGAAAAAAACAAACTCACTGCCATCGAGTTGATTCTGACTCACAGCAATCCCCTTTGGGTTTCTGAGGTGGTAAATCTTCACAGAAGTAGATTGCCTAGTATTCCTTCCATGGGGTGGCTGGTGGGTTTGAACTGGCAACTTTCTAGTTAGCAGTCAAATGCCTTAGGCACTACACCACCAGAGCTCCCAAGCATGGTCATAGGATATCTTTTGAAGGGCTCACACACCATCCTATTTAAAAGGAAACATATTCTAAGAGTTATTTTATTTATTAAGTCTATTTAGTCTAACATCGTGGAGCCCTGGGACACTTTCACATACATCTTAAACATCAAGGTGCAGAAAGGCCCATGAACAAAAACTGCAGGCTTTGGACATTCAGAAGATAGAGAAGGAAGAAAAATGGGAAGGGAGAGGAACAAGTTGGAAGTTGAAGTCCCTTATTGTTGATGGGCTCAATTCAATTTCATCATTTTTACCCTTTCTCCTTAATAGTTCTGTGTCTAAATACTCTTATCCTCCAAATTCACAAGGATTTGCTGTCAAAATTTCATAAGAGATCACTCCACGTGAAGAGAGCTAGGTGGTCAAGTGGGGAGGAGGAGAGAAGAGAGAAGAAACATCTTACCTTAGTCTCTATTCTAGAAAGAAAAAGAAAATTATCCACTGGATCTAGGACATTAATTAAGTTACCCATTTTCATAGACTTGATACTGCAACAATAAAACAAAAACTCAAATTCACTGCCCTCCAGTTGATTCAACTCATAGCGACCCCTCCTTGGGTTTCTGAGGCAGTATCTCTATGGAAATAGATCGCTCCAGGAGGTTTTATAATTTGGTATATTTCTTTTCTTTTATTTACTTTACAGAAAACCTTTGATTCTTATAGCAATTTTGCTCTCCTCTTTCCACAGGATACAAGGAAGTAGTTGAATTTCTAAATCTTACTGTGATGAGATTCATACTTTGTTCATTTCACATTCCAATGAAGAAATTAAAGATTTTTACCAACTTGCAGTCTGAAATTGATTACACATGCAATCAACATACATTGATAATTACTGGTGATTGGAATGTGAAAGCTGGAAATGACGAAGAAGGATTGGTAGTTGGAAAATATGGTCTCGGTGATAGAAACAATGCAAGAGATGCATGATAGAATTTTGCAAGACCAATGACTTATTCATTACAAATATTTCTTTTCAACACCATAAACAGCAACTATACCCATAGACCTTGCTGGGTGGAATGCACAGGAATCAAATTGACTACATCTGTGGAAAGAGATGATGGAGAGGCTCAATATCTTCAGTGAAAACAAGGCCAGGGGCTGACTATGCAACAGATCATCAATTGCTTATATGCAAGTTCAAGTTAAAGATGAAGAAAATTAGAACAAGTCCAATTCTATGAGAGCCAACATACAACCTTGAGTATATCCCTCCTGAATTTAGAGAACATGTCAAGAATAGATTTGACACATTGAACTCTAATGACCAAAGACCAGATGAATTGTGGGATGACACGAGGACATCATATATAAAGAAAGCAAAAGGTCCATTAAAAAAAAAAAGGGGAGGAAAGAAAAGATGTCTAAGTGGATGTCAGAAGAGACTCTGAAACTTGCTTTTGAATGTAGAGTAGCTAACATGAATGGAAGAAATGATGAAGTAAAAGAGCTGAACAGAACATTTCAAAGGACAGCTCAAGAAGACAAACTAAAGTATTATAATGAAATGTGCAAAGATCTGGAGTTAGAAAATCAAAAAGGAAGAACATACTCAGCATTTTGGAAGCTGAAAGAATGGAAGAAAAAAAGATAAAGCCTCAAGTTGCAATATTGAAGGATTCTATGGGCAAAATATTGAACGATGCAGGCAGCATCAAAAAAAAAAAAAAAAAGATGGAAGGAATGCATAGAGTCACTGTACCAAAAAGAATTGGTCAACATTCAACCATTTCAGAAGGTAGAATATGAACAAGAACTGATGATATAGAAGGAAGAAATTCAAGATGCAGTGACGGCATTGGTGAAAAATAAGGCTCCAGGAACTGGTAAAATACCAGTTGAGATGTTTCAACAAAAAGATCCAGCATGGGAGGTAGTCACTTGTTTTGCCCAGAAATTTGGAAGACAGCTACCTGGCCAATTGCCTGGAAAAGATTCATTTTTGTGCCCATTCCAAATAAAGGTGATCCAACAGAAAGTGGAAATTATCTAACAATATCATTAATATCACACGCAAATAAAATTTTTTCTGAAGATAATTCAAAAGTAGTTGTAGCAGTATATGAAAAGGGAATTGCCAGAAGTTCAAACTAGATTCAGAAGAGGATGTGGAATGAGGGATATTGTTGGTGTCAAATGGATCTTGGCTGACAGCAGAGAACATCAGAAAGATGTTTACCTGTGCATTTTATTGACTATGCAAAGGCATTTGACTGTATGGATCATAAATTATGGATAACATTGTGAAGAATGGGAATTCCAGACATTTCATTGTGCTCATGTGGAACCTGTACATAGACCAAGGGCAATCATTTGATGAAAACAATGGAATATTGAATTATTTAAAATCAGGAAAGGTGTGCATCAGGGTTGTATCCTTTCACTATACTTATTCAATCTGTATGCTGAGCAAATAATCTGAGAAGCTGGACTATATGAAGAAGAATTGGCATCAGGATTGGAAGATGAGTCATTAGCAACTTGTGACATATGGATGACACCACAACCTTACTTGCTGAAAGTGAAAAAGACTTGAAGCACTTACTAATGAAGACCAAAGACTACAGCCTTCAACATGAGTTACACCTCAACATAAAGGAAACAAAAATCCTTACAACTGGTCAAATAACCAATATTATGACAAAAGAAGAAAATACAGAAATTAAGGATTTAATTTTATTTGGATCCACTATCAAAGTCCATGGAAGCAGCAGTCAAGACAAAACAAGGTTCAATGTGAGAAGGGAAAAAAGTTGTGGTCAAGGACTCAAATAGTGAACAAGAGGGAGTTAGATCCTCACACAACAAATCTTAGGTCAAGGTCCAGGGAAAGCTAGAGTCAAGGTCATTATGCACCAGCAGGAGGAATAGGGCCCTGTTAACTGGTCAGTGAGCTGAGGTAACTGCTATGGATGTCTGTCTGATCAAGCACCTCCTTTGAGGACATAGCATCTCAACCCTACAAATGCCTTTCTCTCAGCCTTAAAACCATGGGCATTGAGAAGAGTAGACAGTGGTTTTTGACCCCTCAAATCAATATGGCAAAGAAAATGTATGAGATTGCCCATGAAAGTCCTGGCAAATACAACAAAGTATTCAGCTAAGACTAGACTGGGAACTCTTCCATTTGCCCTTCCAAGTTCACTCCCCCCATACTCCTCCAACCTGCTCAGAGACTTAGGGAGGCTAACCTATATGGACTGCATCAAAATTGCCCTGTGACTCTGATTGTGTTTGTCCACTAGAAAGCACCAGCAGTAGATCAGAGGGAGGGTAGAGAATGAAAGCAAGGTGTTTATTCTCTCAGCATCTTCTTTGCTAAGTTGCTGTGGGTTGACTTTGACCTACTACAAAAGGCCACAACTCCTGTCACATAGCTCACTCCATTCAGCCAAATCACATTAATACTTTTTATATTCTGTCTCTCTTTCTACACACACACACACACAAAACACACACACCCCTTGTGCCCATGGAGTCATTGAGTCTTGGTATGGTAAAGCTCTTGCTTTTAGCAACCACAAGTATTGCATCATCTCTTTCTTCTCCTAAACTCTGCCCACAGCTTTGTAAAGAACCATTTTTATTAATCTCTGCTTTAAATGTGCCCAGGATTTTGAGTGCTCGAGGGACTAACCTAACAATGGCCAATATAGATGTTCTTAAGTTCCTTTTACTTACAGGATAGATTTCTAAGAGGAGTTGGGAAAGCAATCTCCTTACTTGGGATAAAAAAGAAAGAGCAAGTCAACCCCTCTGTGGGAGTCAGTGGTTGGCTGAGCAGAAACCAAGACCCCCCTGCCTCACTCCATGTTGTAGTGATACCAAGAAAAATCAGTAGCTGGCTCTAGAGACCAGAAGGTGTTCACCCATGCTTTCTTTTTCAAGTAGGTCCATTCCTGCTCTAAGTGCCTGTTTTAGTGAGACAGCTACAGCAAAGCCATTGAAACACCAATATTGCTGGAAGTGCCAGGAGCAGCAACAACTGGAGAACACACAGAGACATAATGTTTTCCTGCTTTCACATGGCCTATGAAAGTTACTCTTTAGCAAAGCTCTTCTCCTTGTTACCAAGAGGGATGGATTCTCTGCTGCCAGCAGTCACATGCATTCAGGAAGTCAACTGAATGAGAAAGAATAGGAGGCCAGTAAAGAACTCCCTCCTCTCTCAACCTTTTTTATCTTTAAATTCTAGAATATAGATTTCTGATGAAGTCAGCAAATCCTACTCCCTGACATTCAACAAGACTTTGTAGTACCTCTTCAGTGACTTCTACAAGAAACCTTGGCACATTGAGATGAAATAAATGACTCAGTAGTAAACATTAATCAATATTTAGGCACTGAGCTTTTTCATGAGCAACACACTTTAGATGTTTCTGCAGGCGACTCAGTTCTCAAAGATCTGCTCTAAAGGGTCCAATCCACTCTTTCTAACCTAAAGTAGTCAATCTCTTCAGGTAGCCCAAATCTACCAGATGACTGCTGTGTTCATTTTAATTTATATTTTGTAGACTATTATTCCATTGATCCTTTCATCCATTCATTCAGTAGACATTTATGGTTTACTAGGTACAAGGTCTGTACCAGGTTATAGGAATTAATAAAGCCATGGTCCCTGCCCAAACCTGTCCAGAAAATGGACAAGTGAACAATTGCCTTAAACACAATAGGAGCTTGTGAACAAAGAGTGGTGAGTGGACAAAGGAGGGAGCAACTGATTCTGGGGTTGGGGTGGGGCCAGTGGAGTCAGAAAAGGCTTTCAGATCAGAGGTGGTGACATCTGAACTGAATTTTGAAAAATGAATGGGATTTTTCCAAACAAAGGATGGGGAGAAGGGTATTCCAGACAAAGGGAATAGCATGAATAAACCCTTGCCTGTTGGATAAAACCTGTAAATACTGCAACTCTTTGGACATTGGGCCAAGGTTCTTGTCTGTCCTGTATCATACTTTCTCATTAGTGAACATATTCAGTCTTATGCGTTTATATATCTGTGCTGGTATCACCAGATCTCATAATCTCCTCTGTGCTCCAGGCTCATCTATCCATCTGTAGACTTGAAATTTTCATTTAGATGGCTGTAGACATTTTGAGATTTTCCTCCCCAAACTGGCTGTCAGCTAAGGACCACACAGTCTGAAGAAATCTGAGTCTGCCTTTTCTCCTCCCTCACCCCATCCAAATTATCAGCAGGCCCTTTTGGTTCTACTTTTAAAATATACTTCAAATCTATTCATTTACCTCCATCCTCACTGTCACTTCCAACCTTCATATTTGCTACCTTCATATTTATCTGTATTACTGGAATCATTTGCCTACTGATATATCCCTATCCCCACTTTGGTCCCACCTTAACCATTCTATTCTTCATTCAGCAGCCAGACTGTTTTTTTTTTTTTTTTTAGCATGATCAGTTTTACTCTTCTACTTAAAACTCTTTAATAATCTCCTATTACACATAAAATAAAACCCCACACTGTCCAACCTGGCTTACGAGAGTTTATTTATATAAGTTCATAAAGCCTATTAACCTCATTCATAAGAGACTCATGCTTGTGTCTTCTCTTCCTGGATCCTTGTGTGGTGACTCCTCCTCACTTCACCTCCTTCTTCTCTTCATATCTTCTTCCTCTCCCTTGCGTCATGATGGCTCAGAGCGAGGACTGACCTATTGCCTTAGTTTATACTTTTGACAGAGTCCCTGGGTGATGCAAATGATTAAGTGCTCAACTAGTAGCTAATAGGTTGGCAGTTCAAACCCACCCAGATACACCTCTGACAACAAGCATGGCAATCTGCTTCCAAAAGGTCACAGCCTTAAAAGAAAAGAAAAACCTATGGAGCAATTCTATTCTGCACACATGGGGTCACCATGAGTTGGAATCAACTCAGTGGCAACTAGCAACAATAACATACTTCTGACATGTTAGGCCTAAGTGCTTCTAGGACAGAGAAAGAAGGATGAAGGAGCTGGCGAGTTATCTACCTATAGAGTAAGGTGGCACCAAGGAATCAGACCACTCTGACTCCCATTCCTACCCTGGCCCTGCTCAGTCGGAAAGGAAAGCAAAAATAAAGATAAAACATGAGGACAAAAAGAAATAGGTAGGACAGGTTAATAAATATTAATATAGTCATGTGCTCCCCTAGCAAACTTAAGAAGGGTCTCTGTCCTTCTATTTCTACTTCCAAAATTTGTAAAAATGACTTTTAATTTTCAAGATGATCATAATATAAAATTGAAAAAAACAAGGATATCTGGGAAATATGTAATTAAATACAATATTTAACCATTAGCTGATGTACTCCTCTCCCAATTTATTTTAAGCATAATCTATTCACTGTATGTGTATACAGTATAATTTATGGTGGTTCAATCTTTATTTGGTATATATTACATGCTAGATAATAAACATACCAGATACAGGAGATCCAAAGATGAAGAGACACCCTATCTGTCTTGAAGGAAATTCAGAGAGCAGATAAACATGGAAACAATGAATTAAAGTAGTTAGCAGCCTAGTGATGTCTGCAACGGTAGGAATGTGTGCACGGTAGGGAGGAGGAGAGTATGAGAGAAATACAAATTTTGCATGTGAGAAAAAGAGAAATAATTTATGTTCAGACATCAGACTGTGGCAGTTTTGAAACATGATCCCTGAATTCTTTGACACTTCTCCCATCAAAAGATGAATCTGTGTTTCCTCTCCTTGAATCTGGGCTCTGCCACTGCTTGACTGATAGAATACATGGCATTGTGCCAGTTCCCAAGCCCAGGCCTTAAAGAACTAACAGTTTCCACATCTTGTCTCTTTGGTCATTTGCTCTTGGAAACTGCTACCATGCTTTGAAGAAGTCCAAAGCAGCTCACTTGGAAAGAACACATAGTGAGGTACTGAGTCTTGATGAAGAGAGAGAGAGAGATGCTGCCCAGCCCCTGCCTGTGCCACAATTTATTGTTCCAGCTTCAACCACTAACTAAGTGAGCTCCTCTAGGGAGTTCTTCTGCTGGTCTCTGGTGGAGTCTTTCCTGTAATTGTAGTCAACAAGTGCTGGGGCTGGAGTCATCAGAAGGCTTCAAACGGGGGCACAGGGATGATTGGCCTCTCCCTCTCCATGTAGCCTCAGGGCCTTTCCATGTAACTATCTTTGCCTAGTGGAGATTTGGTGGTGCAGCGGTTAACCACTTGGCTGCTAATCAAAAGGTTTGGTGGTTCGAACTCACCAGCCAATCCACAGGAGAAGGATATGGCAACCTGCTTCCGTACAGATTTATGGCCTTGAAAAGCATATGAGGCAGTTCTGTTCTATCCTATAGAGTTCCTATGAGTTGGAATTGACTCAATAGCAATGGCTTTATGGGTTCATCTTTGCCTGTCTTGCATGATTATGTCAGGTCAGGATAGTTGGGTTTTTACAAGGCTGCTGGCTTCCCTCAGAGTGAGTGCTCCAAGAGAATGAGGTGGAAGCTGCAAGTCTTCCT
Organism: Orycteropus afer afer; assembly: GCF_000298275.1. Classification (NCBI taxonomy): domain Eukaryota; kingdom Metazoa; phylum Chordata; class Mammalia; order Tubulidentata; family Orycteropodidae; genus Orycteropus; species Orycteropus afer. The sequence continues at coordinate 19,377,426 of NW_006921604.1, forward strand.
ATTACCTAGGCTCAAAAGTTTTGCTGCCAACCCAGATCTAATGCAGAGGGGACTACACAAAGGCATGAATACTAGGAGACATGGTTCATGGTGAGGCACATCTTCAAAGATTAGAGAGTAGCTTAAATATTATCCTTTAGATAATGGGGAGTCATTAAAGGCTTTTAAGCAGGAGAGGGATTTGATTAGACTTGTTTAAAATGATCATCTGGAATCAGGAGAGAATTATCCATTTCCTTTGCAGGTGACACTAAGGATATCTGGGGAGGCTTGGAGACCTCTAAAATGCCTGGAGTTGCAGGGCCAGAAGTCCTGTGGCACTAAAAGCAAAAACTCTCAGCCCATATAAACAGCAGATCAGCCAGCGATTTAAGTTTTCTCTGCCACATTCCAATGTAACTTCCTAATGTTCCAGAGGAAACAAAGAAATGGGTAAAGCACACGTCTTGGTTCTATTTGTTGTATGACAGAGTGGAAATGGAAATTATGAGGTGTGACGATTAAATTAGAAACTAAAAGCAAAGGATAGTCCTAAATTCTGTCAAGGCAAAAGTCTACACTGCATCTTCACATTACCCAATTGTTTTTTGCCTTTGAGATGAGCTCAGCTCAACTAGGAGTTTAGAGGTATGAACATAGATGCTAGTGGGGAGGGAAGAGGTAGCCAACATTGCTGTGTATCTATTGTACACCAAGCTGTGGCTTAGTTCTTGACAAATATTTCATTTACTTCTCACAATAGCTATCCAAGGCAGATATGACTGTCTTGTTTTTTGAGATGAGGAAGTTGGTACATAACTAATTTGAGATCACCAGTTTATAAATATCAGAGCCAGGAATTGAAAGCATGGCTTTGTGACCCCAAAGTCCATGCAATGGACTACATAAGGTTTTTGTGTGTGTGTGTGTGTGTGTGTGTTCTTTTTTCTTTTTTTTTTTTCAGTTCCTTTCCTTTCAGCATTTTGTTGTTAGAAAGTTTACAAATGAAGATGAAAAGGACTTTTAGCTGAATATAATTCCATGAAATCTGAGTCGTAACCCTGGTCACAAGAAGAATAATACATGCTTCTAAAAGGTGACCTGGGGCTTTGAGTCATAGGCACTTCTAACCTAGAGTTTAAAATTCTTTTATTTATCAGCTCCCTTTAGGAAAAGAAATCCCTGTACTCTCCTATTTAAGAATTCTCAGTGGAGTTCAGCTGGAAAAAATTGGCAAATGCTGCTTTTATGGCTTCTATTTCTATCATTTCCACAATGCTTCTATTGCATGGGCTTTTTCAACCTGTTAAACATAAAGTAAAGTTTGGCAGGGCCAGAGGTTTTCAGCTGGCACCCACTGCACTAAGCTGCAGTGCTTCTTTATCATTGTGAAACTATTGAGCTCACAGCTCAGTGATGCGGAGTCCTGGTGAATGCAGACGTAGAATTCAGAGAGAGGCTGGAATTTCAGAAAGCCCCATGATTGTCAGTCACACAGAGGGGCCTTACTATACTTTCTATACCACTTAGAATCCAATCAAGAGACTGAAACCATACCACTTATTTTAACAGTGATAACTTGACATCAGGAACTGTTAACTAGATATTGAAGAACAAAATGGGAACACTAAGATATTACCAGAGTCTCTGGGTGGTACAAAAGATTAATGTGCTCAGTTGCCAACCAAAGGCTGGAGGTTCAAGGCCATCCAGAGGTGCTTCAGAAAAAAAGGCTCAGTGATTTACTTCTGAAAAATCAGCCACTAGAAATCAGCCTGTGGAGCACAATTCTACTCTGACCTGGGAGCCAGGAATCACTGTCAACTTAAAAGCAAACCCAGTACCATCAAGTCAATTCTGACTACTAGTGATCCTATAGGACAGAGTAGATCTGCCCCCATTGAGTTTCCAAGGCTGAGAATATTTATGGAAGCCAACTGCTTCTTCTGCAGACCAGCTGGTGGGTTTGAACTGCAGCCTTTGGTTAACAGCCAAATGTATTAACCACTGCTCTGTCAGAACTTCTTGGTCAACTCTTTTGTCCTTGTTGTTATTTAAAGAATATCACAGAAGTGACAATTGCAGGAAACAGCTACTGTCCCCTAGGGCCACAGAAACAATGGAAAGAGACTGAAATTATTTAAGCTTGAAAAAGAGGACCTACAGAGCTGGGACTTACATCTGAAGAGGGGCTGCCAGCCATTGGTGCTGGTTTCTCTGACAGGAGTGAGAAGAGTATTGGAAATCCTGTAGACTAGATGCAACTGCTGACAGGAACAGGAAGCACACAGGAAGGAGCATGTCCCTCTCTCCTCCAACTCACATCCTCCCTCTAGCGCTCCCTACTGTCAGAGTCTAACAGGGAAGCAGCTGGCAAAGCAAAAATGTGGTTCACAGAGTCCCGGCCTAGCTTCATAAATAGTACATAAGCAGTTATGAAGCTGAGAAATGATAGCTTAATAAGTGGCATATTTAGTAAGACTTTGAAAATAAATTTGATTCCAGAGATTCCCCCACCCCCACAAAATCATAGCACTATAAAGACACTCATTTGGGAAAATGTTTTGAGTTAAACCACTTGCTTTTTATATTAAGCCATTGCCTTGGTATCAGAAGAAAAAAGTCTTATATTATTATTGGAAACCCTGCATTCAAGTAATGCAAATCTGTCTTCAAGTTCATTTAACAAAGTGACATTTAAATTACTAAGAAGAATGGAATAAACTCTATGTTATTTGCAATCTCCCAATACACTAGGATGAAATTGTCCTGGGATCAGCAACTGATTAAGCTGATTATATACCTCATACATGTAGGATGTGATTTTCAACCGGCCACAATCAAAATACAATTTACTTCTGTTAGTATAATAATGTAGATGCTATAAAAGGCATCTCTTGGTTAGTGTTTTCATTTACATTTCTCCCACTATTAGCAGGGTATTTTCACAGCCTCGTTCTATCTTCTCCTTGCCTTAAACTCTAAATTCTTAGCATGTAATTTTTCTGACTTCTTTGAGCCAAGATTATAAGAGAACTCTGATGCATGATATGAAAGGAGGTGGCCAAACTGTGGGTAGCTGGGAAACCATACACAAAGCACTAAAACCTGAAAATGGCCACAAGAGAAAGTGATTCCTGAAAAGTTGATTGGCAAAATGTAAGGTGGACTCAAAGAGAAGCTGCAAACATAGCCAAGTTCTCCGTGAAAATTTATTAACCAATGAAAGGTATTCTTCCTGTGCATCATAGAGAAGACGAGGACTTACTGTTTCTTTTAGGGAGTGTGAAGGTAGTTATCCCCAGGGGCAATGGTCATCAAAGAGGAAAGAAGTTGTAAGTTACTCACTCACCATTTGGACAACTGGACTATTGCCTATGTCTTTAATGGGTATGTCAGTGATTGGTGTACTCCATATCTCCCTGGGCCAGTTCATGAAAGGAGACATTGCATGCAATTATGAACTTGCATACTGGGTTGAATAGTTGAATAGTGTCCCTCTAAATGTTACACCAGAAGGCTGGCGTTCAAACCCACCAGCCACTCCTCAGAAGGAAGGTTGGGCAATCCTACTTCCGTAGTGATACTGCCTCGGAAACCCAAGGA
>NW_006921604.1:19381110-19382931 GCF_000298275.1 Orycteropus afer afer
AACAACAACAACAACAAAATGTTACACCCACCTGAAACTTGGATGTGACCTTATTTGGAAATAATGAACTTTGTATGTGTAATCAAGTTAAGAGCAAGTCACACTGGACTAGGATGAGGAGTAAATTCATTGTGACTTCTGTCCTTATAAAAGAGAAAAATTTGGACACAGACACATAAGGGAAGACAGAAGCAAAGACAGGCGTGATGTATCTACAAGCCAAAGAACACCAAGGATTTCCCACAACCACCAGAAGTTAGAAGAGGCAAGAAAGGATTCTTACCTAGAAGCTCATTCTTTTGAGCTTCTGGCCTCTAGAACTCAGAGAATAAAATAAATTGTCCGTTGTTTTAAGGCACTGAGTTTGGGTACTTTGTTACAGAAACTCTAAGAAACTAGTAGAATTATAGAAAAGATCTTCTGCATTTGCATCTGGTAGGTCATGTGGGAATATATGAGTATCCTTATGCCTTCTCTCCATCTCCACCACCATATCTTAGTTCATACTATCATCATTCTCACTTGGACTTCTGCAGTCATCTTCTAGCTGGTCTTTCAAATCCTGTTCTTGTCCCCTTATATTTTCCATTAAACAATCAGAATGAAACTCTTAACAACTCAAATTGAATTATGCCTTTCCCTTATTTAAAAGCTTTCAGAAGTTTCCATTTCTCTTAGACTAAAATCAAAAGGTTTTAGCAGAATGTACAGGGCCCTGAATGATCTCATCCATGTTTATCCTGATAACTTTATTTGATGTGATTCTCCTTCTTATTCATTCTACTCCAGCCATGTGCCTCTTGCTCTTTCCCATTCCCATCTCTCTGAAATGTTCTTTGCTCCATGTCTTGCATATAAAATCTTTCATGTTCTTTATCCTTGACTTCAAAAGTCACTTCCTTAGAAAAGCTTCCTTTGCTCCACCCCAGCTTTTCCCTATTCTAGCTAAGGTCCACTTGTTATTCATTTCCTTCTTGATCCTAAACATAACTTATATTCAACGTGTGTTTATTTAATTAACATACTGCTCTCCCACTAGAACCCAGACAGAGGAGCAGTCAGCCACAAGGATCCAGGTGAGGAGAAGGAACTCAGGCACACCTAAAGCAGCAGGTCAGGAGAGCGGGAGAGAGGGGATTAAAGGGAACTCAGGCATGCCTAGAGCAGCAGGGCAGGAGAGCAGGAGAAAAAGGATAAAAATCCAGGAACCTGGACAGAGGAGCAGTCAGCTGCAAGGATCCAGGTGAGGAGAGAGAACCCAGACACGCCCAAAGCAGCAGGACGATAGAATGGGAGAAAGGGGACTAAAAGCCAGGAACCTGGACAGAAGAGAGTCAGCCGCAGGGATGCAGGTGAGGAAAGAGAACTCCACGCCCAAAGCAGCAGGGTGGGAGAATGGGAGAAAGGGGATTAAAAGGCCCAGGAATCCTGACAGAGGAGGAGTCAGCTGCAGGGACCCAAGTAAGGGTGGTATGAGAGGTTTCCAACAGGGAGACGAACTTGTATGTCAGTTTGACCTACTGTAGTGACATGTTGATGTGAGTTTTGAGGCTGAGCCACTGGTGTTTCAAACCCAGCGGGATGCATATGGTGCACAGGTATCAGCCCAGCTTACAGACTAGAAGACTAGGAAGAAGGAAGAGACTGTCCACTTCTCAAAGAATTGGCCAGGGAAAACCTTATGAATAGCAAAGAAACACTGTTTGATACATTACCACGCAACTTTATGAATAGTCCGGTTAGGTGAGAAGACTCTCAAAATAGGACTGGGAAAGAGCTGCATCATCTGAGTAAACCCAGCATTAGTCTTATGGATAAGAT
>NW_006921604.1:19385606-19404156 GCF_000298275.1 Orycteropus afer afer
AGAGTTGATGCTTTTGAGTTGTGGTGCTGGCGAAGAATGCTGAAAGTATCATGGACTGCTAAAAGAACTAACAGATCTGTCCTAGAGGAAGTGCACCCGAAATGCTCCTTGGAAGCAAGAATGGCCAGATTTCATCTCGCCTATTTTGATCATTTGTCAGAAGGGACCATTCCCTGGAGAAGGATGTCATGCTTAGTAGGGTGGAGGGTCGACGAAAGAGGGGGAGACCTTCAATAAGATAGATTGACATGGTGGCTGTGATGATGGGCTCAGATATAGCAGGGATTGTGGAGCTGCTCCGGGATCGGGCAGAGTTTCGTTCTGCTGTGCATGGGGTCGCTATGAGTCAGAAATGACTCGACAGCACCTAATAACAACAACAACTCCCACTAGAAGGTAAGATTCAGCAAGGTGGGATCTTGGCTTTTTCTTTTTTTAATTAGCTGTTGTATTTCTGACACTTACCATAGTGCCAAATACATAATGTTGTTGTTGTTAGGTGCCCTTGAGTTGTCTCCGACTCATAAGAACCCTATGCACAGCAGAATGAAACACTGCCTGGCCTCGCTCCAGCTCTACTATCCCCACTGCCCATTGCTGCAACTACCATGTGAATCCATCTCGTTGAGGGCCTTCCTCTCTTTCGTTGACCCTCTACCTTACCAGGCATGACATTCTTCTCTAGGGAATGGTCACTTCTGACAACATGACCAAAGTAAGTGAGATGAATTCTGGCCATTCTTGCTTCCAAGGAGCATTCCAGCTACACTTCTGGACAGATTTGTTAGATCTTTTAGCAGTCCAAGGTACTTTCAGCATTCTTCACCAGCACCACAACTCAAATGCATCAACTCATCTTTGGTCTTCCTTAGTCATTGTCCAGCTCTCACATGCATATGAGGTGATTGAAAATACCATGGTTTGTGTCAGGCACACCTTAGTCCTCAAGGAGACATCTTTGCTCCTCAGCACTTGAAAGAGGTCCTTTGCAGCCAATTTGCCCAGTGCTATATACATCATCTGATGTCCTGACTGCTGCTTCCATTGGCGTCAATTGTAGAACCAAGCAATGTGAAGTCTCTGACAATTTCAATCTTTTATCCACTTATCATGATGCCACTTATTGGTCCAGTTGTGAGGACTTTTGTTTTCTTTGTATTGAGATATAATCCATACTGCAGACTGTATTCTTCAATCTTCATCAGGAAGTGCCTAAAGTCATCCTCACTTTCAGCCAGCAAAGTTGTGTCATCAGCATATCTCAGGTTGTTAATGATTCTTCCTCCAATGCTGATGCTATGTTCTTCTTCATATAGTCAAGCTTCTCAGATTATCTGCTCAGCATACAGATTGAATAAGTATGGTGAAAGGATACAACCCTGATGCACTACATTTTGATTTTAAACCATGCAGTGTCCCCTTGTTCCGTTCGAACGACAGCCTCCTGGTCAAGGTACAGGTTCCTCATGAGTACAATCAAGTGTTCGGGAATTCCCATTCTTCTCAATGTTATCCATAATTTGTTATGATCCACACAATCAAATGCTTTTGCATAGTCAATAAAACACAAGTAAACATCTTTCTGTTACTCTTTTCTTTGAGCCAAGATTCATCTGACATCAGCAATGATATCCCTCGTTCCACATCCTCTCCTGATATTGTTCAATAATTTCCACATTCTGTGGGATCACTTTTCTTTGGAATGGGTACAAATATGGATCTCTTCCAGTCAGTTGGCCAGGTAGCAGTCTTCCAAATCTCTGGGCATAGCTGAGTGAGTGCCTTCAGTGGGCCACCCATTTGTTGAAACATCTTAATGGGTACTCTGTCAATTCCTGGAACCTTGTTTTCCACCAATTCTTTCAGTGCATGGTGAATGGATTGTTGTTATTCTTATTTGTTATTGAGCCAGCCCCTGACTCATGGTGACTCCATACACCATGGAACCAAAGGCTGCCTGGTCCTGTACCATCCCAATGATCAGTTGCAGTTGGACTGTTGTGTGATCCATGTGGGATTTTCGTTGGCTGATTTTCAGAAGTAGAGCCTCAGGCCTTTCTTCCTTGTCCTTATTAATCTAGAAGCACCATTCAAATTTGTTCAGCATCATGGCAACACAAGCCTCCAATGAAGATGGGTGATGGCTGCTCCACATGAAGTGCATTCTTTGAAAATTGAGCCCAGGTCTCTCTCACGAAGATGAGAAATTTACCACTGAACTACAGATGTCCTCACTGGATGGATTAGCAATACAATAACTTATTCTTAGACATTAGTTGCCCTCAAAATCCATTCCCTGACATGGGGAAATTTTATTGGCCAAATTTATCCCTTCCTGTCTAATTGATTGTTATCTTTTCAAGCCACTTTCCCTCTGAGTGATAATTTTCCTTGTCTTTCAGGCTGCTAACATCCAAATCCATACCAATTTATTCTCTGCCTCAGATAAGATTTTTCGCTTAGGTGGACCCTAAACTAAGCACCAGGACTACCTTTTCATATTCATAAATTAATTACAGTGATCTGCCAAATTAAAAGTTTGCTTTTCTGGTCTCTACCACTGCAAGAATCCCTAAACTGGGAATTTATCCTTTATCAACAGGTTCTCTACCATTAGTTTCTGAAAATGGAGAAGACATGTGCATTGCATTAAAAAAAAAAAAAAAAAAAAAAGTAAATAGGGGAAAAAACAGTTCTTTTGTTTTTCCAATCTCCAGAGGAATCTCTTAGAATCATCAACATTTTTACTTCCCATTACATGTGTGATTTATGAGTGGTGTCTGAACAGCGAGGTGCTGGTCATAGGACAGAGATTTCATCCATAAATAAATGGAGAAAAATTTCACCATTTTAGGGAGGAGTCTCAGTTCATTCATTCAAAGTGCCAGGCACAATTCTGATGAACCAAGCAGAGCTGGCATCGCCCCACTGTCCATTCCTGGCACTGTGCACTCTAGTGAGTGTTGGAATAAAGGGAGGGGTCTTGGTGAACATGAAAATTGTGATTTTCAGCAAGGAGTTTGTCTCATTGTTAAACATTCCCAAAATATGTCTGAATAATTTTTAAATAAGGGCTTTATGTTTTGTGTCATAAATACTTCACTTACCTTAATATATTCACACTAATATGGATACTGTAGAGAATATGTTACACTACATAAGGAAGGATTACATTTGCATGTACACTCATAAAGGAAAAATACTAAATACACTTAAAGAATTCTTTACTGCCTTAACAATAGTAATAAGTTTTATCCATTAATGGCTGATGGAGAATTAGAACAGCAGTATTAACTTATATTAAACTGATAACAATCCCTTCAGTAACAATCAAATGTACTTTTCTCTGCTGTGACAATCAGATCACATGATATCACATTCACTAAAAACTCACACATAATCTAATTCAACCACAGTGATGTGAGCAAGCTCATGCCTGAGAAATTTGCCAGTGTAATTGCTATGGTACTGAATTCTAAATGCAGCCATTGTTATTGTTGTTGTTAGATGCCATCAAGTTGGTTTCGACTCATAGTGACCCTTTGTACAACAGAACAAAACATAGCCCAGTGTTGTGCCATTCTCATAATCGTTGTCATGCTTAAGTCCATCATAACAACCACTGAATCAATCCATCTTGTTGAGAGTCTTCCGCTTTTTTGCTGACCCTTCTCTTTACCAAGCAGGATATCCTCCTCCAGGAAGTAGTCCCTTCTGAGAACATGACCCAAGTGGGTGAGATGAAGTCTGGCCATTCTCACTTCTAAGGAGTACTCAGGCTGTACTTTCTCCAAGATGGATTTGTTTATTCTTCTAGCAGTCCACTGTATATTCAATATTCTTTGCCAACACCACAATTCAAATACATCAATTCTTATGCAGTCTCCCTTATTCATTATCCAGCTCTCACATGCCTATGTTGTAGTTAGATGGATGCCATTGAGTTGACTCCAACTCACAGTGACCCTGTGCAAAACAGAACAAAACACTGCCTGGTCCTCTACCATCCTCACAATCTTTGCTATGCTTGAGCCCATAATTGCAGCCACTTACATGCTTATGAGGCTATTGAAAATACCATGGCTTGGATCAGGTGCACCTTAGTATTCCAAGCGACATCTTTGCTCTTAAACATTTTAAAGAGGTCTTTGCTGCAGATTTGCCCAATGCAATATGTCATTTGATGTCTTAATTGCTGTTCCCATGGGCTTTGATTGTGGATCCACGTAAAATGAAATCCTTGACAACTTCTATCTTTTCTCCATTTATTGTGATGCTGCTAATCAGTCCAGTTGTGAGGATTTTTGTTTTCCTTTATGATGAGGTGTAATCCATACTGTAGATTGTAGACTTTGATCTTCGTCAGTAAGTGCTTTAAGCCATCTTTACTTTCAGCAAGCAAGGTTGTGTCATCTGCATATTGCAGGCTGTTAATAAGTCTTCCTCCAATCCTGATGCCATGTTCTTCTTCATGTAGTCCAACTTCTCAGATTATTTGCTCAGCATACAGATTGAATAAGTATAGTGAAAGGATACAACCCTGACACACACCCTTCCTGATTTTAAACCATGCAGTATGGTTTAAACCCTTATTCTGTTCCAATGACTGCTTCTTGTACAGGTTCCTCATGAGGACAATTAAGTGTTCTGGAATTCCCATTCTTTGCAATGTTATCCACTGTATGATCCACACAGTCAAATGCCTTTGTGTAGTCAAAACACAAATAAACATCTTTCTGGTATTCTTTGCTTTCAGCCAAGATACATCTGACATCAGCAATGATATCCCTCTTTCTACAACCTCTTCTGAATTCAGAACAGTGGAGGTGCTCACTTATTTATGCCAAGAAATGTAGACAACGCTACATGGCCAGCTAACTGGAAGAGATCCATATTTGTGCCCATTCCAAAGAAATGTGCTCCAACAGATTGTAGAAATTGTCGAGCAATATCATTAATATCACACACAAGTAAAATTTTGCTGAATATAATCCAATGCAGTCATTACAATGAAGGAATTAATCAGACCCTAGAACAGAGAAAAACAAACAAAACAAAACTCACTATCGTGGACTTGGATCCGACTCATAGCAATCCCGCCTTGGCTTTCTGAGGTGGTATCACTATGGAAGTAGATCACCCAATTTTCCTTCTGAGGAGTGGCTGGTGGGTTTATACCACCAGTCTTCTGGTTAGCATTCAAATGCCTTAGGCACTAGCCACCAGAGCTCCTTGAACAGAAAAAGAATCTGTAATTAGTAAACTGTTATAAAATGGAAATGTTTGACACAGTAACCGCAAAAAAATCCTGGAGTTTTCACACTGACTGTCCTTAAATTCATCTGTAAGCCATTGGCTTTATTTTATTTTTTTAAAATTTAAATGCTTAAAACAAGAGAATTATAATCTAAATGGGACAATCACACTTTGAAGTGCCATAAACACTATTCATTCAAAACTTTTGGCTCAGTTTATATTATGGAGGCACTTTTGTCATATTAAAGAGCTCTGATGGTGTGGTGGGCAGGGCATTTGGCTGCTAACTATAAGGCTGGCAGTTCAAACCCAGACTACATGCTCTGTGAGAGGAAGATGAGGCAATCAACCTCCATAAAGAGTTATGGCCTTGGGAACGTAATGAAGGTCACTATGAGTTGGAATCAACTCCATGGCAGTGGGTTTGGTTTGATTTTTTGTCAAATTAAGCTTTACACAGAGCTCCTGGGTGGAGCAGTTAACTTGCTTGGCTGGAAACAGAAAGGTTGGAAATTTGAGTCTACCCAGACGTGCCTTGGAAGAATAGCCTGGTGATCTACTTGCAAAAGGAGCTCTGGTAGCATAGTGCCTAAGTCACTTGACTGCTAACCAGAAGGCTGGCAGTTCAAACCCACCAGCCACTCCTCAGAAGGAAGATGGGGCAATCTACTTCCGTAGTGATACTGCCTCGGAAACCCAAGGAGGGGTCGCTATGAGTCAGGGCTGACTCTACGGCACATAACAACAACAACTACTTGCAAAAATCAGCCACTGAACAATTCTCTGGAACATGGTTTTACTCTGAATCACATGAGATTGCCATGTGTTGAAGCCAACTCTATCGCTCTAAGTAGAGAATATAGCAGAAAGACAGCCAGTGGGTCTATCCAAGGTCACTTGGTTAGTGGCTGAGCTGGAGGCAAGCCTATGGCTTCTCACTTACAAGCTAATTTTGGCCATTATTCCCTACATCTGCATTCTCCAATTCCAGGGCTTTCAGAGAGGAAAAAGGGGACTTCCAGAATTGAGCCTAGTATGGCCTGAGTGGTTTACGGAGGTTGGTTAATTCCATGTTCTACAATTTAAAAGAATTTTTTAAAAGATTTTATTGGAAGGATTCTTGACTTAACAGAGGCATTTCAGGAAGCAATTAACTGTTTTACTGCCAAATTGAGATTATAGCTATGTCTCAGCCTGTATAAGCTCAAAGAATATTCCTATCTCGGCCAGAACAATGAGAATGAAGCATTTTAGAGCAAACTGATTGGAAAGGGGTCTTTACAGCTCAAAACGCATGAGACACAGTGATCATGAGGCAATACAAACTGACCAAGAAGATTTAATGAGACAAATTTTATCGACATCAATTTATTTCTTATTGTGTAGTAAATAAGAGAAAAGTAGAATAAGAGTAAGTAGAAAGGGGAAAAAAATAAAGAGAAAATAAGGACAAATAGGAATTAAAAATTTAAAAACCTTTTAATGTCAAATATAAAATATGCCTTCATTATCTGGGAAAAGAAAAAAAAAAACAAAAAAACTCCAAACCTCCAGTTAATGCGATCAATTTAGTCAATTAGAAAAAGTCATTTAAAAATACTTTTGTCATTCTGCTTCCTTTCCTGATGAATTAATGCTTATCCATTTCCAATATAAGTCAAAATGGTAAAAATCCACTGTTCAGTCATCAATTTAAAGTAGGCACATTAGGATGGAGCCGATCATCTTAGTGAATGCAGAGGGCCAAGATAAACACACACCACTGCCCCAACCACTTTAGTTCAAGTTAAAGCAAAACACTGTTTCTTTTTTCTTGGCTAAAATGTCATTTAGATTTGTGTCCACACAAATGTCATTTAACATAGTTTCCCTAACAATAAGCAGAATGAGTCAGGACTGAATCACATTACAAGAGTCTGACAACATTGACATAGGAGGAATGCTACTTGATAATGGCCAAGCCTGGTTTATAGAGTTAGTTACACACATAAGGATCTGCTTGTAAAAGGATTATAATCCAAAAGAAGTAATCAATCAATATGCAATCTGGGTCACTCTCTAATATGTGGATATTACTGGAACCTCCATCATGTATATACGTGGGCCCATATTCTGCCCTGTGTCTAATGATTCTGGTGGAAAGGGAGAAAACTCTAAAATCCTATTTCCATTTCCATTCTCAAGGTCCATCTTATACTTTGTGACTCAGCAGCTTCCCTCAGTACCTTTTCCCTCATGGATACATCCCTCCTTCTTCCTACCTTGTGAAATATTCTCTACAGAATGTTTGGGGACAATAGAGTGTTGTACCACAGGACAGAATAGGGAACAGTTGAAAACTGAATACCACTGTTTTCAAAGTCTGTCAATTCTTTGTCACCAAAGGCCTCTTTTTCTTTGGTTCCCAGCTTGCCAACATGTTTCTAGGTTTTACTCTATTATCTTATCTCTCTTCTGAGTCTTTGGGGTCCCAGCAAAACTTCTCCCTTGATAGCAACCAATGAACAAATTCCAGAGGCCAACTGTGCCTCTAGTCCCACTGACAACCCCCAGATCTACTCCAGCACCAGTCCCAATGGCAGGGCCTTGAGGTACAGAATACAGCAGTGACCGAGACATACCAGTTCCTTGGGTACAGGTTCCATGGCCACCCCTAAGTCCTCCTCCTCACATTAACGCCAATTTTGCGTAAGAATCTAAGCACACTGGATAAATGAGGAGTGAGTGTACTTGTATGTATTCATTTGTTTATTCACAAACATTTATTGAGTACCTACTATCTACAGAGTGATGGACATTTGAAGATATATGAACCAGAGACTTATAGTATAATTATGCTTTCTATTAACATTCATAATCATGAAATGCTTTTAAAACACTTTAGTTGGAATTTACATACTTGTGTAATAAGATCTATGTTCATTTCTCCTGATGAGTGTGAAGAGGAGGTTTTTCAAGAATATTCATAAATAAATGTTAATTCTCTTGGGTTTCCTTTCTGGAAATATTTGAATTATGAGAGAAAAATACAATGGGATGATATTTTATTACTATGAAGAGTACTGTAAATGGGCTTCATTGCTGGCCACCTGAACCATCCATACAGTGAGTGAGTAATGGGAACAGAATTGAAAAACTCATCTAATTCAGAATCTCCATTCTTCCACAAAAGATCAGCAGTTTGAACCCACCAGCTACCCTACAGGGAAAAAAAAATGAAATGTCTGCTTCCGTAAAGATTTACTGCCTCTGAAACCCTATGGGAGGTGCTGCTCTGTCTCAAATATGGGTATGAGTAGGAGTCGACTCAATGGCAGTGGATTTGGCTTGGTTTCTGGTATTCTTCCACTTACCGGCTATGTGACCTTGGACAAATCCCAATCTTGTCAATCGTATCATCTTAAGTAAAATATGGGGAGAGCTACCTGTCCTGCCTGCCTCACAGCACTGTATTCCACACATATGTTGTTGTTGTTGTTGTTATGTGCCATCGAGTCGGATCTTAACAACACTTTCACACAATTTATGCCAATAGATTCATTATAACTCTTGATGCTCTCAATAACACAAGAGATTGATATATTAGAAAATACTTTGTAAATTTTAAGATATATTAGAATATCAAGAAGTTCTAAAGTAAAAATAATAATAATAATTTAACTTAGTAATAATTCAATACCTTACATTTGGATAACAAAGTTTTTAGTGTGCACAAATATAAATATAGATCTGGGCTTAAATGTGGAGAAGAAAGTCACATCTTAGAGATGTTCACTACTTAATTATCTAGTGAATGGGCATTTCAGATGAAGGAAGTGTTAACAGAGCTTATAACCAAACCAACCCAAACTCACTGCTATTGAGTAGGTCCTGACTCATAGTGACTGAGCCCTCTTTAGGGTTTCCGAGGCAGTATCACTATGGAAGTAGATTGCCCAACCTTCCTTCCAAGGAGTGGCTGGTGGGTTTGAACTACCAGTCTTCTGGTTAGCAGTCAAATGCCTTAGGCACTCTTTAATCATTGTGTTCACACTATCAGTCCTAAAGACTACATCTGCCTTCATGTGTTCAATAAGTAATTGTTGTTGTTAGATGCCATCAACTCAATTCCAACTCATGGTGAGCAGTGTAGCTCCATGGTAGGGCTCTAGGTTGAATCCCTAGCACCTACCTTCAATGACTAATGGCACTTTAAATTTAAATTGTGAACGTCTTACTGTTACATTAAAATACTTTATCCCTTATGACATTAGTATATAAAACATGGCATTTTTATAAAAGAGTAGTAATTTTTATTCTTCATATTTTGCAGCCTGGAAACAGAAGAGTGATGAGAATTCCTTGAAATTGCAGAGAAAATTATTGGCAAAAGCAAAAGGGAAAAAGCACAAAACAAACAAAAATTCCTTTCTGCTGGATCACATTGCCTTCCAACTCTAATAGCATCACCATTTTGGATTGAAATTACATAAAATTAAGAATTCTATACTTATAGAAAGCTTTGAAAAATTGAGACATATTTATTACTAAATATAAAAACATCTTAAATGTAAGGAATTGTTATAAAAACAGTTTATGCTTATTTTTCATTCAGTGAGTAATAAAAGTAGAAGGATGAAAAATTGGTATAATTGTTTTGGTTATCTAGTGCCACTCTGACAGGAATATACCACAAATGGGTGACTTTAACAAATAGGGGTTTATTCTCTTACAGTTTGGGAGGTTAGAAGTGCGAGTTCAAAGTGCCAGGCTCTAGGGGTTAGGTGAAAGCCCCCAGACCTCTGCCTCCTGCTCCTGGCCCACTGGAGCCGGAGGCTTTCTTCACTCAGGCAGCTGCTGGCTGCTGAGGCTGACAAACCCAAGGTTGACAAGTAAAAAGGCACAGTCCCAATATTACCACATGACAGCAGTCCACTAGTTCAAAGACAGCCCCAAGACTGTCAGACAACATGGCAGGCTGCTGAACGTTGCCTCAGCTACATGCAGGATTCAAGAGTGCCAAAAAGCCTCAGGCTATTCCCAAAGCTTCTCCTTATATACTGGAAGCAGACCACATCCCTAAAGCAGCTACTCAGCTGCTCACAGCAGATTCCACCATTGAGGTGATTGCCGGTCTCATCGTGGGGAATAACTGCTGCCAGCTGCCCAGCCACTCAAAACCAGGCCCAGCCAAGTAGACACATAACCTTAACTACCACAATAATCAAGACGTAAACTCAAAAATATACCTTATCTTGTCTTTCAGTTTCTACAGACATATTACACATGCCAGGTTAATTACTCTTCAACATGTAGGTGAGCAAAGGCTTAACACAAAAACCTAGTTTTGTTTCTAATTAATATAATGTTTACAGTACTTTACATTTCAAGTTGCAGCATAATATGTTGGTTAAACTTGCAGCAATAGTCATTCTAGAGAGTCTTCTTTAAACTTTTTTTTAGTGCTGGAAACATATAGTTACATCCTTAGCCCTCCTTGCATGAGGAAGGGATACTACTTTAGTAAGAGGAAGTTAATTTTTCCATTAACTCATGTATTCATTCGTATATTAATTGAGTGCCTACTTTGTGTTGTGTTGTTGTTAGTTGCAGTTAAGTTGGCCCCAAGTCATGGTGATCCCATGCACAGCTGAATGAAAAGCTTCCTGGTCCTGAGTCATCCCCATGATTGGTTGTGAGTCAGACCATTTTGATTGAAAGGGTTTTCATTGGCTGATCTTCTGAAGTAGATTGTTAGGCCTTTCTTCGTAGTCCCATCTTAGTCTGGAAGTTCAGCTTCATAACAATACACAAGAATCCACTGACAGACAGGTAGGGGCTGCACATGAGGTACATTGGCCGGGAATCAAACCTGAGTCCCCTACATAGAAGGCAAGAATTCTACCACTGAACTACCAATGCTCTCATACTATGTGTCCCATGCACCAGGAATACAGCAGTATAAAAATATATTGTGTACACATATGTCTCATGCCCAACATTCTAGCTGGGATAAAAAGACAACAAACAAAACAAATTAGTGTATAATAAGAAAGTGATAAATGCCTTGGAGAAAAATAAAGTGGAGAAGAAGGATAAGGGTTGGAGGTTACAATTTAAATAATGTGGTTCTAGGAAAGCCTCATTGAGAAGGGGGTATTTGAACATATTCTTGAAGAGGTGAGTGGGCCATGTGGACATCTGGGGTAAGAGAGACCCAGGAAGAAGCAGCAGCAAAGGAAAAGGAGGTCCTGCTTGGAAACATGCCTGGCATACTTGAGAAATAGCAAAAAGGTAAGTGTGGCTGGAGCAGAGTGAGCAAGCAGGATCTAGTAAGAGATGAGCTCAGAGAAGTAAGTGGAGTTGTGTGGGAGGTGTGGCAGGACGGAGATCCTCTGGGACTTTTTAGATGATTGCAAAGGCTCCTTTTACTCTGAGTGAGATGGAAACCATCAGAAGATTTTGAATAGAGGAATGATATAATCTGACATTTTAAGACAGCAAGAACGGAAGGAACGATGTCATTTAGAAGGTCATTGCAACAATCCATGTATAGAGGTAGTAAGAAATGAGTAAATTCTAGATATATTTTGTAGGCTTTCCTGATGGGTTGGATGTGGGGTGGAGAGAAGGAAGAGTCAGGGTTGACTGCAGGCTTTTGGTTTCAGCACTGGAAAAGTGGAGTTGCCATGAACTAATGATATGGAGTTGGAAAGGGACTTGGGGTAGAGGGTAGAAAGCATTAGTTCACCTTTGGGTATGTTAAGATTAAGATGTCTACTAAACAACCAAGTGGAAGTAACAAGTAGACAGTTGGACTTAATCAGTCTATATTTCAGAAGGGTGATCAGGACTGAAAATTTAAATTTGGTATTTGAAGCCACAAAATCGCATGAGATCATCAAGGGAGATTATCGGATAGAAAAGAATAGTGGTCCTGGGGCATTCCAACATTAAGAAGTCAAAAGATAAGGAGGAAATGGCAAGGTCAGGAGGAAAACCAGGAATTTTCAGCGTGCTGGGAGCCAAATGAAGCTTGAAACCTTCATTTTATACTGGTCAGATGTGATAAACACTACTACTGATGGGTCCAAGAAGATAATGACTGGAAATGGATAATGCATTTAGCCAAGTAGAAGTCATTGTTGGCCTTGTCAGTGGAATGCAAGGGGTAGAAGCCTGATTGAAAGAAATTTAAGATAGTACAGGAATTGACCAATTATACTTTGAAGGAGAACAGAGAAATGGAATAGTGGTCTGACAGGGAAGTGAGGCTGAGGAAGTGGATTCTACATATAATACTGCCTAAATAGGTTTAACTGAGAAATTTACTTATAGTCTAAAATAATACTTTGATGTTAGTGAGACCAACAAGTAAATGTACTTACTGATAACACAAATTTTTAAAAAATTGGTGAAAATATATACAATCATATGCCATTTCAACAATTTCTCCATGTACAACTCAGTGATATTGATTACATTCCTAAAATTGTGAAAACATTCTCAGGATTCCTCACCAAATTTTTCCACTACCATTGACTTAACTCACTGGCCCCTAAACATCTTATCTAGACTTTTGATTTGCTGTTGTCAGTTTTATCTCACATAGATAATTCTTTAAAAGAGCACAATGCTCAAGGCAGGCATTAGATACACTATTGTTTGGTTCAAAAAAGACTTCAGGGGATAATTCTGGTTTAACATTTAAAGCTTAGAGATTATTTTAGGGCAATAGTTTCATGGGTTCATCCATCAATGTCATAACATCTGGATTCCATTGAGAATTTGAAATTCTTTCTGCATTCTTCCCACTTTTGATCAGGATTCCTCTGTACAATCTTTGATCAAAATACTCAGTAATGGTAGCTGGGCACCATCCAGTTTTTCTGGTCTCATGGCAAAGGAGGCAAACAGACACACAATTCATTTCCTCCTCCAGTTTCTGACTCTCTTTCTTCCTCTGCTGCTATGGGTGAATGGACACCTTTAATTGTACCTTAAATGGCTATTTGCTAGCTTTTAAGACCCAGGCACTATGCTATGAACTATGAGGTAGAACAGAAGAACTGAGAAACATTAAGCCAATTGATTGTGCTGTCCCTATGGTGCTGTAAATTACTTGGTATGGCTCTTCTAGCCATGGTCTTTGTGACTCCCACCAGATTATGGGTGGCACTATACAAATGTAAGGTGCTTGTGGCCCACCAAGGGGATTGCATAGTTTGTTAGTAATGTAAATAAGGTACATGACATCCTTGGGGAAAACATGGAAATAAGGTGTATGCAACCCTAAAGTTGGTATTGGTTAATTTTGTCATTCTGCTAGGCTTAAAATGAGTTCTCCTAGAGGCAGGAGGTAGGGGGGAATCTCACTGCCATGAAGAGACAAGAGCCATAGGTGAAGTGAGCCCATCCTTGGACCTTCTTAGCAGAGAGTTGATAGAGAGATGTCAGAGAGAGCAGCACAAGACAGAAGAGCAGGCTTGCAGGCCCATGGATTGAGAAAGCTGAGTGCCCTTGGGTAGGGAGCTTGGTGGTGGAGTAGGATGCACCTAGGTATACCTATCGGCAGAGCTAAAGGAGCTTTGTAACACTTTCCCAAGTGGGGCAGAGACCAGGCAGAGAGGCCAAGGGCCAAAAAGAGGCATGCCTGAGGGCATGGCCTAGGGGAGACTGTTCTGATTGAAGAATTGTATCCTAATTGTTCCTGATCCTGAATTGTAGCCTGTTACTTTCCTAATAAAACCCATAATCATAAGTATTGTCTGTGAGTTCTGTGTGGCCATTGCAACAAATTATCGAACCCAACAAAGAGGTGGGAAGGCCATGGGAGAGATGGATGGTGTCAGAACTGGCAAAAAGGCTCAAGGATGGTGGCATGTCTGGCCTCACAGGAATTAGTTTTGGGCCATTGGTGTTGAATCTTCTCTCTCCCCCTTGTGAAGTTAGAGCAGAACAGAGGGTGATGCTCACATGCCCTTTGTGCAGTCACTCAGAACTATGACCCTAAACTTCCAAACCAAGAAAACAAATCCCATGAGATATTTGATTGTATATAAGTGGTCTCAATAGCTGATTTTTTTTTTTTTTTAAATCTATGTTGTTGTTGTTGTTGTTGTTGTTGTTAGGTGTCATCGAGTTGTCTCTGACTCATAGAGACCCTATGTACAACAGAACGAAACACTGCCTGGTCCTGTCCCAGCCTCACGATCCTTGCTATACCTGATCCCATCATTGCAGTCACTGTGTCAATCCATTGCGTTGAGGGCCTTCCCCTTTTTTGTTGACCCTCCACTTTACCAAGCATGATATCCTTCCCCAGGGAATGGTCCCTTCTGACACATGACCGAAGTAAGTAAGACAAAGTCTAGCCATTCTTACTTTCAAGGAGCACTCTGGCAGCACCTCTTTCAGGACAGATTTGTTAGTTCTCTTAGAAGTCCATGGCACTTTCAGTATTCTTTGCC
The DNA here is from genome assembly GCF_000298275.1 of Orycteropus afer afer. Taxonomy (NCBI): domain Eukaryota; kingdom Metazoa; phylum Chordata; class Mammalia; order Tubulidentata; family Orycteropodidae; genus Orycteropus; species Orycteropus afer. The sequence goes on from NW_006921604.1 coordinate 19,400,312, forward strand.
AACACCACAACTCAAAAGCATCAACTCTTCTTCAGTCTTCTTTATTCATTGTCCAGCTCTCACATGCATATGAGGCGATTGAAAATACCATGGTTTGGGTTAGGTGCACTTTAGTTTTCAAGGAGACATCTTTGCTCTTCATCACTTGAAAGAGATCTTTTGCAGAAGATTTGCCCAGTGCAAAATGTCGTCTGATTTCTTGACTGCTGCTTCCATTGGTGTTGATTGTAGAACCAAGTAACATGAAGTCTTTGACAACTTCAATCTTTTTTCCATTTATCGTGATGCTGTTTATTGGTCCAATTGTGAGGATTTTTGTTTTCTTTATATTGAGGTGTAATACATACTGCAGACTGAAGTCTTTAACCTTCATCAGTATGTGTTTCAAGTCATCCTCACTTTCAGCAAGCAAAGTTGTGTCATCTGCATATCTCAGGTTGTTAATGAGGCTTCCTCCAATCCTGATGCCATGTTCTTCTTCGTATAGTCCAGGTTCTCACATTATTTACTCAGTACACAGATAGAAAATAAGTATGGGGAAAGGATACAACCCTGACACACTCCTTTCCTGATTTTAAACCATGCAGTAGCCATATATCACAAAATTTGCCAATTCAACATTTTTCAAGTTATCAGAGAGTGTTATCAGTTACATTAATCAATTGTGCAATCATTACCCTTAAACTAATGTAAAATAAATTGATGTAATAACATTAAAAATATTCATTTTAAATAATGAAAGATATCATTTTAAAATAATCTAAGATAAAAAGTTAAAAATTATTTGAAATAATCTCTAAAAATAATTAAAAGATTTTTAAATAATTTAAGATAACATTTTAAATAACATTTTTATAAAGCAGATGTCTGTCATCATATTTAACCTGTGGTTTAGGGTAAATATTATAAACTAGAGTTTGTAATTTAAAAAACACAGAAGATAAGTCTCCACCTCTGCAAGTAGTGCTTTCCCCAAGGCACCACATAGACAGCAAACAATTCAGAGTCAGGAGTCATGCCTAAGAACTCAGTCCCCAAGAACCCATTTATGTCTTCAATTGATATAAGTGCTGCTGGTGAAACCATTATCAGGAATACTAATGTGCATAGCAGAATGCAGAACTAGTTGAATACATAAACTAAATGTTTTATATGATAAAAGAAAATTTCAAAGCGCATAACTGAAAGATGATTTTCAGACATAAAAATAGACATGCTCTATGAAATGCACAATTATATAAAAATATCTACTATTTATAATATCTATTATCACCTCAAAAATTTACATACCTTGTCTTTAATTGAAGGAGCTCTGGTGGCACAATGCCTAAGGCATTTGACTGCTAACTAGAAGATTGGTGGTTCAAACATACCAGCTGCTCCACCAAAGGAAGATGGAGCAATCTACTTCCATAAAGATTCACTGCCTTGGAAACCCAATGGGGATTGCTTTGAGTTGCAATCAACTGGATGGCAGTGGGTTTCTCTTAACTACATCAACCACCTGCCTTGTTGGTGCTGATGTACTGATTATACAACTCAGGAGACTGAGGGGCAAGGGAGTTTGTAAAGAAACAGCTAATAATTGAGCATGGTGGAATTTGAACCAAATTGTTGGTGTCTAGCAGCAGAGCCCATGCTTTTTCTTGGCACTGTGATACTTTACAAAAAGCAGATTTTAAGTTGATTAATGTAATTGCTGTCAATAAATAATACACCTGTAAAAAGTTGAATTGGCAGAAGTTGTGTGCTAGATATATTTATACTAAAACCAAAAAAAACCAAACTCACTGCCATTGAGTCTGATCCAACTCATAGCAACCCCTCCTTTGGTTTCCAAGGCAGTATCACTACGGAAGTAGATTGCCCAATCTTCCTTCCAAGGAGTGGGTTTGAATGACCAGCCTTCTGGTTAGTAGTCAAATGCCTTAGGCACCATGCCACCAGAGCTCCTAGATACATTTATAGTAACTTCCCCCAAAAAGTGAGAGAGAGAGAGAGAGAGAGAGAGAGAGAGAGAGAGAGAGGGAGAGAAGCTGCATATAACCAAATATTTCATGGGATTTTGTTACTTAGTTTGGATGTTTAGTGTCATGGTTTCATGGGACAGCCCAGCTAATTGGCCTAATATAGTGCTTAGTGTTTCTGTTCTACTTCCTAGTTTGTTGTGTCATGCCTGAGGTCTTAAAAGCTAACAAGCAGCCACCCAAAGTACAAAAATACAGATCTTTACTCACCAGGAGCAGTGGAGGAAGAAGGACAGTCAAGAATAGAAGGAGGATGTGATAGTTGGAGCTGTGTGTCAACTTGGCTGGACCCCAGTTCTGTGTGGTTGCTCCCATGATAGGATCGAATGACTGTGTTCTGAATGGCCAATCTGCCCAAAGGGAGTTTCCCTAGGGGTGTAGCCTGCTTCCAGGATATCCAGGGACATCCTGGGAAGAGAGACATTCTTCTGTGGATCGGGACTCTGGTGTGTTGCCTACAACCTTCCGTGAGTGAGCAGCCCACTGCTCAGCCTGGAGATCTTGAACTCGTCTTTCGTTGGAGTCAACAGCCAGTGTACTGCCTGCCAGCCTTGAGTTTCTCAGCCCCCTGTGGTTGCAGAAGCTAAGGCTGCCTCCAGCCTGACGTTTCCTTCAGGGACTTTGGACTTGCCAGCTTCTATACGTTTGTGAGCCATTTTCCTGAGATAAATTTCTTTTTTTTTTTTCTCTGTCTCTCTATAAGCTTTGCCAGTTTTTGTTTCTCTAGAGAACCCAGTCTAACACATTTGGTACCGGGAGTGGTTCTAGAGAGACAAAATCATAAGGATGGGCTTCCTAGATTGGTTCTCCAGTTTGATTAATTTTGATGACACTAGCAACTCTGCATCTGCTAGTAAAGAGAGTCCTACTAATCCGTGGCATGAGGTGGCAAAATTAATACACGAAATAGCACCACCAATAGATCATGTACTTGTGAGAAGTGAGGCTCTGGGTGATTGGATATTTGATACTTTTCTGCAATTTTGTCAGAATGAGGAGTATAAGGAAGCTGGTTGGTTGGTCCTACTTACACAGGATAAATTGGTGAAAGAGCGAGATGGGCTCAAAATTGCTGAGTCTCCACTTAAGTGCCACATAAAAGACCTCAGTGCCCCCAGCTGTGCTCTGAAAGAAAGCCTTATAGCTTCTATTACCAGAGCTGACATAGCTGAAACCCAAATCCAGAGTCTTATTATAAGAGTGGCTGAATTACAACACCAGCTCAATTGCCAACCCAGAATGGTGTCTGCCGTTAAAGTGAGGGCATTGATTGGAAAAAAATGGGATCCTGCAACCTGAAAAGGGGACATATGGACAGATGATCAGGAAGATCAGGATATGGAGCCTGTAAATTCTGTTGAATCCCTCCCATCTGAATGGATTACTGTAAAACCATTATCCTCTCCCCCTCAGTTTGAGGGGACTAGCCAAACTGGTCCTGCTGGGTTATTGTGTGAGGCAGAGGCCATGGAAGACATTCCTGAATGCTCTCGGGAACTGCCTCAAGCACCTATTCTGGTGGCTAGGCCCATAACATAGGTCAAGTCTAAGTGAGCCCCAAGAGGTGAAATAGAAAGTGTGACTGAGAAGGTGATACGCTATGCCCAAAAAGACCTACTTGATTTTGCCAACATGTACAGACAGAAACCTGGAGAATATGTATGGGAATGGCTACTGAGGGTGTGGGATCATGGTGCAAGGAATGTAAGATTGGATCAGTCTGAGTTTATTGATTTAGGTCCACTAAGTATGGATTCTTCATTCAATGTCTCAGCTCGAGAGGTTAGGAAAGGATCTAATAGTTTATTTGGTTGGTTT
>NW_006921604.1:19407654-19421528 GCF_000298275.1 Orycteropus afer afer
GGTCTGGAGATCTTAGTCCCAAAGGGAGGAACACTCCCACCTGGAGACATAATACTGATTGCATTGAACTAGAAATTAAGAATGCCACCAGGCCATTTTGGCTTCTTCATGCCTCTGGATCAACAGACAAAGAAGGGCATTACTGTATTATCTAGTATGATAGATCCTGATTACCAAGGGGGAATTGGGTTGGCTTTACATAATGGAGGTAAACACGAATATGTCTGGAATACAGGAGATTCTTTAGGATGTCTCTTAATACTACTATGCCCTGTGATTAAAGCCAATGGAAAATTACAGCAATCCAATTCTTATATGACTGCTAATGGCCCAGACCCTTCAGGAATGAAGGAATGTGATATATCTATATAAGATCAAATTGTCACCAGGCAAAGAACCATGACCAGCTAAGGTGCTTGCTGAGGGCAAGGGAAATACAGAATGGGTGGTGGTAGAAGGTAGTTCTGAATATCAGCTACGAGCATGTGACCAGCTGTAGAAACGAGGACTGTGATTGTTATATTCCTTCATTGTATATGTGCATCAAATATTTTTGTTTCCTTCTCTTATGAAATGTGCAATGTAAATAAGGTTAATGCATTTTGGTTTATGTGTGTTACATGTATCATGTTAAGCACAAATATGACTCTGTAATTGTCCTTATTTAGAGATTATATATGGTTAAGAAGATGTGTACAACTGCCAAGTTGACAAGGGGTGGACTGTGAGAGTTGAAGCTGTGTGTCAACTTGGCTGGACCCCAGTTCTGTGTGGTTGTTCCCATGATGGGATCGGATGACTGTGTTCTGAGTGGCCAATCTGCCCAAGGGGAGTTTCCCTAGGGATGTGGCCTGCTTCCAGGATATCCAGGAACATCCTGGGAAGAGAGACATTCTTCTGTGGATCGGGACTCTGGTGTGCTGCCTACAACCTTCTGTGGGTGAGCAGTCCACCACTTGGCCTGGAGATCTTGAATTCATCTTTCTTTGGAGTCAACAGCCAGTGTACTGCCTGCCAGCCTTGAGTTTCTTGGCCCCCTGCCATTGCAGAAGCTAAGGCTGCCTCCAGCCTGACGTTTCCTCTAGGGACTTTGGACTTGCTGGCTTCTATACATTTGTGAGCCTTTTTCCTAAGATAAATTTCTTTCTCTCTCTCTCTCTCTATATAATCTTTGCTGTTTTTTGTTTCTTTAGAGAACCCAGTCTAACACAGAGAAAATGGGTTGTGTTGACTCCATGAACAAACTGCCCCTTTGCCATGAGACCAGAAGAACTGGCTGGTGCCTACCTACTATTGAACATTTTGATCAAAGATCTCTAGAAGAATCCTTATCAAAAGGGAGTAAATGTAGAACAGAATTTCTGATTCTCATGGAATCTAGATTATCTGGAGCCATGGAGTCTGGATGAACACCTGAAACTATTGCCCTGAGATCATCTTTAAACTAAAAATATCCCTGAAATTTCCTCAAAACCAAACAAACCAAAACCAAAAACCAAACTGTCATCGAGTTGATTCTGATTCACAGCAACCCCCATTAGGTTTCCAAAGCAGTAAATCTTTACGAAAGTTAATTGCTTAGTTTTCCTTCTGCGGAGTGGCTGGTGGGTTTGAACCGCCAACCTTCTGGTTCACAGTCAAGTGTCTTAGGCATTACGCCACCAGAATTAGCTTAATTAGTAAAGAATGTCTGCCTTGAGCATTGTGATATATCTATATAAGATCAAATTGACAATAGCAATTCAAAAGATTACACAGGAAACTTAGGGGACCATGAGAGTGGTCGTTAAGGTTGTGTGTCAATCTGAGTGGGCCTGGTTTTGAGTGGCTGGGCAGCTGGATGTAATTATTCCTCATGATGAGACTTGTAATCAACTCCACGGTGGAATCTACTGTGAGAAGCTCAGTAGCTGCTTTAGGAATATAAGAAGTATATGCTGTTGTTGTTAGGTGCTGTCAAGTCATCTCCGACTCATAGCAACCCTATGCACAGCAGAATGAAACACCTCCCAGTCCTGTGCCAGCTCCATGATCCTGCTATACTTGAGCCCATCGCCACTGCCACTGGGTCAATCCATCTCGTTGAGGGCCTTTCCCTCTTTCATCAACCCTCCACCCTACCAAGCATGACATCCTTCTCCAGTGAATGATACCTTCTGACAACATGACCAAAGAATTTAAGATGAAGTCTGGCCATTCTCACTTCCAAAGAAGTATATAAGAAGATACTTTGAGAGGGTCTTGAGCTTTTCAGCACACTTAAACCCTGCATGTAACTGAGTCTTCATTCAGCAGTCTGCCATGTTGCCTGCCATTCTTGGGACTATTTCTGGACTTGAATTAGTGGCCTGCAATGTTGCTTGATAATCTTGGGATTGTGCCATTTTACTTTCTGACCTTGGGTTTGTCAGCCTCAGAAGCCAGCAGCTGCCTAAGTTAAGAGACACCTCCAGCTCCAGTGGGCCAGTAGCAAGAGACACAGCTGAAGCCAAAGGTCAAGGGGCTTTACCCAGCCCCTAGACCTGGCACTTTGAACTTAGACTTCTAGGCTTCTAAACTGTAAGAGAATAAATCCCTGTTTTGTTAAAGCCATGCATTTGTGGTATATCTGTTATAGCAGCACTCAAACCAAAAACCAAACTCACTGCTGTCAAGTCGATTCAACTCATAGTGACCCTTCCTTGGGTTTCTGAGGTGGTTATTTCTATGGAAGTACATTGTCCAATCTTCCTTCCGAGGGGTGGCTGGTGGGTTTGAACCGCCAGCCTTCCGGTTAGCAGTCTAATACCTTAGACACTACGACACCGCTGTTGTTGTTATATACCGTCAAGTCATCCCTGACTCATAGCGACCCCTCCTTGGGTTTCCAAGGCAGTATCACTACAGAAGTAGACTGCCCCATCTTCCTTCCGAGGAGTGGCTGCTGGGTTTGAACCACCAACCTTCTGGTTAGCAGTCAAGTGCCTTAGGCACTATGCTACCAGAGTTCCCACGACACCACTAGAGAACGAAAATTGTGAGTTTATGTTAACGAGAAGGAACAATTTAGAAAAGAATAGTTGGCACAACCTGAAGGAAGTAATTAAGTCACAGTACATGTATAAATTGTTAAATTGGTGTGTGTTCTTCCATATATGTTCTCAACAAAAAAAAAAAAAATATTTTTTAAAAAAACAGAATTAAGTAAACTTCCTATTCAAGACCTACAAACTCTTCTTGGGGAAAAATGAAAAATGTGTATCTAAAAACCAAATGTTACTTAAAAAAAATGGACAAAGGTAATTCAGAAGTATGCAGTGTAGAGGGCATTCTATTCTTTCTGGAGAATATTAAGAATATTTAAAAGGAGTACCAGAAACAGTAGTTGGCAAGAGATCTTCAAACACTTTCTGAACTGAGCTGGTGAGGGTATGGGTATTTGAAGTGTTCCTTCTTATATCACTATAAAATGTTACTATGTTATGGCCCAAAAAGTGTGCTCTTGATATATTTTTCAAAACAATTTTCAGAATTCTATTACTGATCCAGAGACTCAAACATAGATAATTTTCAGCAAAATACCAAAATTTAAATCATATGTGTCAAGTTTCCATCATCATATTACATCACATTATATTGCTATTTAAGCATCATGTCAGTGATTATATATTGGCCACCTGCCTAAATGCTGGTTCACATCTATAATTTAAATACATATTATACTAAATAGTGTCATTATGCAAAAGCCAAGAGCTACTCTGTGGTTGGTGTTTTCCCCTTTCCTTAAACACAAAGAAATTCATTGTGTTCTTTAGTATGCAGGTGTAACATTGGAAAATGCCTTGAAAATTCCACCCATGCATTTGTCTGGGAAAATAACTGATTTTTTAAGCTATAAAAATATACTTGCTTTTCCATCTGAGTGGATGGAAATGAGTATAAATGTATCATTTCTAGCTGATATATTTATGTATTAAAGCCTTGAAAAGATTTCAAAATAAAATCCTAAATAGTTGGGTTAATTTAAATCTTGCCCTGAAATGTTTGTCAAACTTACTGTTTTGCATTGAACTTACTGTATTTTTACACAAATAATGTAAGCATTGTACAGTTTTTTGCAAACCATGCAACACCCCTCATACGCTAGTTTCCTATGAATGCTATGTACACTATATGTGTATCCATGTTATTTACATGGTGTATTACATATGAAAATATGGTAAACAAATGAAAATTAGATTATTTCAGTACATTTGGAACTTGTTTTATATGAAAAATCACTTGCTGTGGATACAGGGTCAGGAAAAACTCAAATATCTCCTTTTCATTTCAGGGTAAATCTCGTTAGTGATATATAACCAAGTAACTGTTCTAAAGTCACAAAGAATAGCTACTCTTGATGTGGTTATACTACGAAGTTGTTGTGGTTGTTGTGTTCCAACTCATGGTGAGTACATGTTACAGAGTAGAACTGCTCCACAGGGTTTTCTTGGCTCTAATCTTTATGGGAGAAGATTGCACAGGACTTTTCTTCCATGAAGCTCCCGGGTGAGTTTGAATCATCAATCTTTTGGTTGCCAGTCAAGTGCAAACTTTTAGTGCCACCCAGGGACCTTCTCCAATATCTTCCTAAACTCTTAACACAATGAATTGGTGGCAATAAAAAAATTTGAAAGAGCATGGCTGGGAAGTGGTAATAATGCTATATATACCTCCCCTATCCACAGTGAATGTTAGGAAAATGTGGGTGAATAGATGGACTTAAATTTGCACTGTCTTAGTGTCTACTATTGTGAAATGGTCTCTATAAGGGCTTGGGTTGTTACAGAAAGCTTTTTCAGCTCTCCAGGCCACAAATTAAACAGTCCTAGAATGTGGTACTTATAAAAGGAGACATAAGTCCTACTTACTTGATATTGTGAACCAAAATAAAAGATATAAGTGGCATTAGTTGCCCATCTTTCTATTCTCACACCTCTGGCCCAAAATTGCAGTATGTCATTATCTGAGCGTTCTTCCTCAGGATGGTTGTAAGTGGTCAAAGATGTGATGCTAATGACCTCTCTTGTAGACTGACTTAGCTATTGCTAGTCCCTTATTTTCTGTAGCTTGGCTTACTCTTTTAAGGTATTTGACAAGCAGAAATTTAGATCTTCAGGCACTGTGGTAGATTACTAAAAGTGGCCACAAATTATTTGTAGCTCCTTTCATGAAGAAGTGGGGTTTATTTTCCCACTCCTTGAATTTGGGTTGCCTCATGACCTGCTTTGAATGATGGAATGAAGCAGAAGGGACATTGTCTGAGTGCCAAGCCTAGGTCTTAGAAGACATTGTAGCTTCTTCTTTTACTTCTGGGAATCCATCTCTAACCATATGAACAACTCCAGGCTGGCCTTGAAATGTCACTTAAAGAGAGTCCCTGATTACCATAGCTGTCCCAACCCTTCCAGCTAAGGCCCCAGACATGTGAGTGAGTCTTGCCAAGAGAAACCAAGCCAGAGACAGAAAACAAGGGTGACCCTGCTGAACTCAAACCAAATTGTAAGTTTGAGGTAGCTTGCTATATAGCAATAGATAATTGTTACAAGCACTAACTGAACAAGCATGGAAAGCCACATATGTCTGGGCACAAACCAGTAACTCTAAATTTGCCTCCAAATATGGAGGGCCAAGAGACTGATGAATGAGGCTGGCAGAGGTTTATGGTACAGGAGTTTATTAAGGGTGATCCCTAGGGCAGTAGCAAGGCAGACTCAAGCCTCCACACCCCCCAGAGGGAAGTAGAAGTTTTTGTGACCTAAGTGAATAAAGGTGGCTCCATGCCAGGACCCTGGACTTCCACAGGCCACACCAGCAGCTGTTACATAAGAATGATTTAGCAAGCAGAAGTGAACTAGCAGAAAGCAAGAATGTAGCCATATGCAGCCTCACAAAAGCCTGTTTCCCTAAAGGCTACCCCACAAGGCAGGCTCTTACAGTTTGCCATGCCCCCCTCTTTCACAATGTCCCTGAGGGCCCCAAGGGGAGACATCACAACTATGTAGGTAGGGACAGGCAGCATTGCTACAGCTAGCGGCACAGGCAACAGCAGCAATATAGGCAAACACAGCAAAACAACCCTTCACCAAGGAAAAGGCCAACACCCAGCAAAAACTCTCACCAGCTAGAGGGAAGAGGAAAATCAGGTAGCCACAGCAGATCAGTCATCAGGTATAGCCAGGACCTCTATCTGTTTCTTCATGTAGCCAAACAAGTCCATAATTTTCTGGTGGTAGTCTGGTATATAAGTACAACATTCATTCTTCACTACAGCATGTATCCTTCCTTGAGTGGCTTTCAGAATATCCAGACCCATCCAGGACTAGAGGACTACCTTCCTCATCTGGGTGGTTTCAGCAGTTAATAGTCACAAGCTTTCCCTGCTATCACTCATGGCCTATTTAGTGAAATTGATCAGAGCTTCAGTATACCCCATGACTTCCATGGAGCCAAGGGAAAGAATAAAAACAGTTAAAAGGTAACCATAAAGTCAAAAATGCTGCATTTGGTCCACCTGGCTTTCACCATGGGGTAATTCATAGATTTTGGTATTGTGTACCTAACAATCCCTGCAGCAGGGCAACCCTAAGGTACAGTGCTCTATCCAACTCTATTGCCAGGGCCACACATCCATTGGGTAAGTTAGGAACTAGGGATGCTCCTGCTGTCATGTGGCAGCCCATCAGTGGCATTTAGTATTATCAACCATTGCCAACAGGACACAGGAGTCCAGCCTACTTTTCATGGAGAGAACTTGGAGGGAGACAAGGGAATTGTGAAGGTTACGTTTGTGTGTCAACTTGTCTAGGCCTGGTTGAGTGGCTGGGCAGCTGGATATAGTATTCCCCATGATGAGACTGGTAATCATCTCCATGGTGGAATCTACTGGGAACAGCTGAGTAGATGCCTTTGGGTATGTGGTCTGCTTCCTGTATATAAGGAAAAGCTTTGAGAATGGTCTCTAGCCTATGGCATGCTTGGACCCTGCATGTAGCCATGTCGTTGCTCAGCAGCCTGCTGACCTTGGGACTTACAATGGACTTAAGTTAATGACCTGCTGTGTGGTTTGGTAACATCAAAACTGTGCCTTTTTACTTGTCAACCCCGGGCTTCTCAGCCTCAGCATCTAGCAACTGTCTGAGTGAAGAAATACCTCTAGCTCCAGTGGGCTGGGTTGAGGTTGCTTTCATCCAGCCCCTAGAGCCTGGCACTTTGAACTCAGACTTAAAGCCTCCAAATTGTGAGAGAATAAACTCCTGTTTGTTAAGGCCATCCTGATTGTGTGTGGTATATTTCTTGTCAGAGCAGCACTAGGTAACTGGAACAGGAATCAATGAGGTTCTGCACTAGGAGGTGCTACTGTCTCTTCTAGGACATGGGCTTCCACAACAGTCTAGGCCCTGAAAAGGTGAGGTTATGCATCCCCTCTCCTGTTATCCCCCACTTAGTCACAGAGGCTCAAACATGCTGCTATATGTCTCCCAAGGATATCCAACTGGTTCCAGCCAAAGGCTCCACATTCCAAGGCATGCCTTCAGTGCTTGAGAAGGGGAGCTGTCCACAGACCCAGCAGCTGCTTTTGTGGTGGATTGTGACAGGGCTGTGAGCTCATTCTGGGAAGATGCCAGAAGCCCTGAAGGGAAGAAAGCTGAGTAGAACATACTTACAGTCAGAAAGATAGGTGTTTAGTAGGTAACTCTTCTTTTTTTATTAGAAGCATGCTCATGGCTTCCCCTTGGGTGGTGAGAATAGCAGCTGTGTTAGGCATTTTCCCTGGCTGAGTATACTATATGTGCTGCTCTGGGAAGGTCACCTGAGGGCTTATGAGTAAAGTCACTCATTTTTCTGTATGGCAGTGAAAGGAGATACATTTCCATCCTTTGTGATATAGGTATCATCTTTGTCCAGGTGATGCATTCGTAGGACCATGCTGGTTTGCTCTGGCAACAATCTGCTCCAGATACATTTCTGGAGCCTGTGGTGTTCACTTGTATCATGGTTGAAGTGCCACCTAGGGCTTCTAGTCTTGCATACAGGGCCACATCTTCAGTGGAAGATGAATTTATCAACCTAAAATCCTCAGGCAGCATTTTGGCCCACCCTGTCAGGAAGGCTATGTCTAACAGTATACGTGCCAGTCCATCACTGGCTATATTTATTACCTTATGGATCTTTCCAGATTGTGGGACAGACACTTTGGGCATTGGCATAAGCACATGGGGCAATTTTGTACAACAGGCACCAAATCACTATACTTTGATGCTATGCCTGCCTCTTTGGCCATTTCCCAACAAACATGGGGACCATGGTGTCTGCTTTTCTGGAAACTCCAATGGATAGCTTCCCCTTCTGGATGCAACATTATTACTTGTACTACAGCATCTTCTTCTTAGCTTCCCAGCAGTGGAAGAGGTGAATTGGCTGCTACATGAAAAATAGGTTAGTGTCAGATGTTTAGAGGTGATGTCTTGCCATAGGTATTTCCCCCAAAGAAACTTTCCTTTTACTGTCCACTGTTCCTTATGCTATTGGCCAATCCACACAGTTAATTTGTAGGTTAATATGTTTAATTACAATATGTAATATCACATAGTTAATTATATTATAACCTGTATAAAAGGTTAAGGGCCAAGGCTTGTGAGTGTTGATCATCCACATAGCCCTTATTCCAGTTTTGCATACCTCAGTTAAAGTCATCTGTGTACCAGGGATCTGCTGGCAACAGGCCTTCCCCTCTCTTTTAGCAGAGAGGGGAGGCAATTCTGGTGTCATGTTAGCCTGTACTGGAGGGTCATCTTGATTTGTACCCAGCACTTTCACTTGTGCAACAAAGACTTTCATTTTCTCAAAAGCTTGCTGCTGTTCTTTGCTCCAGTCCTAAGGGGCACTCTTTTTTTTTTTTTTTTTTAACCAATTGATAGAGTGGTCTCAAGGAGCTCTGGTGGCACAATGCCTAAGGCATTTGACTGCTAACCAGAAGGCTGGTGGTTCAAACCTCCTAGCTGCTCTGAGGAAAGAAGCTGAGGCAATCTACTTCTGTAAAGATTTACCACCTTGGAAACCCAATGGAGGTTGCTATAAGTCAGAATCTACTTGACAATGAGTTTGGTTTTTTCAGAGTGGTCTCAAGCACTAGGCCAAGTGGGGGTATAAATACCTTCCAACACCCCAAAAGACTCACAAAAGCCTTCACTTCTTTTGGCATCCTAGGAGTTGTACCTTATCACCTGTAGCTTCAGGCAACTGGGTCTTATCCAACCAAACTAGGAATTTTACCGATGTTCCCAGCTTCTGCACTTTTGGGGATTCATGATCCATCCTCTCCCCTGTACGTAGGTGGTTACAGCATCTAAGCAATCCTGTAACACAAAAATATCTTCAGCTGTTAATGTCATCAGTATAATGAAACCAATGGGCAGTGGCAGGAAAAGAATGCAGAGTTAGGTCCCTAGCAGCCATACCAGGTCTCTACTAAGAGTTTTTAACAGGGATATTATGTTCAGGACTGTTTTCACTATTTTGATTTGCAGCTGGAATTTTCTCACATAGAATCCAACCTTAGAATGTCAATTGCCAAGGGGGGTCTTGAAACTGTTCAGGGTTTCTAAGGATAAATGTGTATTCTGATCAGCAGAGCAAGCCTGGTGTTTATTTATTGTGACCTCTGCTTGGAACTTTCAGTGCCCCTGCAGGGCTTTGACCTGCTGGTGACCTCTTTCTCCATCCCTAGTCCCAGGGGACTAGCAGAGTGCACCTGGAGACAAGGAGCACTTCCTCCTGGGAGGCAGTAGAAGCCAGGCTGTATTGTTGCTCAGGCTTCAGATTTTTCCAAAGGTTATCTTTTTTTATTGCTATCTTGGGAACCACTAAGTTTTTTTGTTTGTTTGTTTTGTTTTTTTCACTCCTCTCATAGTTTGCAGCCCCTTCTCTCCAGCCCTCTCATTTTCACATAGGCCAGCTGCTCCAAGCTGTGAGCTGAGTTTAGATTGTTGGAAGGTGGGACCACCTGTAAATCCTTGCTTTCATTTCTGCAGCAAAGAATTCACTGCCTGTAATGGTTGGAGTTAAGCTCCTTTTTACTGACTTTGGCTACAGGCACCAACATGGTGTTGCTTCATGAGCAAGAGGGAAGGGGAAGAGGGGAGAGAGAAGGGAAAGCAAAGGGGGTGGGCAGGAGGCTTCCCTGCATGGTACACACGTGAGAGCTTGCACAGTCTGGCTGCCTCCTCCTGGTGTTCACTCTTCCTCCCCCTTCTCACTCTCTCTGCCCTCACAACATGAACAGGAGGGAAGGGCTGGTCCCCATCCAAGGCTCCACCTTACAGGGGGGAGGTGGTGGCTGGTGGTTGGGTGCTGGTCTCTTCACTCATGCTCTGTGTTCCAGCTTGCCACTAATTCTCCCCAAATTGTTTTCTCTTGCACCTCTATTTTTGCAAACCTGAAGATGAGTATCTATAGCTGCTCATCCTATTCATGGAGGCGGTTATAGTGAACATCAGTTATGGCTGTACACAACTGTCACATCCCTTTCTAACTGTAGTTCTTGCAGTGTTCTTATGTGCCTTTTTACACAGTGGTGTTATTCTGCTTGGTGTTTTGAGGGAGTACACAGTGGTCCACACACGCTAAGGATGTGGGTCAGGCCTTCTCACTTGGAAATAGCTAGCCTCTGAGATTTCCCCCAATGATGAGCCAAACTTCTCCACATGGAGGTCACTGCCACTCAAAATATCCCCCGAGAATGCCTTTACCCTATCAGCTATGTCTTCAGTCTCTTGGCTGGCTCGCCAATTGTCTGGGTATGGACCAGTAACTCTAAATTCGCCTCTAAATATGGAGGGAGCTGGGACTGATGAACAAGGATGGTGGCTCCAGGTTTATGACATAAAAGTTTATTAGAGGCTAACTTACAAGGCAAGGTGCTAGAAGGCGGAAAGGCAGACAGAAATCTCCACAATCCTCAGTGTGAGGCAAGGGTTTTTATGACCTGGGTGAACAAAGGTGGCTCCATGCCAGGACCCTGGACCTCCAAGGCCACACCAGCAGGTGTTACATAGAGTGATTTAGCAAGTGGAAGTGAGTTAGCAGAAGACAAGAGTGTAGACATATTTGGCCTAGCAAAAATCTATTTCCCTCCACCACACCGAGCCCTCTATAAAACTTTACTACACTATCTCCTCTTTTCCATTGAAGGAATACTGTTTCTAATAGATCCTAATCTGTCAAAGGGGATTTTATCAGCAACTGCTTTGTCTACCTTAAATGACAACCCTAATTGTGAAAACCAAGATGTTTCCCTAGATATGGCATGCTGGCCAACACAAAATGAACTGTAGCCCATTGTACATATTAAAGCAACAGATATTCACTAGCTTGAACCATAAACACAGAGTGATAGTTGTTTTTCTTTCCAAAGATGAGAAAAACCATAACAATACAGGCTTTACTCCTTATATCTAATTTTCTAAGGTTAGATAATAATAATAAAAAAAAAAAATTTAAAGAATGTCTTATCTGTGTACACAAAACATCGTTGACCTCACAAAAATACATTACGTCAAGAAGAAGCAAGGCATGGTGGAAAAAACATCATGTGGACAGAAACCCAATGTTCTGGTTACCTAGTACTGCTCTGACAAGAAATATACCACAAACAGGATGGCCTTAACAAACAGGAGTTTATTCTTACAATTTGGAGGTTTTAAGTGCAAGTTCAGAGTGCCAGGCTCTAGGGGCTGGGTGCAAGCCCCTCAACCTTGGGGTCCAGCTCTGCCTCCTGCTCCCGGCCCACTGGAGCTAGAGGCATTTCTTCACTCAGACAGCTGCTGGCTGCTGAGGCTGAGAAGCCCCAAGGTTGACAAGTAAAAAAGGCACAGTCCCGATATTACCAAACTACATGGCAGGCCATTAACTTAAGTCCATTCTAAGCCCCAGGATTGGCAGAGCATAGCAGGCTACATGCAGGTTCCAAGCATGCCATATGCTAGAGACCATACTCAAAGCTTCTCCTTATATACAGGAAGCAGACCACATACCCAAAGGCAGCTACCTAGCTGCTCGTGGTAGATCCCACCATGGAGCTGATTGCAAGTCTCCTCATGGGGATTAACTACCACCAGCTGCCCAGCCACTCAACCAGGCCCAGCCAAGTTGACACACAAACCAAACTACCACACCCAACTTCTCCCCTTAGTCATCAATCACTTAAGAACACTGTCTTAAGCATATCACTTTATCATTCTGGGTCTTAGTTCCTTCCTTTTTATAATGAATGTTTGGACAAATGATGAGCTTTAAGAAATAAATCTTCATATCAAAATATAAAGACATAAATTTTCAGCCCTACCCTGTTGAACTGACTCCCAACAACTCATCCAGAGCTTGTAGATTGTGGAAGGAAAATTCTTTGTTCTGATTATGCAATGAGGGAATGGTATTGATAGACTGTGGATAATTTGCTCACCATATGCTATTCCTCATCTGCCTTTTCAATTACATTCTTTGACTTCTCTGTCTTGCTCTGTGGAGGACTGTATCTCCTGGGCCTCTTTGCAGGCTCCTTGTGGTTGGCTTTGGTCTACAGGAGGCATCACCTGGTAATTGGAGTTCAGAAAGAATGAAGCATGACATGCTTTAATGCTTCAATGCCATGGTTCTGACATGACTGGTTCTCTCCATGACTACAACTCTTGCCAGGCTGACTGTGGATCCTGCTCCATGGTAGGATTTAATTGGAACCCAGTGGATTCTTCAATTCCACAACCACATATAAAAGGGTCAGGAGAGCCTGATAAAGGATTTGTGAAGTTTTCTATAAACAGAATTTATATTGTATCTCCCCCAATCCAAAAGAAGAAATATTGGGGGTGTGCTTCTCTTTTCATCTCAAATCAAGAGAGAAGCTTCAATAGACCTCTTTCCCTCTAGTAAGAGAGACTAAGTGGACAAGTAAAACTTCCACTTGAGCAATTTAGAGGATGAAAAACAGGGTGGCCAGCTGTTCTGGAAGCAAAGTGAAGGAGGACAGTTGATGCATAGTAATTCCTCTGAATCCCCAAAGTTTGTCCAGATAATAAACTGTTGTACTTCCCATAGACCCAATATGAGTGATGCATGGTGAGAGAACCAGTACTGGGGTCTGTTTAAGTGCTATCCAGGAGCATATCTTGCAGGAGCAATGGGACATAGGTACACAGAAGCTGGAGGTGAAACATTCAGCTATTAGAGAATGTGCAGGGAGTAATTGATCAGCCAGGAAAGAAAAAACATTCTCCTTCATTGAAGGAGCTATAGGTGAAAGACCATCAGTGATGAGAAATCTCAAAATCAACAGAAGTGTCCCACAGAATGAAAACTAAATTTTAAAACTCTGTCAGGACCGAGAGCACAAATCTCCCGCGTAAAAATATCAGGAATATTTGTCCTCCTTTCATCGCTACTCTTGTTTTCCACTCCATTTCATTTTGACTTTCATGGGGTCAGAGCCATGATAAGCAACTTAGGGTAAAGAATGGAGAAGGAGAGAAAAGGGATAATATGCTATTTCCCTGGCCTTCAGAACGTTCCTTCCTGCCTGCAGAAGGTACCAAATGGATGTGGGTAGAAGTTATAAATTAAATCAAGTTTGAAGAATTGGGTATCACAGGTAGGACAATACATCAAGGCAAGCAAGCAACCATTGCCGTGGAGTCAGATCCGACCCATAGTGACCCCTCCTTGGGTTTCCAAAGCAGTATCACTATGGAAATAGATTGTCCAACCTTCCTTCCAGGGAGTGGCTGGTGGGTTTGAACCCCCAGCCTTCTGGTTAGCAGTCAAGTGCCTTAGGCACTATGCTACCAGAGCTCCCAGTACAT
>NW_006921604.1:19423318-19446159 GCF_000298275.1 Orycteropus afer afer
GTAGCTGTCTTCCAAATCTCTTGGCATAACTGAGTGAGTGCCTCCAATGGGGCATCTGTTTGTTGAAATATCTCAATCGGTATGCCATCAATTGGCATACCAATGTATGTTTTACAAAAATTTATAATTTATGTTTTACATTTATTTTATGTTTTACAAAATGTAAAACATAAAACTAGAAAACTTTTAGAAAAACAAAACAGAGGAGAAAAACCTTTGGGAATCAGGGCTAGGTGAAGAGTTTTTGGATTTGACACCAAAGACATGACCCATAAAAGGAAAAATTGACTTTAAAACAATGAACCTCAATAAAACTGAAAACTTTAGTTCTATGAAAGAGCTTGTTAAGAAGATGAAAACACAAGTTACAGATGGGATAAAATATTTGAAAACCACATATCCAACAAAGGATTTATGTCTAGATCTAGATAATAGTCTGTATCTATCTAGACTTGAATCTCAAAACTCATTAAAAAACAAATCATCCAATTAGAAAATGGGAAAAAGATATGAATGGATCCTTTACTGAAGAGGATATACAGATGGCAAATAAGCACTGGAAAGTTGTTTAACACCATTAGCCATTAGTTTGTTGCTGTTGTTGTTATGTGCCGTCGAGTCGGCCCCGACTCATAGCGACCCCTCCTTGGGTTTCCGAGGCAGTATCACTACGGAAATAGGATTGCCCAACCTTCCTTCCAAGGAGTGGCTGGTGGGTTTGAACCGCCAGCCTTCTGGTTAGCAGTCAAGTGCTTTAGCCACTATGCTACCAGAGCGCCTTTAGCCATTAGGGAAGTGCAAATTAAAATCACAATGAAATATCTTTATACAGCCATCAGAACGGCTATTTCATTATGAAGCTACAATGCTCAAGACAATGTAGTATCAGTGAAAGAATAGACAAATAACTCTGTGGAACAGAATAGAGAGATCAGAAGTAGAACCACAAAAACACAGTCAATCAATCTGTGGCAAAGGAGAAAAGGCAACAAATGGAGAAAGGATAGTCTTTTCAACAAATGGTACTGGAATAAATGGACAACTATATGCAAAAAGAAAGAAGGAGAAGAAAAGAAAGAAACTAGACTCAGCTTATATATCTTATGGAAAAAAAAATAGATCACAGATCTAAATATAAGACATAAAACTATATAATTTCTAGATGATAACATAGGAGAAATCTAGATGGCTTTGGGTTTGTTAATGGCTTTTTAGATACAACACCAAAAGCTTGACCCATAAAAGAAAAATTTGTAAGTAGGACTTCATTAAAATTAAAATATCTCTTCTGCAAAAGATACTGTTAAGAGAATTAAAAGACAAGCCACATACTAAAATAAAATATTTGCAAAACATATAGCTGATAAAGGACTTGTATCCAAATTATACGAAAAACTTTTAAAACTCAACAATAAGAAAACAAACAACCCAATTACAAAATGGGTAAAAGATCTGAACAGACACCTCAGCAAAGAGTGTATACAGATGGCAGATAAGCATATAAAAGTGCTCAACATTACATGTCATTAGAAAATTTCAAATTAAAACAACAATGAAACACCGCTATACACCTATTAGAATGGTTAAAATTCAAAACACTGACAATACCAAATGCTGGTAAGGATATGGCATAACAGGAACTCTCATTCAGTGTTGGTGGGAATGCAAAATGGAACATTTGGGAAACTAAAACTTTTCCTCTATGAAAGATCTTGTTAAGAAGATGAAAACACAAATTACAGATGCAGGTTTTTACAAAATTAAACAGGCTTACCATAAGATCCAACAATCATGCCCCTAGATACTTACCCATTTTTTAAAACCAAATATTTACCTAGGTATTTGAAAACTTGTGTTCCCATGAAAATCTGCACAAAAATGTTTACAGAAGCTTTATTCAATATTGCTCAAAATTGGAAGCAATCAAGATATTCTTCAATAGGTGACCAGATAAATAAACTGTGGTATATCCATACAACGGAGTGTTATTTGGCAATTACAAAGAAACAAATTATCAAGCCACAAAAAGACATGAAGGAACCTTATTGCCTTGGAAGGAAGATGGGGCAATCTACTTCCATAGTGATACTGCCTCGGAAACCCAAGGAAGGGTCGCTATGAGTCAGGTCTGACTCGATGGCACATAACAACAACAACAAGTGAAATAAGCCAGTTTGCACAGGCTACATAATGTATTATTTCTATATGACATTCTGGAGAAAGTAAAACTGTAGAGACAGTAAAAAAAAAAAAAAAAAAAAAAAGATCAGTGGTTTCCAGCATCTCAGGCAGTAGGAAGAGGGATGAATAGGTGTAGAATAGAGCACTGTAATGTCAGTGAAATAATTGTGCATGAAACTGTAATGGTGGACACATGGCACTATGCTTTTGTCAAAATCTGTAGAATTGTATACAACAAAGAGTTAACCCTAACAGAAACTAGGGACTCTAGTTGCTAATAATGTATCAATATTGGCTCAATAAGGAGCTCTGGTAAGGCATTTGGCTGCTAACCAGAAGGTTGGCAATTTAAACCCACCAGCCACTCCACAGGAAGAAGATGAGGCAATCTACTTCTGTAAAGATTTACAGCCTTGGAAACCCTATGGGGGTCACTGTGAGTAGGAATCCACTTGATGGCAATAGGTTTGTTTTTTGGTTTTTTATTGGTTCAATTGTAACAAATATGCATGATTGTAATACTAAGGGAAGATGTTAATAAAAGGGAACACTGTGTAGCAGGGAGAAGGGATACATGGAAACTATTATTTGCACACTTTTTCTGTAAACCTAAAACTGCTATAGGAAATAAAATCTATCAAAAATACACTCAAATAAAATAAATAATGACAATACCAAATGTTGGTGAGGATGTGGACAAATTGGTCACTGATACATTGCTGGTGAAAATATAAAACATTACAATAACTCTAGAAGATTGTAAGTTTCTTATAAAACAAAACATGCATCTATTATACAACGTAGCAATCATACTCTTAGGGATTTATTTCAGAGAAATGAAACTTAATGTTCACATAAACATGTGCATGAATGTTCATGCTGCCTTATCAATAGCCAACAACTGAGAAAAGCTGACATGTTCTTCTGTGAGTGAATGGTTAAACAAATTTGGCATGTTAATAACATGGAGTATTATTCAGCAATAAAAAGGAGCAAACTGTTGATATGCCCAACAAGTTGGATGAATCTCCAAGGAATTAAACTGAGTGAAAAAAAATCTGTCTTAAAAAGTTGCATACCATATGATTCAACTTATAAAATATTCCTGAAAATAGTGGATGACAGCAGTTATGAATGGGAGAGGGGCTTGAAAAAGTATGGCTATAAACAGATAGTGTGAGGGAGGCTTTGTAATTATGAACAGTACTATATCTTGACTGTAGTGGTTACACAAATCTACACATGTGATAAACCTGCATGTTACTATACACATACACAAATGAGTTCATGTTATACTGGTACAGTTTAAATAAGCTCGTGAACTGTATCAATGTCAATTTCCTGGCAGAGATATGTACTACAGTTATGACAGATACCACCATTGGGAGAAACTGGGTGAAGGATACATGAGACCTCCAAGTACATTTTTACAACTTCCTGGGAATCCAAAATGATTTCAAATTAAAATTAAAAACACAACAAACAAAAAGGGATGTAAGACAGGCAGTATAACACAGCAACAGCAAAAATGAGGTATCAAGAATCCTAGATACAGGTTTCCATATACCTGTCATTCAACACTCAGGGTGGATTATTGGAAAAAAAAAAAAAACCAGACCAGGTAGATATGGACCAGTTCAGTTCAGCAAAGCCATCAGCTAGACAGACATGTAGCCCCCATTCTCCAGTAAAGTTTTGTTTCATGAATAAACCAAACCAAACTCAAACTCACTGCAGTCAAGTCAATTTGACTCATAGCAACCCCTCCTTGGGTTACTGAGGCAGTTGTCTCTACGGAAGTAGATTGCCTAACCCTCTGCCCAAGGAGTGACTGGTAGGTTTGAACCACCAGGAAATCTGGATTCCAGGAGAATTAAAATTCTTTCAGTCCCTAATTCCTTAACTTCAGAAAGAGCATCATTAGCTGCCATGCAACTAGATAACACAATGTGCTATTCAAAGTACAACCAATGTATAACCTGGAGTTCAAAGCAAACTCTTTGAAAAATCAATAGAATTGATAAACTTCTAGCCAGACTGATCAGAATAACAAGATAGGAGAGACAAAAATCAACATCAGGAATGAGAGAGCTGACATCACCACACATCTACCACTGTGCCACCAGAGTTCCTTACAGAACTTTCATAGAAGGAAAAATATGGAAAACTTCAAGCCAATAAATTAAACAACTTAGATGAAATATACCAATTTCCTGAAAGACATAAACTAACAAAGCTCTATTTCTGAATATCCTTTTATTTTTTAAAAAATGTAATTGTAGTTAAAACCTACAGGCTTGGATGAACTCAGTGATGAAAATTATCAGGCATGTAAAGAAGAAATAATGCCAATTTTGTGATTCACTCATAGAGGTTGTCCCAGATTTCTAAATAGCCAGGAAGCCATTAGAAAAATGGGACTAATCACCAATAATGATTCCTCCGTGAGTATTATGTCCTTCTGATCAGAGCCCGAATACACAAGATGTTCCCAGAGCATTAGCACCTAGAGAGTAGCTTTTATTTCAGCAAGAAGCAAGCAGCACATCAGACCAAATCTAGATCTGTGTTTTGAACATCCCTTGGACTCGAAAAGGCAGTCTGGGCGGAGATGAAAAACTCTTCTAGGAGGACCTACTTTGTAGCATAGATGAGGACTCAGAGAGCCTTCCTTACACAGGTCTCTCCTGGCCAGGTAGGCTTACAAAAAAAAAAAAAAAAAAAAAAACACCTCACTGTCATCAAGTTGATTTTTTTTGACTCATAGTGACATTCACTGGATTTCTGAGGCTGTAAAACTTTTCTGCAGCACAGATGTTGGGTTTGAACTGCCAACTTTCTGGTTAGCAGTCTAATGCCTTAGACTGCACCACCAGAGCTCCTTTAGGCTTAGTAGACGGACTAAAAGCTCTGCTACATGTGCTACCACCTAGCACCATAGCCTAGGGACTCAAAGAGAACAGTTTCACAGAGCCAGCCCCCCTGGTTTTGGGAAGCTGTCCTAATGGAGACAGAGAACTCTGCTACATGTGCCTCCATCTAGTACATAGCTGAGGGACTCCCAGGTCTCTTCCCCAGCCATTTTGATCTCCCAAACTCTACATGACATGCTACACTGAGTACAATGTAGATTTTTTCCATTTGACTACACTGAGTGTGTGTGTGTGCTGGGGGTGGTCCAGACACTTTGATGTCAACCTGGAAAATTCTTTTTAACCTTGCTAACAAACATCAACTCTCAGAGGTGGGGAGGAGGGCATGTATCTTGTTCTGAGACTTCATCATGCCCCTTTCCCTTCCTGAGGCCTATTGCCAAGATGATGAGTTGAAAAGTCCCACCTCACTTACTTAACTATTGCCAAACCACAGACAAAAGGCCAAATGAAGTTCTTTGTTCCATAAATTCTAAACAATTTCTCCAGGATAGTGAAGGAAATACTTTTCAACTCATTCTATAATTTCAGGATTACCATGATATCAAAAGCAGACAGAGACATTTCAAAGAAACTACATACAACTATCCAATATTCTCCATGAATATGAATTTTAAAAAAATTAACAAATTTTTAAAAGATTAAACATAAATATATTTATATCTATATATCATGACTAAGTGGGGTGGGTTTATCACAGAAATGCAAGGTTGGTTTAACATTCAAAAATCAATCAATCCATGGGAGGTGCAGAAAACAAAGATGAACCCTTTTGCACATAAAATATTGTGTTGTCAGTGAAGGCAAACATGGGTATACGGGTGGATAGGCTGAACTATTAGGTATGTCTATGCAGGGGGGAGTGTACCCAAGGTCATCTATAGGGTTGGCAGAAAATAATTCTACAAGTGTATTTGTATGTTCTGTAAGAATTCCCAGGTATATAGCAGAGCTGACAAGGGACAAGGTTGTAGTCACTTCTTGGCCACAGCCAGCTACCCAGAGGGAGCGAGTAGTTGAACTTGTGGACTCAGGACCATAGTCGCAGATGAAATCAAGCTCAATTGGCATAACATATTACACAAAATATTGTTCCACCTCCTACTTTGGGGAGTAGCAACTGGGATCTTAAAAGCTTTCAGTCAGCCATCTAGATGCAACAATGGGTCTCTCCTCATCCAGAGCAAAGAAGAATGAAGAAATCTAAAGATTAATGAAAACAATTAGTCCAAGCAACTGGTACACCAGGCATTCCTCAGCCTATACAACTATGAGACCAAAAAAACTACATGGTGCCCAGCTACCACTGTCAACCACTCAGAGGGGGATCTATGTAGGAGATCCTGGATAGAGAGGAAGAACAATGTGGAACAAAACTCAAAATCATTTGGAAAAAAAATAAAGGGGAACCAGATTTGCTGGTCTGATAGAGCCTGGTGGAACCACTGAGACTATGGCCCCTTGGTGCCCTTCAGGTCTGGAATTGAACCCACACCTGTGGCTTCCAGCCAAACAAAAGATGGGCATATGAGTTGAACATTTACCTGAGGTAGATACACTCCTTGGAGAGAACAATCATGGGAGAAAGAAGGGCTGTTTATGCACAGGGAGACAGCTCAGGGGGCAGGAGTGCATGGAGGGATGGACACAGGGAAGAGGTAACTATCAGCAGGAAGTGGGAGGGGAGCTGTTGCTTTGGGGTAAATTGTAGTCAATGTCATGAGACAAAGTGTATGTGAGCTGCTGTATGGAAAGTGAATATGCTCTGTAAACTTTCACCCAAATCACAATAAAAAAAAAATCAATTAATCTAATTCACCATTCCAACTCACAGCAACCTATACTATGTGACTAGAAAAGGGAACCATACAAACATCTTCATAGATGCAAAAAAAGTATCAGAAAGGATTCAATATCCATTGTTGATAAAATCTCTCATCAAACTAGGGATAGAGATTTCAGAAATAGATTCACATATACGATAAATTTATTATCAATAAAGGTGCTAAGGCAATTCACCAAGGAAAAGTTCATAATCATATGGGGCAAAGAAAACTTTTACATGACACCATATTAAAAAAATTAACTCAAAATGGATCATATATCTAAATGATAAGAGCTAGCACTAAAAATATTCTGGAATAAAACATTGGAGAAAGTGTAGTGACTTTGTGTTTGGCAAAGAGCTCTTAAACATTAAACCCACTCTCATCAAGTCAATTCTGAAAAGTCATAGAGACCCTATAAACTCAAAACCAAACCAAACTCACTGCCATTGAGTCAATTCCAACTCAGAGCAACCCCCATTGGGGGTTGAGGCTGTAAATCGTTATGGAAGTATATTGCCCTATCTTCCTTCTGTGAGTGGCTGGTGGGTTTGAAGTGCCAGCCTTCTGGTTAGCAGTCAAATGCCTTAGGCATTATGCCTCTAGAGCTCCTTAGGGACCCTATAGGAAAGAGAATTGCCCCATAGAGTTTCCAAGGCTATAAATCTTTACAGAAGTAGACTGTCATATCTTTCTCCTGCAGAGCAGCTGGTGAGTATGAACCACCAACATTTTGGTTAGTAGCTGAGTGCTTAACCACTGTACCTTCTTAAATGTTACACCATAAAAATCAATAAAAGAAAAAATGAAAACAACAGGACTACAACAAAATTAATAACTTTTGCTCTTCAGAAGGCATTGTTAAGAAAATGAAAAAGCAAGCCAAATACTGGAAGAAATTTTGCAAAGTATATATCTTATAAAGAACTTGTATGTAGAATATATGAAGAACTTATACAATTCAAGAATAAGAAGATAAACAAATTAATTTTTTTAATTGGAAAAATATCAAACAATACTTAGATAAATAAGAATGCAGATGTCAAATAAGCACATGAATAGAATGTTTAATATAATTAATTATTAAGGAATTGCAAATTAAAATCATGAGACATATTTACATACACACTAAAATAGTTAAAAGGAAAAAGACGGACCATACAAAGTCAAGGATACAGAGCAACTGTAACTTTCATCAGTGCTGGTAGAAGTGCAAAATGGCATAACTATTTTGGGAAACAATTTAACAATTTTTAAAAAAGTAAAACATACATCTACCATATAACTACCCATTTCACACCTATGTATTTATCTAAGAGAAATGAAAGCACAGTCTGCACAAGGGCTTGCACATAAATGTTCATAGTAGCTTTATTTATAATAACCCATAATTGGAAACAACCCAAATGTCCATTAATTTGTCAATGGCTAAACCAATTGCAATAAATCACAAAAAGAATACTACTCAGCAATAAGAAGATATTAACTGTTAATTCACAACCACAAGGATTATTTAAAAAATAACTAAGCTATTAAATCAATGAGATTTTTTTTAAAAGAGTACATAATATGTAATTCTATTTATATAAAATTGTAGAAAATGCAAAGTAATTCATAAAGTAAATCAGTGGTGATCTGGAGCTGGGGCTGCATAGAGTGATTGCAAAGGGGCATGAGGAAACTTGAAGATGATGGATATGTTCATTATCTTTATTTTAGTGATAGTTTCACAGGTGTATACACATGTCAAAATTTATAAAATTATACATTTTAAATGTGTGTAGTTTATGTATACCAATTATATACCTCAATAAAGCTGTGAAAAATAAAAAAGAGAGAGAATTGTTCAAAGCAACTCCTCCTTGGGTTTCCAAGGCAGTATCTCTATGGAAGTAGATTGCCCAGTCTTCCTTCCAAGGAGTGGCTGGGGGGGTTGAACCGCCAGTCTTCTGGTTAGCAGTCAAGTGCCTTAGGCACTATGCTACCAGAACTCCCTAGTCACTAATATCAGATGAAAATTAAAATATGTACATGCACCATATACTCATAAATAGTTCATTGTGGTTGGTGTGAAGAAGAACTAATTCTGCCTGTGGAAACTTCTTACCTTGAGGACAGGGACTCTGTGAAAAAAAACTTGTGATCTACTAGAAGGAAAAAGCAAGAGAACAAATCGGAACAATCCCACTGCCATTGAGTTGATTCAGCTCAATAGTGACACTATAGGGCAAGGTAGAACTGCCCCAGAGGAATTCCAAGACTGTAAATCTTTACAGAAACAGACTGTCTCATTTTTCTCCCATGGAGCAGCTGGTGGGTTCACACCACTTGCCTTTTAGTTAGCAGCCAAATGCCTTAGCCATTCACCCACCATAGTTCCTAATCAGCACATTCAAACAAACAAACAAACAAAAAACCCCTAAAAAACCCAAACTCACTGCCATTGAGTCGATTCCAACTCACAGTCACCCCCATTGGGTTCCCGAGCCTGTAATTTTTTTTTTTCTTTTTTAAATTTTTTATTTTGAGAGTTTGTTTTACATTCAACATTATGTGTACATTTAGTTTCACTCCCCATTTACCATGTCCAATCCTACCCCAGTCTCCTCCCCCCCCTGCGCATAACCCGCCCACCCCCGGGCCCCTCATAGTTATGCACTTCTGTGTGTCCCACATTTCTTCCATGTGAATGTTGCCCCGCTGGTTCCCCTTGGTCAATTGCTCCAAGAAATGCATTTCCATAGAATATGTGGGTGCATCACCCTGGGTTGAGTGGTCTGCATGTACATCTTGTTTACTATTGGGCTGAGAGCTGGCCCTTGGGAGTGAGCTTTATTCCAGGCCCAGAATGTATCCCAGGACCATAGTATTGGTGGTCTCATCAGACACCATCTGACCAGTAATTCTGGTCATTATCAAATTTTTGGATTTTGTTCCACGTTTTTGCTCCCACTCTATTCAGGTTCTCCAGATTTGATCCTTTCCTGAGTGATTGGCATTGGTAGCTGGGCACCATCTAGTTCTTCTGGTCTTGAGGGCTATCATGTCCTACCTAGGTTGATTGCTTCCAAATGTCCTTGTTCTTTTTTCTTTTCTTTTCTTTTTGCACTCTTCTTTGCTTATGACAATAGGAGACCATTAGCTGCATCTTAGATGACCGCTTGAAAGCTTTTAAGACCCCAGTTGCTACTCACCAATGTAGGATGAGAAACAAGACTTCGATGTATTTTGCTGTGCCAATTGAGTCTGGTGTTCCCCAGTACTATGGTCCTGAGACAGTAGATCTATTGGATCTCTCTCCCACAGTGTCTGGGTGTCTGTGAGGGATTATTCTGTGTCTATATTCTGTTGTTTCTATAAGGATTCCAGGTATTTTGAATCACTGGTATCTGTCCAAGGTTAGCCCGAGGCTGTAAATCTTTATGGAAGGAGATTGCCCCAACTTCCTTCTGTGGAGCAGCTAGTGGGTTTGAATCATTGACCTTCTGATTAGCAGCCCACCAGAGCTCCTTAATCAGTACAAAAAACAAACAAACAAACAAACAAACCTTACTGCCATCAACTCAGAGCAATCCCTCCTTTGGTTTCCAAGGCAGTATCTCTACAAAGTAGATTGCCCAGTCTTCCTTCTGAGGAGTGGCTGGTGGGTTTGAACCACCAGCCTTCTGGTAAGCAGTCAAATGCCTTAGGTACTACATCAGCAGAGCTAAGAGTGTAAGTTCAAAAAGGAAAAAAAGCACTGTCACAAGGAAGAGCTCATGGAAGAAGTGACATTCAAATGAACCCTGAAAAATGTAAATGGAATCAAAAGCAAGCAAACGAATTCCTGGTAGACTGAGCAGTCTGAATAAATGCACAGATTTGAAAAGCTATTGGTGGGAGTAGAGTCTATAAAGCAGTACCTTCTCCTGTAAATGTCATAAGTTTTGCTCTATGAATATTCAGAACTATATTTTATATTACTTATCAAATGTAATAGTTTAATTTTTAATGTGAGACTAGGTTTGAGTGTCTTCATTTTTTCAGGACAAAAGCAAACAAACCAACAAAAACTCAGCTACCATCAAGTCAATTCTGATTCATCATGACCTGAGGTGCCTCTGGGTGATCTGAACTGTCAGCTTTTCAGTTAGCAACCAAGTGTGTTACTAGTTGTGCCACCCAGGGACTCCTCTCTTTGTAGGACACCAGTCTTTTTATAGGCACTGAATTGTTCCTTCCACAAACACTGTTGTTGTTGTTAGTTGCCCTTGAGTCGATTCCAACTCATTTTGGATCCCATGTGTGCAGAGTACAACTGCTCCATAGCATTTTAAAGGTTGTTATTACCTTTCAGAAGTAGATCACTAGGACTGTCTCCTTAGGCAGCTCTGGGTGACTTCAAACCCCCAACATATTGGATAGTAGTCCAGTGCTTAAGCGTTTTCTCCACCTAGGGACTCCACAAATACTATGGTATCTATTCGGTATCTACAGAAACCTAATCCTTAGAAGTTCATTTTAAAATGAAGGTCCTTAAAAGTTAGTTAAGCTTAAGTAAGTTAAATTTAAGTAAAATGCCTCTAAATGCTATATGTTGATTTATATCCCTCCAAAAAAGACATGTCCAAGTCCGAAGCCCTAGTAGCTGTGAATGCAACTTTATCTGGAAATAGTCTTTGCTGATGTGATTAGTTAACATGAGGCCCTACCTACATAGGGTAAGACCTGATCCAATATGACTGGTGTCCTTATAAAAGGAAGAGAAGAGACACAGGAAGACAAACAGAGGGAAGATGGCCATGTGAAGACCAGAGGTAGAGATGGAGTTATGTTGTCACAGCCAAGGAATGTCTGGCAACAAGCAAGGAAGAATTCTCTCCTAGAGAATATGGAGGGAGCATAGCCAAGCTGACATCTTGATTTCCCACCTGGAGCCTCTAGAACCATGAGAAAGTAAATGTCTGTTATTTTAAGTTACTTATTTGGTGGTAATTTGTTGTGACAACCTTAGCAAACCAGTACACTAGTCCTTTAGCTCTGAAAGTATACTTGTAGCTTCTTCTAAGTATTGAAAACATCTTAATATAGCATTTATATTCTTTTAATTATGTTAAGAATTGTGTACTAAGAATAATATACAACTTATGACATAGACAAAGAAGAAATAATCTCTTATAGTCATGCCACACTATAAAACACAGTTAACATTTTGGGTTTGCTCCTAGAATTTTAAGGCACTTAACATAATGTGGCAACTGAAATATATTTTTGTTCCCCAAAAGGAATTTTTTAAGGTTTGTAAAGATAATTACGTAACTAGGTTATCTGTACTTTATGTCTGGAGAATTACATTTGCTCAAATACAAGGGATGTTATCAGTGCATTCTATCATTAAGAGATTGTCTATCGCTCTCACA
The DNA here is from genome assembly GCF_000298275.1 of Orycteropus afer afer. Lineage (NCBI taxonomy): Eukaryota > Metazoa > Chordata > Mammalia > Tubulidentata > Orycteropodidae > Orycteropus > Orycteropus afer. The sequence continues at coordinate 19,435,658 of NW_006921604.1, forward strand.
TGGGTGCTTATCTAGATGAATAATGATCAAAAACTAAAGTAGTATTAGCTAGATATCATTAGATATCAACTTATTTAATAGTACCTCTGGGAGCCCTGGTGACACAGTGGTTAAAGTATTTGACCACTAACTGAAAAACTGGAAGTTTGAATCCACCAGCCTTTCCACAAGTGAAAGATGTAGCAAGCAGCCTGCTTCCATAAAGATTACAGCTTTGGAAATGCTATGGGGCAGTTCTACCTGTTCTTTAGGGTCACTATGCGTTGGAATCTACTCTATGGCAATGGGTTTGTTTCTTCCTTGATATTAATAGGCTCTATTTAGGATCAGCTACCGGAGAGTTAACCATTAGCAAGCCCTGTTCTGAGACTTAACCAGAATCATTGGCTTCCTGACAGTCAACTTTTAGGTCAAAGAGGTTTTTCAATGGAAGTATGTGCATTTGATGAATGCTAATTACATGGTTCAAAATCTTCTTTAGCCAATCCATTTGCAGCTGTTATCCAAGTTATTTTATAAACGTCTGAAACAGCTGTCAACATTCTGAAGGGGAAGCTCTTCAATCAGTGAATTGACAGAAATGCAATACTTAGATTTTCTGAGCAGACGGCAAGAGAACATAATATATATCTATTTAGTGATGTCGCCAGCAATGAAAAGGAACGATTGATACTGCTGTTGTGTTTTAAAGTGTTGGAGAATATTTTCATGCTCATAGGCATGGAAAAGACATTATAAGAGCACACTACTTGGGTCGGAGAACCACAAAGTCAAATGGAGTGTTTGAGTGTCCTAAGGATACAAGCAATAGCAATCTTATTTCCATTCAATAAGAATGCTTCTAGTGGTATACAGCAACATTGTAAATCATATTTTAATTAAAATTTTAGTACTTGTTGATGTTATTTGTTTATTGTCTCAATAAAACATTTTTTAACAGATGACATCTGGACATTTTGCTTAATTTCTCTCTCTTTTTTCCCCCTATAAAATTCTTCAGTAAATCTAATTCTCAAGAAAGGCATCAGACTGACAGCTCTGTAAATGAAGCCTTTAATTCAGTTGCAGAATCAGTGTGTTCAGAAAACTGCCTTCATGCTGCTATTGGCCTCAGTTCTGTATTAGGGAAACTATTTCTTCAAAGAAGGCTTGAGGTCACTTTAAACCTTGATCTAGCATTTTCTTCTTGGCTAAAGTTGCAGCCTTAGTTGTGAAAATAAGCATCTGTTACAGGAGAGTTTTCTGGATCCTCATGTGTTAGAAACTAGATTGAACTTGCTATGTCTTCCATCTGCAAATGATTCCCAAATGGACCTTGAACTACCATGACCTACTTAAAAGTAACCCATTATTTTTCTTTCAAGAATGAAAGAATATCAGTTTGCTGTAACTGTTCATGTAACCATGTCCCTGCACAGACAGTTTCTAATTTGTCACATGCCAGTAACCAAAGAACATAATTAGGGTGTATAAGTTTGGGAACATCTCCTGGGTTAAGTCATGCTGGCAAAATACATATACTCATCTCTGCAAATTTGATACTATGTTTCTGATGATCAACTCTATGAAACATTTTGCTGTTGTTGCTATTGTCTAATAGATGGAAATAGCAGTAATCTCTGCATGATATTCCTGGGCAATTTTCAAAAACACACAAAATAATTTTTTGACTTTCAAATGAAGATTAAAAATAGAAAGTCCTCTTTGTTGACTTTGAGAATTCTTTAAACATTGCTGGGTAATTCCTCCCTCCCTCTGCAGTTTATGTTTCACTCCTTATTTCTTTTTCTTTTCTCCCTAAACTGACTGACTTCTAAGTAACCATCATGGTTGGGTTTCCCAGACACAGGTAGAGAGACAAAGACTTGCGTGCAAGTGACTTACTCAGGAAGTGCTCCCAGGAGAAACCATTAAAGGAAAAGGTAAGCAGTGTAGGATAGCAGAAGAAGCCAAGCAAGGGAGTGATCTCAGGCAAAGTTTCCTGGTGAGAAGATTCCGCCTGCTCTGGCAGAGGAACTCTAGATGGAAAGACACAGTGAGTTCAATCTAGATTCTGACATATGAGTTTTGCCTCAATTTATCCCAACTGGGGGCAAGAGAAGGAACTCTGGTGGCACAATGCTTGAAGCATTCAGCTGGTAACCAAAAGGTCAGCTGTTTGAATCCACTACCCCCTCTGTGAGAAAAGGATGAGATAGTGTGCTTGCATAAAGATTTACAGCCTTGGAAACCGTATAGGGCAGTTCTACTCTGTCCCATAAGGTCACTATGAGTTGGAATCGACTCTATGGCAATGAGTTTGGTTGATTTGGGGACAAGAGAGCTGGGATTTCACTGGACACACCCATCAACAATTGACTAAAGGCTATCCTGAGGGGCCATAAACTCCCAGGGACTTGATGCTTTCTGAGCTTGTGCAGAGCGGTGCCGGTGGACCTTGAGCAGACCTTCCAGGAAAGACACATGTGTGAACAGGGAAAAACAACAACAACAACAACAACAACAAAAAAAAAAACTACAGAAGCCAGGGAAAGGGTGCACAGGAATGAAAAATGTCTGACTGAATCTGGGCTAACCTCCAACACTATCCGATGCAGGTAAGAATGTCAGACAATATGTTGGGCTTGTAAAAAGAGGACAAATGCTCACGCAGAACTCGTGAGGCCTATTCTAGAAGATAAACCAAAGCTGAACTCACTGCCATCAAGTTGGATCCGACTCATAGCAACCCCACCTTGGGTTTCCAAGGCGATATCACTACGGAAGTAGATTGCCCAATTTTCCTTCCAAGGAGTGGCTGGTGGGTTTGAACCACCAGCCTTCTGGTTAGCAGTCTGGTATAATAAATGTCTGAGCAGTCATATTTTGTGTAGTGTGTTTACTACAATGAGAAAAAGAAAGCATACTGCAAAGAATAGCAACCTTAGCTGAACATTAGAATCACCCGGGGAGTTTTAAAAATCCCAATTTATGTCACACCTCACCCCACTGAATCAGAATCTCTGGGAATGGGGCCAAGGCATCAGTATTTAAAAAACAACAACAACACAAAACTCCTCAGATAATTCCAAAATAAGGGGAAGACCCATGTGGGTCCTGCACCATTCTCACAAACACTGCTGTGCTTGAGCCCATCATTTTCGCCCTTGAGTCAACCCATCTTGTTCAGGGTCTTCCCCTTTTTCACTGACTACCTCCCATGATATCCTTCTCCAGAGACTGGTCTCCTCTGACATGACCAAAGTATGTGAGACAAAGTCTGGCCATTCTAATTTCTAAGGAGCATTCTGGTTGTACTTCTCCAAGACATATTTGTTCATTCTTCTAGCAGTCCACGGTACATTCAATACTCTTTGTCAACACCACAATTGAAATGCATCAATTCTTCTGTGGTTTTCCTTATTCATTGTCCAGCTTTCATATGCACGTGAGGCTATTGAAAATACCATGGCTTGGCTCAGGCGCACTTTAATCTCCAAAATGACATCTTTGTTCTTTAACACTTTAAAGAGGTGTTTTTGTTTTTATTTTTGTTTTGCAGCATATTTGCTTGTGCAATGAAATCCTTGACAACTTCAATCTTTTCACCATTTATCATAATGTTGCTTATTAGTCCAGTTGTGAGGATTTTTGTTTTCTTTATGTTGAAGCATAATCCATACTGAAGGCTATAGTCTCTAATCTTCATCAGTAAATGCTTCAAGTCTTTTTCACTTTCAGCAAACAAGATTGTGTCATCTGCATGTTGGAGGTTGTTAATGAGTTTTCCACTAACCCTGATGCCACATTCTTCTTCCTATAGTCCAACTTCTAGGATTATTTGCCTGGATTATTATTCTCAGATTATCATCAGCATAAGTATGGTGAAAAGATACAGCTCTAATGCACACCCTTCATAATTTTAAACCATGTAGCACCCCTTTGTTCTGTTTGAACAACTGCCTCTTGGTCTTTGTATATGTTTCTCATGAGCACAATTAAGTGGAATTCCCATTCTTCTCAATGTTATCCATAATTTGTTATGATCAACACACTCAAAAAGCCTTTGCATAGTCAATAAAACACAGGTAAACTTCTTTCTGGTATTCTTTGCTTTCAGCCAAGATCTATCTAACATTATATCCCTCCTTCCACGCTCTCTTCTGAATCTGGCCTGAATTTCCGGCTTTCCCTGTCAAGGTATTGCTGCCATTGTTTTTGAATTAATCTTACATTATTTAGGGAAATTTTGACTTATTCTGTGCATGTGTGTAAAGAAATTAAGAACATCTAAGGAATTTAAGAGACAATTCTATTTTCACAATCAATCTGGGTAACATTTTAATTTGCCTTTGAAGTATTTTGTCTTCATAGTATTAATAAGTGGCCTTTTATGTTAAAAATAACACTTTTCCATCATTAATATACACTTTTAGCATTTAAAATATGCAAGCCAGTGTATCTAAACGTGACATAGTTTCTGGTATACTTAAAATCTAATGTGGTTGTTGTGAGAATCAAGTGAGATAAAATATGATTAAATGCTTTGGAAAATATAAATCACTAACTAAATAGAAGGGATGGATTTTGTCCTAGGTATAATTGTAAATCTAATTTTTAAAGGACTCAAGAAGTGGAAGCTTGTTAACTAAAACACAGAATTGTGTCTTATGTGCAATAAATTTAATTAATTCCTAAAGTGCTGAACTTTGGGTGATTCAATTAAATAATCATTACAATAATTCTTTTATAGAAATACACAGATGCTGTGTCTTCATGCAAAATGATATGTAGATTTCTACATATACATGAACAGAATATGAAACATCAATGAATGTTGTAGGAAAAGAAAATCAGTTTTTCCTTTATGAGAAATGAAAAATAGGTCAAAACCCCTTATTATGAAAATGATAACAAGGTAGAAAGGTATTTGCCCACTAACCACCCTTTCTCATTGCTATCCTTTACCCCAAATCACAGAAACAAAGCCACGTGAAGGACATCCTGTTTGGAAAATGGTCATAATAATCTTAACTATCTGATTAATCATTGTCACATTTGACTTGCTGCAAGAGCTAAGATGTCATTTTATAATATTCAAAGGAAGACATCTTCTGCAAAGGTGAAAATCTCCAAAAATTATTTCTTGTGAAATAAAAATAGAGGTGGACCCAGCCCTACACTGAGTTAACTAAACATCAAAACAAATTTAGCTGTCAGTATAAGTAAAAGGCACACACAAACATACACCCATACACATTCTCAATTTAGAAAAAGGAAATCAAATGACAAAATTATCAAAGATAATACATATATGATGTCAAACAAAAATTGAAAAGTAATCAATACATAGGTGTTGACCATTGTAGGACAGTGAAGATAGAGGGGGAAAAAAGTCAACTTATGTTTTATGTAATCATTCACTTAACCAACGTGTATTTATATATTGACTAATATGCGCCAGGCATAGTTTGAGCTGGAGATAAAATATGAACAAAACAGACATGAACCTGCACTCACAGGGTTTGAAAAGAACCTCAAATTCATCTTCTCTAACCAACTACTAGATGCTGAAGCCTGCTATGCAGTATCCCCATGAAGTGGTTGTTGCTACAACTGTGGATTAACTTGTTCAACATCTATTCCAACTTCCTTCCTTCAATGAATATTTATGTTTCATGTTCTAGGTACTATCTGGAAAGCTGTTAGTAATAGAGTAGGGAGGAAAAGAGTCAAAAATTTCTTTCCTCCTGAGCTGCTAAGACTAGAAAGTTAAAATTATTTCCCAGACTCCCTTGCAGCTAAAGTTCTAGATATGATTTAGTTTTTGTGAATCAGATGCAAACATGTGAGACTTGAATTTGTAACTGAATTAGTAGGATTAGATTGGCAGAGCTTGGCTGGTACAGATCATGGCAGAGATGGTGTGGAGATGTTCTTGGCACCTTCCTGTAGCAGTGTTAGCACCTTTTCTGTTCATGCCAGAGACAGTCTAATTTTAGGAGCTGGGAGTTGTTCCTGGAAATTCATCTGCAGTCTGACCTACTTCACTTTCAATGATTTGTAAACTACTTAATATCTGGTAATAAATCTCTTTCTTTTGAAACCTAACTAGTTTCTGGTGCCTGAAGTACCACAAACTGACACGATTAATGCAATGCTTTTACCTATTGTTCAGTGGGAACCCCAACAAGAGTGAATCTACAAACCTGATTAAGTACACAAGAGACCAGAGAGGATAAAAACTAAATCCTATTGCTGTTCTCATATTCTCTCTTTCCAATAATAGGCCAAATCTGTGGGGGAAAAATCTGGAAATCATGTTAATTTTTACTATCAATGTTATCTTCCCTGCTATAAACTGCATGAGTTTGTTGCATTCCTGTTGAATTCTTGATTCTGAGGACATAAAGAAATACAGTGCCTGGATCAGTTAAATTAAGAAGTTTTTTGACAAGTGCATGCACTGAGGTGAGCAACCAAAATCTAAAGACTGATGGAAATATGATTCTGATCACAGAAAATTATTAATTTTCCATATAATTTTTTTCTAAGCTTTAAAGGTCCTTAAGAATGTAACTCTAATAGCTTGGTTTGAAAGCTGCTGTATTTATTTCAGGAATCTGTATTTCCCAGGATAAAAAATCCCTTTGAATCTAAAGTCAAAGTAACAATTTACAGGTGTTTACAATTTAATCACAGAACACTCTATTCTTAAACAGATAAAATAGTTTAATCCTATTCTGTCTGTGATGTACTGGTAATGATATCAAGGAAAGCTGAAATGGTATACAACTTTAGATTTCAGATATGGTTCTTGGTTTTGAAGAATGGGCCAGGAATGTTTCTTTAGTGGAAATAGGAAAAATAACATGCAAATGCTTAAAGATCATCTAAGAATATTGAAGAATTATTTTAAATAGCATGATTTGATATGTTAAGGTAGATTATTCTACTTTGTAGACATAAAATAGGGTAGGTTAATTGCTTTCAGAGATAGTTTAGAAGTAAGTGGTTCTGCATGTTGTTGTTGTTGTTGTTTGCCGTCGAGTCGGCCCCGACTCATAGCGACCCCTCCTTGGGTTTCCAAGGCAGTATCACTACGGAAGTAGGACTGCCCAACCTTCCTTCCGAGGAGTGGCTGGTGGGTTTGAACTGCCAGCCTTCTGGTGAGCAGTCAAGTGCCTTAGGCACTATGCTACCAGAGCTCCCCAAGTGGTTCTGCATAAGAGTAAAAAAGTGAATTAGATAGTTTCTTTATTTTGATTTATAAAATGTTTAGAAAATAAACTATCTTGATTGTTTGGCAGGAAGAATGTTTTTTTCCTTCTCAAACTTCTAAATTACTTTGTAATTCTTTATAGAATTACAATATTTGTATAAATATCTTTTCTCCCACACAAACTTATAAACTCCTGAAAGGCAGGTACCATCTTCATATCCAGATGGTTCTTATCACAGAGCCATGCAAGTCATGTATCAATAAAAATTGGTTAATATAATAAAAAAAATTTATTCTTGTGTAGATTAAATTCCTTAACCCCTGCAATATCAAAATTTCCATTTTCCAGCTGGACAGCAAAATCAGCAGAGACATTGGATAGGACTTCCCATGTCTCTAAATCATGAGATCTCCAGGTCCCTGTTTGGCCCATCTGGAAGGATCCTTTGGGTCCTGGAGCCCCAGCATACCTAAATTTCTCTGGGCAAAAATCTCAGTAGTTCTAGGGTTCATATTTGTATCATGAAGCACTGATCAAATATGTATAACACTCATGTTAGGCACTACAGAACACACGGATGTAACATAAATGTGGCCACTGAGCCTGATAAAAGACATCAAAAGTGGTAACAACCATGGCGAACATGTAAGTGTGTGACCAATCTAAAGGCATCCACATTTAAATTTGAAGTCCAAAGAAAACATCTGAAGAGCATTAGTTTTTGACTTCTGAAAAGAAATCTAGACAAATATAATCTCAGAATCACTTTGCTTTTTAGGAGGTGGGCTACATATTAACTGTGAGACCAGTGGACAACATCCACTGGTTGTTGGGTGCTGAGGCAAGAGGACAAGTGAACTGGGCCCCTGAAGAGAAAAGTAACAGTGCACAGATGCCATGAAGAATGTCACAAAAGGGCTAGAGTGAGAGATCTGAAGACACACTTTGCCTAATTTATAATTCTGCCTAGGACTGGGCATAATATAAAGTAGTAGCTATTTGTGGACGCTGTGATACTACATTGCTCAACTCCATCTCTTCCTAGTCCTCTTAGTCTGGGCTCTATAAAGGAGGAAAACCAGTGAAATATAAATATATAGAGAGATTTATTTCAGGATAATGTTGCTATTGTTGTTATGAGCTTTCGAGTCATCTCCAGCTCTTAGCAACCTTATGTACAATAGAATGAAACACACCCAGTCTTGTGCAATCCTCACAATCCTTGCTATATCTGAGACCATTTTTTGCAGCCACTGTGTCAATCCAAATTTTTGAGGGCCTTCCCCTTTTTCATTAATCCTCCACTTTACCAAGCATGACATCCTTCTCCAGAGAATGGTCCCTTCTAACAACATGACCAATGTAGGTGAGACGAAGTCTGGCTGTTCTCACTTCCAAGGAGCATTCCAGCTGCACTTCTTCCAGGACAGATCTGTTAGTTCTTTTAGCAGTCCATGGTACTTTCAGCATTCTTCACCAAAATCACAACCAAAAAGGATCAACTATTCTTTGGTCTTCCTTATTCATTGTCCAGCTATGTCAGGGTAATGGCTCATGCAATTTCAGAGACTGGTAAGTCCCAAATTCGTGGGTCAGGCAGCAGGCTGGAACCATTTCTTGACTTAGGTGGTTATAAACAAAAAAAACCCAAACTCAACTGTTGAGTTGGATCCAACTCATAGCAACCCCTTCTTGGGTTTTCGAGGCAGTATCTTTACAGAAGCAGATCACCCAGTCTTCCTTCCAGGGCCTGATGAATCCAAAATCTGCAGATTAGGTGATAGGCTGGAAGCCTCTGCTGGATTAGGTCACAGAAACTGAGGTCAGATGATGTAAAGACTATAGGATCAGAAGGAGATTGATTGCCAAAGCATCATTTTATATGCAAGCCACACCCCCAAAGAAACTCCTTTTCCAGCTGATTGGCTGCTTACATCAAATCACAAATGGGGAGGTGATACAAAGTGTCTGCCAAACCACTGAGAATTACAGCGTAGCCAAGTTGACACATAACATTAACCATCACACTAGTCATGAGACCTTATGTCTTTGTGCCTTAGCTTCCTTATGACTCATATGAGGATAATAATAGTACCTCCCTGGTAGGTCTGTTGTTGGGATAAAATGAGATAAAACTTTTAAGGTACAGGTATTTTCCACTTTTCAAAAGTTTGCTTTACAACACTTTGCTTTTACAAAAGACCTACATTAGTGCCTGTTTTTGCTAACTGAAAGAAATCCAAAGAGGATTTTTACATTTACAAAAAAGGGGAAAAGTAAAACTACCAATAAGTGTTTGTTTTGGAGCAAGCCATTAAAGGGGCAGAACACCCCACAAGCAGTGAGAGTGTCATCACCAAGCTCCTTTCCCAGCAACTGTATTCAGCATCTCAGCATCAAGTGGCCGTAGCCCAGAAGACTATATGTTCCTGTTATTTTAAGCTATATGTGTTATTTGGTATGATTTGATAGGTTATTTTTGGGAGTCTTGGAATGCTCAAAATGTTTCCCATATAAATTAATGGTACTGGCGTTTTTTGCTTTTCACCATTTTTTTTTAAATTGTGATTTGGATGAAAGTTTACAGAGCAAATTCACTTTCCATACAGAAATTCACATACACTTTGTCTCATGACATTGTCTACAATTTACCCCAATGCAACAGCTCCCTTCCCACTTCCTCCCCATAGTTAGTTACCTCTTCCCTGCCTGAGCTGTCCCCTTGTGCATAAGCAGCCCTTCTTTCTCCCATGACTGTTCTCTGCAAGGAGTGTATCTACCTCAGGTAAATGTTCAACTCATATGCCTGTCTTTTGTTTGGCTGGAAGCCACAAGGCATGTGTTCAATTCCAGACCTGAAGGGCAACTAGGGGCCATAGTCTCAGTGGTCCCACCAGGCTCTATCAGACCAGCAAACCTGATTCCCCTTTATTTTTTTTTTTCCCAAATTATTTTGCATTTTGTTCCACATTGTTCTTCCTCTCTATCCAGGATCTCCTACATAGATCACCCTTCAAGTGATTGACAGTAGTAATTGGGCATCATCTAGTTCTTCTGGTCTCATAGTCATATAGGCTGAGGATTGCATGGTGGGCCAGTCACTTGGACTAACTGTTTTCATGAATCTTTGGTTTTCTTCATTCTTCTTTGCTCTGGATGAGGAGAGACCCATTGTTGCATCTAGATGGCAGCTTGCTAGCTTTTAAGATCCCAGTTGCCACTCGCCAAAGTAGGAGGTGGAACAATGTTTTGTATGGTATGTTATGCCAATTGAGCTTGATGTCCCCTGCAACTATGGTC